>NC_080092.1:51758622-52065545 GCF_950005125.1 Chionomys nivalis | reverse complement strand
ACATCTACCACCCCGTGGTGAGTTTACATAGTTATACAATTACATCACCTCCTCCCCTAAAACCGGAGAGGCCTGTGTCTTATTGCCCTACCGGGTGGAGCACATAGCAAGCGCTTAATATTTAAATGCTTATTAAGTATTTAAGGAATAGAACAAATTAAACAGATTTGGGAGCTCCCTGTGGTTAAAATGCTCATAAGAATCAGGGAGGTAAGAGGACAAAGGAGATGGCCAAGTTAGAAGATCACGAGAGAGCAGACAAATCAATGTTGTTAAGGAGGTTAAGGGGGCCGGGTGGTGGTGGACGCCTTTAATCCCAGCACTTGGGACGCAGAGGCAGGTGGATCTCTATGAGTTCAGGGCCATCCTGGTTTACAGAGTGAGTTCTAGGACAGGATCCAAAGCTACACAGAGAAACCTTGTCTTGAAAAAAAACACTAGAGGTAAAGCAGTCAGAGAGATGAGAGATATAAAAGTATGGACATGAGGTCAGAGGAGATAAGAGGGAGGATCATGAACTCAGAGAATAGCAAAGGCGGAAAGAAAGCTACATAGCTCAGAAAGGACACCAGGGTCTCACCACCGAGCCAAGGTGCCGGGCCGGGGCGGGGCATAGCTGTCATGTCGATGTAGCTGTAGGAAATCTCTGCCTGGACCCTGTGCCAGCTCCGTGATCTCCTGGCCCCACCACCGTGCCTGCCGGTAGCTGCCGCATTTGAGTATCAGGGACCTGCACAGAAAAAAGACGCTTTACCACTAATCCTCTCCTTCAGCCTACAGTCTTGCCCAGAGACACCTCTCCCCCTTGGCTGCTACCGTCTCTTTATTCCCCCAGGAGCCCCTAAACTGGAGTCCACAGACATACTGAACCCAACTCCTATGTGGGTTTCCAGAGACCAGCACTGTATCAGACACTCATTTGACAATAGCATTGTTGAATGTGCAAATGGAGTTTAGCTTCCTTTCCTCCCTCCTTCCCTCTCTCCCTTTTCTTAAGTCAGAGTTTCACTACAGAGCTCTACAGAGCCAATCCTCCCAGCTTAGCCTCCCAAGGGCTGGGATTACAGGTTCCATTACCATGCAGACTTTTTTAAAAAAAGTTTTCGTTTGGCAGTGGTGGCACACACCTTTAATCCCAGCACTTGGGAGGCAGAGGCAGGTGGATCTCTGTGAGTTCGAGGCCAGCCTGGTCTACAGAGCTAGTTCCAGGACAGACAGGCACCAAAGCTACAGAGAAACCCTGTCTCAAAAACAAAACAAAACAAAAAACAAACAAGTTTTTAGTGTGCATGTGCACATGTGTGTAAAGATGCCCACAGAATCCAGAAGAAGGCATTAGCCTCCCTGGAGCTGGAGTTACTGGTGGGCATAAGCCGCCCTGCATGGGTGCAAGGAACAGAACTTGGGGCCTCTGCAAGAGCACCACCCACTCCTCTGTCTCCAGCCTCCACCCTCTCTCCATTTATTCCAATCCCCTGCACCACAGGCCCTAAATACATGGACAGACTAGTTCTCTGTGTCAAAGCTCTGGCTGGACCAAGGACTGAAGAGCCCCCCCCCAACTCCAGCTCAACTCCCCTCAGGGCCACACCAGGGAGGCCTTACCTGTGGGAGGTGTCGATCCTCACCCCATACCGCGCCTCTGTGCTCCTTTTCCCCACCTGCACCTCAAAGCCAGGGTCGAAAAGCTGAACAAAGGAGATGGTGCCGGTCTCCAGGCGCATGTACAACAGGAAAGAGTCCTTCACCACCAGCCACCTGGAGGGGCGGGGCTGCGTCTACCGTCCAGGTCCTCCAGATCTCCCTCTTTACCTGCCCCACTGATCCCTGCTCAGCCCCAGTCCTTACCTCTTGGACCATCGATAACAAACTTGGTCCCGGCCACAGCAGGTGAAGCCAGGAACTCGATGCCCACCTGAGCGCTTCCGGATCACCCCTTCCCTGCGGGGACAATCAGGAGAGTTGGGGACTCTAGGCATGTGTACCACATGTTTTTCAAGCAGGGAGATGGGGAGTGGGGCCTGCAGAAGGCTGGGAGAGGGGTTTCCACACTCACAGTCCTTTGGAGCCGAGGTCTGGGATAAAGGAGAGTTGACTGACTTCTAAAAATTCTGTCTGCAGAGGAAGAAATAAGCTCAGGGGGACACTTGGCTTTCAGCCCCTCAGCCCTACTAATTCTGCCCCTTTGTTCCCTGAGGATTTCATGATCCTCATAGAAAGAAAGAAAGAAAGAAAGAAAGAAAGAAAGAAAGAAAGAAAGAAAGAGAGAGAGAGAGAGAGAGAGAGAGAAAGAGAATAAAGGAAGGAAGGAAGGAAGGAAGGAAGGAAGGAAGGAAGGAAGGAAGGAGAATGAAAGAAAGTCAGCCCCAGGCATCCTAGGACATGATGGCACAGGCCTTTACTCCCAGCACTCGGGAAGCAGAAGCAGGTAAATCCCTGGCACTTCAAGGCCAGCCTGGTCTATAGGGTTAGTTCTAGCTTAGCCAGGGTTACACAGTAAGACCCTATCAATAAAGGGGGGGGGTGGAGAGAGAAGAGAGACAGACACACCCAGGCATCTAGACCCTGCACCCTGGACTTACCATGGCATGGTAATTTCGATAGAAAGACATGGTCAGGAGGCGGTTGAGGTAATTTTCCAGGTATTTCTGAACGGGGTTGGGAAAGAAGCAGATGTAAGGCAGAGCCTTGTGCATACTCCACACCTTGCTATAGGACCTGGTGTTTGGTCATACCTGCTTGCTGGCTGTGTGTCTGGTGGAGCCCTCAGAACCTCCTCGGGGTAGGGAGGGAATGTCCTCATTGGCGGCCTCTCGGGCTGGAGAATAGGCCACAGCGAAGCTATGGAGGAGATGATGGAAGGCTCAGGGAAGAGCTGGCAGGCTAGATCCCTGAAACACTGGAGCCGGCCTTGGAGTGGGAGAAAGACTGGCAAAAGAAAGGGTCTCTCTGTCCTGGGAATGGAGACAAGTGGGGTGGGGTGTTGCCAAGGACATTTTGGGCATCCAGCCTGGCTGAAATGTTGGCGCAGTACGATGGACAAAGAGAACCAGCAGGGAAAGTTTCCTGGGAACTAGGGTCCAGCACAGAGCTAGGGGAGGAAAGGTTACGGTAGGTGGTAGGTTGGGGTTGAGACAGGCACAGGAATGAAGGCTGCCAGGGGGTAACAACTATGTTTGCCTTTCACAGAAAGCCATCAAGTCCCACTCACCGAGCCAGAGGGAGCAGACTCATCAAGACTTTGTGTCTCTGGAGGTCCCGATGGAGTTCCTGAAAATGTCGGAATTTCTTCTTGGTTGTCCAGCTAAAGTCACCATGAGTCAGGCGGACAGAATATAGAGTACAGGTTCCCACCTGGGGGTATGAAAATCCGAAAGTCATGTCCTCCAGGTCTTCCGGTCCAATCCACTCTGGCCAGGCCGCTCTCTCCCACCCTCCCTAGTATCAGCCCAACCACCTTGGATCCACTGGTGTATCTTTCAGTGCCCACCACCTGGGCTGTAACCGGGACCCCAGGGGCGAACACCAAGGGGTGCACTTTCAGAGGCTGAAGGTCGTAGATGGCCAGAAAGGGATGCATTCGATCAGCTGGGAGGAAAGAAAAGCCCAAGGTTGTAGCCTTCAGGAGGCCCCAGGTCCCGATCCTCCCCTCCGTGGGGGCCATCTCCTTCTGTACCTGGATCCTCTCCCTCCCGCAGAGTGTCAACCTCATCTGGCTCCATGTGCAACTGGCTGGAGTCCAGGTAGTCCCCGTAAGGGAAGAGGTTCTCCTGGGTTGCAGTCATTCTAGGAATAGGAGGAAGCCTCAGGAAGGAACTCGCCCATACAGAAACACCCCTTCCCGTCCTAACGCCCCCAGTCCTCACCCATTTCATTCAGCAGATTCCCAACTTCTATAGCTACAGACCGACGCCCCTCTAGCCTCCACTCCCTGCAACCCCCGTCCTTCCCGCAGTCCTTCAACCAGAGCCCAGCAGCCCCGCCTCTCATCTGTATCCAGGGTTCAAGAAGCACCTAGCCAAGCTGGGATGGCCTCGAACTGGGGTGAGGTAAATCCAAGGGAGGAATCCCGGTGACAGCGAGGCTCGAAGTCAGCGCAGACGGACTGGAAGCGAGGGTCCCGGCGGGAATGAGGAAGTTACGACGCGCTCCCCGCCCAGGAGAGAAATCCCGAAATCTGGGTGTGCGTCTGAGTCAGAAGGCCAGAGCAGATCCAGCCGGACCCCGAACCCGATCTCAGCGGAGCCACGTCCCCGGCCCCTCACCCTGGCTGCGGGCGCCGGCACCCGCGCGGGTTCGCAGGCACGGGGAGCAGAACACAGCGAGGAAGCCCACACCCCAGAGGGCCGGGGCGGGACCGGGGCTCAGCGCCTGCCCTCGGGGGCGGGACGGCCCCCCCGGCCTCACCCCCGCGGGTGTCGCGTCAGCCGCGTCCCGCCCCTGCCACCCTCTGCCCGCCCACTCCCGGGCCGCCCACTCCCCGGGGCCGTCCACTCCCTCTGGATGCCCTCGGGGCACCTGGCTGGCAAGGTCCAGCTCCCCGAGTGTGCGACCCACCCCGCGCACATTCCTCTACTGCGCGCGCGCGCGGGTAGTGTGGTCTCCAGCGAAGCCTGGAATCAGGGCGGAACCAGCCGGTGTCCCCTTGCTGAGGCCGGTACAGAGAGCATTTGTTGATGGGAGGTAATAAGAGAATTAAAAACCAGAAGAATGGTGACGACAAGTTCGTTGCTGTGTGAGAGATCACATTCTTTATTCGCAAACGTTTATTGCTCTGTAGGGATTAACCGGACACCGAAGTACAGTAAACCAGTCACAGAACCTGCTCGCCTGTAAGTGCCAGTCTAGAAAAAACATTTTTTTTTCCGATCCTAAAGGTCGTCCGTCCTTCCTTCTTTCCTTCCTTCCTCCCTCTCTTCCTTTCTCCTTCCTTTCTTCCGTCTTCTCTTCTAAGTTTCTGCTGATAAACATTTGAGTTATTTTAGGTTTTGTCCACTGGAAACGAAGCTCCCATAAACATCTATGTACCAGTCATTTTTTGTGGACTTGCGTTTTAACTTCTCTTCTGTAAATAACCAGAGTGGAATATAAATATATATCTGTAAATAACTTATACTGGGTCATATAAGTGTATATTTAACTTACAGGAGTCTGTCAAGACCTGGGCTTGGCAGTTTGTAACCCAGCAGCAAAGAGAATGTGGTAAGAGGATTGTAAAACTTGAGGGTGGAGGCCGGCTACACAGCAAAGCACTGCCAAAATAAACAAAATAAAACAAAAAACAAAACAAACAAACCCAAAAAACAAAAACAGGGGCTGGAGAGATGGCTCTGAGCTTAAGGACACTTGCTGAGGACCTGAGTTCGATTCCCAGCACCCACGTGGCTGCTCACAAAGAGATGTAACTCCGGTTTTAGGGGATCTGATGCCCTCTGCTTACCTCCATGGACACTGCACACACAAAACATGCACACACACAAAATAAAAGTAAAGAAAAAATTGAAAATAAAAAACCCGTTCTATTTTACATTTTTTTCCTGTTTGTTTTTTTTTCAAGACAAGGTTCTTTTGTTGTATTTGCTTTTGTTTTTGTTGAGACAAGGTTTCTCTGTGTATCCCTGGCTGTCCTGGACCACCAGGCTGGCCTCAAATTCAGAGAATCACCCGCCTCTGCCTCCTGAGTGTTGGGATTTAAGGTGTGTGCCATCACAGCCTGGTCTATTTTACATTTCTAAAAACCAATGAATGGTACTTCTATAGTCACCCCGTGGCATGCATAGTGCATAGCCGATGCTGTGGGTCCCTGGTGTTACCCATCCAAGTGGCGTGAAAGGTATGGCATTGCAATCGTAATAGCAAATCTCTGGCATGCCTGGCATGGTGGCATGTGCCTTTAATGGCAGCACTCAGGAGGAAGAAGCAGGCGGATCTTTGTGAGTTCGAGGCCAGCCTGGTTCCAGAACAGCCAAGGCTGTTACACAGAGAAACCCTGTCTCAAAACAAAACAAAAAAACCCAAAAATTGTACATCTCTGAATATCAACGATCTTAGTTGTATTGCACATGCTTAAGTATCTGTTTATCAAGATACTTAGAGGTGAGGTGGCTTCTTCTCGTTTCCCTTTTCATTCATTCCTGGACCCCAGCACAGGGGCAGTGGCATCCACACTCAGGACACATGTTTGTACTTCAGGTCAATGTGTTTAGAGAGCAGGAATTGCGAGTCACACTGTATTCTCAGCTGAGGCAGCTGAGGATCATTGTGAGTTTGAGGCTAGCCTGGGCTACAGAGTACGGTCCTATTTCAGAAATCCAAACAACCTCCCTCTCTGGAAACATCTTCACAGACTTGCCCCAAAGTGCTCATTCAAGCCTAATGTGTTTGTTGTTGTTGCAGCTGTTTATAGAAGATGCTCTGCAGCTGGAGATGTAGACCAGGCTGACCTGGAGTTCACAGAGAGCCACAGCCTCTGTCTTCTGGGTGCTGGGATCAATGGTGTGAGCCACCACAACAAGCTCAGGTAAGTTTTTATTTTGTGTGTATGTGTGTGTTATGATGTATGGCATGTGCGTGCAGGAACACAAGGAGGTCAGCCGAGAGCGCCAGAGGCCCTGGAATTAGAGTTATAGGGATTGGGAACAGCTGTGTGAGTGCCAGGAGTTGAACCCAGGTCTTCTGCAAGAGCAGTTAACTGCTTCTAACTGCTGAGCCATCTCTTCAGGCTCCCCAGATGTCATTATTATTATTATTATTATTTTAGCTTCTTGAGACAGGGTTTCTCTATGTAACTGCTGTGACTGTCCAGGAACTCGCTCTGTAAACCAGTCTGTCTTCAAACTCACAGAGATCTGCCTGCTTCTGCCTCCCAAATGTCCGGATTAAAGGTTTGTGCCAGCCAGGCGGTGGTGGCGCACGCCTTTAATCCAGCACTCGGGAGGCAGAGGCAGGCGGATCTCTGTGAGTTCGAGACCAGCCTGGTCTACAAGAGCTAGTTCCAGGACAGGCTCCAAAACCACAGAGAAACCCTGCCTCGAAAAACAATAAATAAATAAATAAATAAATAAATAAATAAATAAATAAATAAATGTTTGTGCCACCCCTACCCCAATTGACAATTAAGTCAGGCAGTGGTGGTGGTGGTGAATGGCTTCAATCCCAGAGGCAGAGGCAGAGGCAGGCAGAACTGTGAATTCAAGGCATATAAAGCTAGTTCTAGGACAGCTAATGCTACATAAAGAACCCCTGTGTCAAGGGAAAAAAGTGTTGATAATCAAATTATCCATCTTGACTCTAAGTCCTGTTCTGGGCAAATCACAGTGAGGAGTATTTGGAGTGGGTGGGGAGGGAGGAAAGTGGGAAGGGATGGACCAGCTTTTCCTGTATTTTGTATTATATATTTCTTCAACATATAACCAATAAGTATCTTGTCAATATAGTTAGTTGATAGATTGGCCTAAAAAAATTACCTAACCATCACAATATGGAATGTTCAGAATAAAAAAGTCCACAGAAACAAGAAGTAGATTTGTGGCTGTCAGGGGTAGAGAAAAGGAGGGATGGGGAATGACTTCTAATGAGTACAAGGGTTTCTTGAGGGTAATGGAAAATCTAAAATTAGTTGTGATAGTTATATAACTCTGTGAGTATAGCAAAAACCACCATGGAATTGTATCTTAAAAGGGTGAATTTTATGTGTGTTCTGAAGTACATTGCAATAAACTATAAACCACATAAATTGTTATTATAGATAAACCATTATGCTGAAAGACACCAGACATGAAAGAGTAATACAGTGTGATTACATTCATACAAAGTTCTGAAACCGACAGAACCAGATGATAGTAATGGAAATCAGGTAAGTAGTTGCCTGAGGCAGGGCATAGAGAAAGGGGCTTTTTATAAGGGAAATTTCTAGAGCGGTAGAAGATTTGTTCCCGGGCTGGGGAGATGATTCAATCGATACAGTACTTGGTGTACAAGCATGAGGACCTGAATTCAGAACCTCCGTCTGCACACAAAAGCCTGGGGACTGGGGAGCTGTGTCTGTGAGTGTGCATACTCACCGACCCTCACACACACAAGTCACGTGAGTGTGCATACTCACCGACCCTCACACACACAAGTTAAGTGAGTGTGCATACTCACCGACCTTCACACACACAAGTCAGGCATGGTGGCAGGAAACCCCAGCACTTCTGGGGATAGAGACAGGTGGGTCTCTAAGTTCAGTAAAGAGACCCTTCTCTCAGAAACTAAGGTGGAGGGGGCCAGTGAGAGGGCTCAAAGGGTAAAGTCACCTGCTGCCAGGCCTGACCACCTGAGTTTGACTCCTGGGACCCACGTGGTGTTAGAAGAGAACTGACTTCATCAAGTTTGACTTCTGACATTCACACTTGCTATGCCGTGGCACACTCACACACACAACATGCACACAAAATAAATTTAAAGTGTAAGTTAAAAATAAGATGGAGAATGATAAAGTTACCTGATGTTAACCTCTTCCCTCTGCATACACATGCATGCACACACCCCTCCCATACACATGCATGAGAAACATCTGAGTGCAAAACTCAATGGTGTGATATGGGTGTTCAAGATATATCTGTACTTAGTGTCTTAGTTAGGTTTCTGTTGATATGATAAAGATCAAAAGCAGCCAGGCGGGGTGGCGCAGGCCTTTAATCCCAACACTCAGGAGATAGAGGCAGGCAGATCTCTGTGAGTTCGAGGCCAACTTGGTCTACAGAGCTAGTTCCAGGAAAGTCTCCAAAGCTATAGAGAAACCCTGTCTAATCAAACAAACAAACAAACAAACAAAAAGATCAAAAGCAACTTGAGCTGGCATGGTGACACACATCTTTCATTCCAGCACTCGGGAGGCAGAGGCAGGAGGAACTTGATGTATTTAAGGCCTGCCTGGTCTACATAGTGAATTCCAGGATAGCCAGGGCTACATAGATAGACCTCATCTCAAGTTAAACAAAAAGGAACTTTCATTTGGCTCACATATCCCAGGTCATAGTCCGTCGATGGAAGCCAAGAAGTAACTCAAGGTGGGAACTGAAGCAAAGTCACAGAGGAACACTGCTACCCAGCTTGCTCCCCTGCCCTGTCTTCTACACTCCAGGACCACTTGTCGAGGCCCTCCCACATCAATCACCAACCAAGGAAATACCCCCACAGACTTGCCTACAGGCCAATCTGATGGGGAACAATTTCTCACTTGAGGTTCCTTCTTCCCAGGTGACTCTAACTTGTGACACACTGACAAAAGAATTAATGAACACATTTCGTTTCCACGAGGTTCTTTTTAGGGAGCAGCAGGAAGGTCTCACCGTGTAGCCCATGCTGGACTTGGAGGAGCATCCTCCTGCTTCAGTCTGCCAACTCAGTTACCAGAAAACAAAACCCAAGTGTGGTAGCCCTCACCTATAAAGCAGCACCTGAGAGACAGAGGCATGGGGCTGGGGAGATGGCTCAGAGGTTAAGAGCACTGGCTGCTCTTCCAGAGGTCCTGTGTTTAATTCCCAGCCACTACATGGCAGCTCACAATCATCTGTAATGAGATCTGGTGCCCTCTTCTGGCACAAAAGCAAAAGTGCAGGCAGAATACTGTATACGTACTAAAACAATAAATCTAAAAAATAAGAATAAGAAAAGAGAGACAGAGGCAGCGCAGCAGGAGTTCAAGGCTACATGCAACTCTCTCTCAGAAAACAAACAAACAAAATAACACATCACTCCTTCCCCCCTCCCCCATTGCTGGGTTTTTACTCAGTGGTCTAGCTTTCCAAGCATATATGAGACTCTGGGCTTCATCCCCAGCACTGCAAATCTTAAAAAGTAAACCAACAAAGCCCACTAGACTTCTAAGTACAGTGCAGCCAGCAGAGCTTCCCAACATTCCTCTGGCAATGATGGTGCAGCGTGCGAGCAGCTCTGCCAGGGCACTTGGTTATGGTGCTCAGGACCAGAGGTTCCAGCCTGAGTCTAGCTAAGGACATCAGTGCCGGAGTGACACACTTGCGAAGTGTGGAGTAATGTTTAATCCCAGCTGGAGTCAGATAGACTTTGAAGAGGCAGCTATCCAGCTCTGGGTCACTGCCTGGATGACTGACCTTGGGCAAGTTACCCACCTCTTAGTGACCCCCTTCCTCACCTGTAAAATCAGGATGGTAACAGCACCTCAGATCCCTGTGGCAGAGCACTCACCTCTTGTTGAGATAACCTTGGGCAACACTGTGAGATCCACACTGTAAAACAATAGCAACATGTAACAAACAGGGACAAGCCACCGGACCAGCTGGGCAGTGTAGGCCTGTGATCCTCTCACTGAGAGGCTGAGGCAGGAGAATCACCGGGGGTTCCAGGTTAGTCTGAGTCACACTGTGAGACTCTGTCTCAAAACCAAAACAAACACAAAGAGTTAGCAGACCACTTAGTGAGAACACATTTCTTTCTCTGGATAAAGTTTCTCATGCCAAAAACTTAGAATTCTTTAAATTTGTATGCCTTGGGCACTTTGAATTTGTATCCTAAAATAAAATTTAAAAGGCAAAGAAAAGGAAATAGGGAGGGTGGATAACTTAGTGATAAAGCCCCCCCCCCCAACATAACAGGAGGCCCTGGGCCGTTACCAAAAATTCAAAACAAAACAGATCCCCATTGCTGGCAGTGTCTAGCCTGACCCCAAGTTAAGAGGTGTCGC
Source organism: Chionomys nivalis (assembly GCF_950005125.1). Classification (NCBI taxonomy): domain Eukaryota; kingdom Metazoa; phylum Chordata; class Mammalia; order Rodentia; family Cricetidae; genus Chionomys; species Chionomys nivalis. The sequence goes on along the minus strand of NC_080092.1, from coordinate 52,054,837 downwards.
TCTACTGAATTTTCACTGTCATGGCACCCCTCTGCCTGCTCTGTCATGAAATCCCTCCCAACATCCCCTTTTTGCCTGGGGATAAAAGAGCCCCTAAATCAAGAGGGCAGCAGATATAAGTATTTGAATGGGGGTAGTCCCCCACTCTTCCTCCCCGCCTTCTTCCCTCCCTTCTATCTCCTGGCGCCTATAATCACCAGGCGGTCTGAAGCTAAGTGGTAGTTTTGCCCACGATGGGGGGACTTGAAAACCACACCCCTCTCCCTGGGGCCCTCCTGGCCCTTCCCAACGTCCCAGTCTCCAGTATTGAGATGGGTCTGAAGGGGGCTTGGTGTTTCCCATGGTGTGGGTGCCGGAGACAGCGGGGGACTGAAAGAGGGACAGGTATGGGGGTCGACGGGGGGGGGGGGAAGGGCAGCCTGGCATGAATGGGGGGGAGGGGAGATAAACCCTCAGACCAGGGAAGGGAAAGGATCCTGCTGCCTAGGTGGGCCACCTGAAGATTTTGCAGAGACTACTGCAAAATGGAAAGATGGAAGCGTGTGCTAAAAGTGTAAAAATTTCAAGATGGTGACAGCAGATCACCGCCTCAAGCACTGGGGTGCCTTTGAGCTGCAGAGGGATTTGGAGGGGTGTCTTTCTACAGCTCAGACCACATCCGGGGAATGGTGCTGCCACCAACATCCCTCACTCTCTTCTAGCGCCTTACTCTAGGGCTGTGGTGGGCGGCATAGGGGAGCTGAACCCTGACCTTCCCCCTCCAACCCTTCTTCCTCTTCTGATTTCCCCCTTTAGGCCTGGAACCTGCATCCCCTCCAGAGCCCAGCCCAGCTGTAGCCCCCATTGTGACCGGGGGACTGTCCTCCCCAGGGGCTGGTGCCTACTTAAGCCGGAAAGCTCGACTCTCCTTCCGGCACCAGCTGCATGATGTGGCATCAGCCAATGACTCTACCATCTGAAAGGGACAACGGAGGGCTGAACTTTACCCCAGGAAGTCTTAGCAACTTTCTGTCACCACATTTCTCAGGGGTCCCAAGTCTGCCATGACCTCATTAAATTTGTTCAGAGTCGCCAAGTGTTGTGTTGAGTGTTGGTGAGGGTGACTGGAGATGGACTAGGTGTGGGTTCCAAGTCTGAGACAGAAAGTGGATGATCAAAGGGGAATGCTGGATCCAAGGTAGATCCCAAGTATAACTAATAGGAAAGTTAAGTTTGCTGAACCCCCCCCCCAAAAAAAAAAATAGAAAAAGCCAGGTGGTGGTGGTGCTTGTCTTTAATCTCAGCTCTTAGGAGGCAGAGGCAGGCGGATCTCTGTGAGTTTGAGGCCAGCCTGGTCTACAAAACTAGTTCCAGGACAGCTAGGGCTGGTACACAGAGAAACCCATCTTGGAAAAAAAAAATGTTTGCTGAAATCAGGGTTCGGGGTTGAATGTGTCAAAAGGGGAAGCTGGGGCCTGGACAAGAATTAAACAGAATTAAATTTTGTTTTGTTTTTTGAGACAGGGTTTCTCTGTCCTGGGACTCACTCTGTAGACCAGGCTGGCCTTAAACTCACAGAGATCTGCCTGTCTCTGCCTCCCAAGTACCAAGATTAAAGGCATGTGCCACCACGACCCAACTAAGAGTTTATTATCTAGTGTTGGGAGGTGACTCAGTGGGTAAAGACGCATTGCTGCATAAAGTCTGAAGACCTGGGTTTGATCACTGCGACCTTTGTAAAAACCCAGGTACCCAAAGTACAGCTGTAATTCCAGCACTCCTAGAGAGATGGGAGGTGAAGACTGTACGAAGCATAGGAAGAAACAAATTAGACCTTGCCTTAACAAGGTAAAGAGAATCAATTCCAGGAAGTTTTCCTCAGACTTCCACGTGTGCCGTGGCATGAATGTGTGTGCGCACATGAACACACACACACACATTAAATAAAACCTTTAAGTCTTAACTTAGAAGAGGGAGGGAAAAGAATGTAAGAGATGGAGAATGGGAAGAAATGCTGAGAAACGCTTTTGGCAGCATGGTCTTTGAACTCATAAACCCAGAGAAGTTGAACAAGATCAAGTCAGTCAAAATTCCAGCAAGAATGGTCTAAGAGGCGCTCAGAGTCCCCACTCCTAGCTGAGAAGCTATTGGTAATTGTTGGCTGCTAGGGAGTCAATTTTCTTTGGGCTGAGGCCCCTGGTATGCTACTCATGCTCCAGTGGATGGACCCATGCGCATGTGCATCCAGGCAACACTAACTGGATGCACTATCTATCTATCTATCTATCTATCTATCTATCTATCTATCTATCTATCTACCTACCTATCTATCTACCTACCTACCTGCCTGTGTCTGTCTAGATAGGTATAGCCATATATTACATGAAAATGGAAGAGGGACATGTGGGGGGAGGGTCCAAAACGAGCAATGTGGAGTGGGTATGATCAAGATATATTGTATAAATGTATGAAATTGTCAAAGAATAAATTAGAATATCCTTTAAAGAATGTAGTGTCTAGAGGTGGGCGATGGTGGCGCACGCCTTTAATCCCAGCACTCGGGAGGCAGAGGCTTGCGGATCTCTGTGAGTTCGAGACCAGCCTGGTCTACAGAGCTAGTTCCAGGACAGGCTCCAAAGCCACAGAGAAACCCTGTCTCGAAAAACCAAAAAAAAAAAAAAGAATGTAGTGTCTACTCTTGCTAGTCAGTGACGATGACTTGTCAATACATCAGGAAGAATTCCTTCTTCTTCTGAGATGACTTTCTAGTATGGACAGTAGATAACAAAAAGCAAGCAGGCTCACAGGAGACAGCAATTAGGAGGGAAATTAAACAGGGTGATGTGAGAACGGGCCGGGGGGCTCACTGGGGAGCCCTGGCTGGCCCCAAACTCAGAACCATCTGCTGCCACCCAGTATTAAAGGCGAGTGCTGCACCTGGTTGGATCCTGAGAGCTGTGCCACAGAGAAGCACGGCGGGCTCATAATTAAAAACATCTTTTTACTGTCTTCTAACTAAAGGATCACGTAAGGGCAGGCCCGGATGAGGGCAGGGACTTGGAGATGGCTATATACTCTCAGAAATTTTTCAGAGCTGAACTGTTAGGTTAAGTTCAAGAGAGAGAGCTTAGGAAGAACAGGTATGGGCATGAAAATCTAAAGTATTTTTAGTTAAATGTTTAGAGTCAGAGATCCCTTTTCTGCTCTTTTCACTTAATTAGGCCCTTACCACTTGTGGTGGTTTATATTGTTAACTTCATGGAAAATAAACCCCTGGGCGTACCTGTGGAGGGGTTTCTAGGTTAGGTTAACGGAGGTGGAGAGAGCCATCCTAAATGTAGGTTTTACCATTCCAGGGGCTGGAGTCCCAGAATAAATACAGTCAAGTGGCACTGCTTTCTGCTCATGGATACAGGGTAACCAGTGGCTTCACACTGCCACCGTGTCCTCTCTGCCATGATAATCTCAGACTGCGCTGTAATCAACCTTCCCCAATTTGCTCATTAGGATATTTTGTCTTCCTCTCCCCTTCCTTAGGAATGAGATATTCCATAGGAACCATCCTTCCTACCCTCTGAACTATTCCATAACAGGCTCTGTAAATGCGGCTCCTATGGTTCCCTGATCAATGGACTAGAGAAAGTAAGACTGAAAAGATGGAGCCACTGAGCACCTCTGAGTTCCCTTAGGTCCTTGGTTTGAACAGGGACAGCTCTAAAGGGACTTAGCCCATTCTCAGTCTCAAGAGGACAGTGGCTCACAAAAATGGCCAAAGCACTCCTTATGGCTGCCAGCTAGCATCCACCTTAATTTCCACTTGTAGACAAGGCTCATCTCTTTCCCCAAAGAAGTCACATTGCTGTGTGATGATTGACGGAGGGAAAGAGAGACCAAGAGGCTAGCATGGGGGGAAGTTTAACCTCCAGGTCAGCAGTCACCATGATATCTGCAGCAGGGAAGGTGACTGCCGTCTAAGTTGAACTTAAGACACTGCTGCAGTCCCAATATCAACCACATTCTGGTGGCTCGGGTACCTGGGTATGCAGAGTAAATATGATCTACAGAAAAAGATTCAGAAACCACTCATGACCAGATATATTGGTACACATCGGTGAACTGGGCACTCAAGAAGCAAAGGCAGGAGGATTACCACAAGCTCAAGGCCAGCCTGAGCTACGAGAGATCTAGTCTCAAAAAAGAAAAACAAAGGGGTTGGAGAGATGGTTCACCAGCTAAGAGCAGTGATTGCTCTTTCAGAAGACCAGGGTTCAATTCCAGCACCCACATGGCAGCTCACAACTGTCTGTAACTCTAGCTGCGGAGGACCCGACACTCTCATACAAATATACATGCAGATAAAACACCAATGCACATAAAAATCAAGAATTAAAGAAAACCTAACTAACCAAAAATAATTCAATCATCATCATCATAGTAGAAGAACAGAGCGTTTATAAACCTCCCTCATCACCTCTCTAGTTCCCACCAACCTCAGGACAGTTTGCACAAAAGAATGGACCAAACAAGTTCAAGTTTGAAGTAAAGAAAAGAACCCCAAAACAGAAACATCTCTTTGCAAAACTGTTTATTAACTTTTGCATCAGTATGAATATCTCTTATACCCTAGCACACTAGGATTCAGGGAGGTGGTAAAGTAGCAATGGTGAATTTGGGTATCTGGTCTCCCAAAAGGACCTGCCGCTCTACCCCAGATTCTTGAATGGCTGCCAAGCGGATCACCCCTCCGCTGGAGCCATCCCGTTCCATGGCCAGAGCGAGAGCTGTAGATAAAAGGAGGAAATGGGTTTGGAGTTAGGTGCTGAGAATATGGCAAGGAATAAGGAATCTTGGCATGGCTTGGGTAATGAAGGCTGAGGTTCACAGGTCTAGAAGCCCAAATTCTCACCATTGGCAGTGAACTGCAGACATTCGTCCTTGGTCATGCCTTCCCGGTAGGTAGCATCAACGTAGCCGTAGATATATGAGCTCCCAGAGCCTCCAATGGCAAAGGACTGCCTTACCATCATACCCCCCATGGGAACTGAGTATACCTGCCGGAGGGAGGGAGGAGAAAAGCCATCAGTTGTACCCCACACATGTGCATTCACCTGCCCCTTTTTATTTTGGTTTGGAGAAAGTTTATGGCAAGGTAGAGACAGAAAGAGAAAGCAAAAAATGGTTGGCAAAGTGCCTGCTGGGCAAGCAAGAGTATCTGATTTAAATCTCTGGCATATGTAAAAGGCAGGCATGTCTGTCCTTGCAGTGGGAGAAGGGGCAGAGGGGAAGAGCTCTAGGGCTCACTGGCTAGGCAGCCTCGCTATAAGGTAAGCTCTGTGTTCAGTGCGAAGTGGAGAGACTAGAAGACCCTCCCAGCAGACCCCTGGCCTCCACACAAAGGCCTCTGCATCTACATGCAGACACCCACAGGAATATGTGAACAGGACGGTCGGACAGACAGACAGACACAGACACACGGAATGGCTGAGGAGCGTGGAGCATCGAAGGTGTGACTCCAGTGCTCTGGCGGGAGGGCCTGACCTGCCCTCCTTCTTGAGGGTCCCAGCCTGCAATGATGATCCCCGCCATCAGGTCCTCTCGGTAGCGGTAACACATCTCCTTAAAGAGACTGGCGGCTGTGTGTACTAGTGGAGGCTCATTCAGCTCGATACTAGAAGGTGGGGTTGGAAGGTCACAGAGGAGGCAGTGTCAGGACCTGGAGGCAGGCCTCTGGGTGCCCTATGTCCCAGATCCCTTAGGATGTTTGTTCCTCCCCTGCCCACAAGCACCTGTGGAAACCAAGCTGGTAAGTGACGGCATCGGCTACAGCCTGGGTATCAGCTGCTGAGCCCGAGCGGCAGCAGAAGATATGGTCGTGGATAGGGGTCAGCTTGTCAGTCACTCGGTTGGCGATGTAGGACCTGCGGGATGGCGGAACAGTGAGAAGGCCCCCACTTGCCTCCCTCCAGCTTCAGGGAGAAATCCTGGTAGTACCCGTCAGTTCTTCTGGGAATGAAATAGGGTGAATGGGGGCCAGACCTCCTATTTTACCAAAAGGTGCGGAAAACTGGAAGCAACAGAATTGGGAACAAATCTTTATCTTCAGGTAGAGGAGAAACATCTCTTCCCACAGGGGTCTGAGGACAGTAAAGGACGGACCAGTGGGCAGAATGGGGTATATGGATGGGGTAGGGGACACAGGAAGACTTTTTCTGTTTTGAGCTCACCCAGTGGTTGTTCTAGAGTCGGCGCCTAGGACCACGCCCCCATCAAATTGCACAGCCATGATCGTGGTCTGGGAAAAAGAAGAGCGTAAGAAGGGTGAAGCTGAGACTTGCCGCCTTCTCGAGATGCATTAATCTCAGTGACTCCTCACCCGGATTCTATAATACAAAATTCGTGCCCCGCGGACCCATTATAAAACCTTATGAGGGCTTAACGCTTCAAATGTAAAAAATCTAATCCTCAAACCCCAGGATCCAGAATCGTACGCTCGGTTCACCGTTCACCTCTCACCACGAAAAGTACCACCCGACTCCAGCATCCAAAGAACCCTTCTCCATCTCGCAAGACAACACTGCCCTCTCCAACGCACGAAGCTTTCCCTCGCGTCAGGCCTACTCCGACTCTCTCCTTACCCCTGTGGAGACTTCCCGGTTTTCCCAGTCTGGGGTGAGAGCCTCCGGCCCAAAAGCCGGTGCAGAGCCCCCGCCGCGAAGAGCTAAGGCGGCCGCCATCTTCCCCTTCTACTGCTGCCACCAAGCAACTGTCGTAAAGCGCTCCGTCACTCTCTTAAGTACCGCTCCGCGGCCTTCTGGGCGGGAAGCGAGGCTGAGGGGGACGGCGGAAGGGAACGTAAGGCGTACGGACCGGCCGCGTGCGACAGTGAACACTTACGGCAGTGTGTCAAGTTACAAAAAAGGGGGTGGGTACAGGGAGGGAAGGCGGGGGCGGGGCCTCTTACAGACGCCCCCAACCAGGGGCCTGCTGGCGCCCCAGGCTAAAGACAGTTGTAGCTGCGGCCCAACTTCAGAGATTTGTGTGCAGTGTCCAAAGGCTGGACATGCTAGAACCTGATTGTGTCCTGGTTGAAAGAGCCCACGAGATAGAGTATCATTTGTAATCGTTGGGGCATGTTTTCATTCCTCTTGAGTACAAACTTAGCAGTGTACGCTCGGAGTTGATTTTCTGGGTCTTTTGAAGAAGGTAGAATGTTTTCTGGAGCCTCTGTACACTTGACAACCACACCTGCCGTGTCCACCTTCATGCGATAGCACCGGTATCCTCTGTCTCTCTCTCTCTCTCTCCCTCTCTCTCTCCATCCATCTATCGTCTGTCTGTCCGTCCATCCATCCATCTGTCTGTCTGTATTATGTTTTTTTAATCATAGCTATTCTAGTGCATGTGAATGTGAGCTTGTGATTCTGATTTGTTTTTCCCGAATAATTATTAGTTAAGCATATTTCTATGGCTAGTGAGTCATTTGTGTATCTTCTTGGAGCAAATGTCTATTCAAGGTTTGCTCGTTTAAAAAAAAAAAGGTATACTTAGGAGTTGGAGCACTGACTTCTTTTCCAGAGGACCCTGGTTCAGTTCCCTGTACCCACATAGCAGCAAGCACCCATCTTCAATTCTAGTTTTGTTTGTTTTTCAAGACAAGGTTTTCTAGTAGCCATGAAACCAATCCTAGAACTCGTTCTGTAGACCCGAGACCCGCCTGCCTCTGCCTCCTGAGATTAAAGGCGTGCGCCACCATCACCAGGCAAGTAGGGTTTTGCTGTTGTTGTTGTTGTTTTGGTTTCTTGAGACAGGATTTCTCTGTGTAGTTGTCCTGGAACTCACTCTGTAGACCAGGCTGACCTCAAATTCAGAGACCCACCTGCCTCTGACTCCTGACTCCTGAGTGCTGGGATTAAAGGCATGTGTGTTATCATATATATATATATATATATATATATATATATATATATATATATATATATATATATTACTAGAAACATCACATATATGATTTTCAGGTATATTTCTACCACTTGATTATAGCAAGATTATAAAATTATAAGATTATAAAATTTTGGCCAAGTAACATAGCTCAGCCAGCAGAGGTGCCCCGTCCATGCTGTGGAAGGCGAACCAACTCCTGCACATTGTCTTCTGACCTCCACACAATCACTGTGGCTCCAATGTACCCTCCTCTACCCCAACAAATAACTAAAAGTGAAAAAAGATGAAATTTTAAATTTTGGTGAAGTCAAGTGTATTCATTTTTTTGTTGGTTGGTTGTGTTTCCGCAGTAATACCCCAAACCCTCTTGCCAATTCATTGCTTTCTAAGATTTTTGTTTAGTTTTTGCTTTTGTTGCTGGGTTCAAAGCCTGAACCTTGTACATGTATCCTAGGCAAGCACTCTAACAGTAAGGGACATCCCTAGGACTATCTTACTTTTTTTATTTTCAAGAAGGATCTCCCTAAACTACCAAAGCAAGCTTTGAACTTGTCTATAGCCCAGGCAAGCACCATGCTTGTTTTTTTTTTGTTGTTTTTTTTTTTTTTTTTTTTTTTGGTTTTTCGAGACAGGGTTTCTCTGTGGTTTTTTTTGGAGCCTGTCCTGGAACTAGCTCTTGTAGACCAGGCTGGTCTCGAACTCACAGAGAACCGCCTGCCTCTGCCTCCCAAGTGCTGGGATTAAAGGCGTGCACCACCACTGCCCAGCTAGCACCATGCTTGTTAACTGTTGTATCAGCCTCCCAAGAAGCTGGGGTTGCAAGTCCCTGCTAGTAGGTTTAGCTTTTCTGACTTTTTTTTTTTTTAAAAAAAATAGGATCTCATGTAGCCTCCAACTTGCTGTGTTGGCTTTAAACTCCGAATCCTCCCCCCTCTACATTCCTTCTGCTGGGGTTATTAGTAGGTTGTCATGCCCACCCTGTTTTTTGTTTGTTTGTTTTTTTCAAGACAGGGCCTCACTATGTAGCTCAGGCTATCCTGGAACTCTGCAAAACAGGCTGGCCTTAAACTTACAGAGATCGGCCTGCTTCTGCCTGCATAGTGCTGGGACTAAAGTGGAGTGCCCCTACTGTCTGGAGCACACCCTGCTTTCACGTGGATAATGAGGATCCAGACACCTCAAGTACTTTACAATAATCCAGGTGATACATAAATTTGATTTAGACAAAAAAAAAAAGGTGAGGAAATGTGGGGAATGGTCAGATTTTCACAGATCCAATGCTGGTGTGGTGAAAGTCAGTTTAACAAGATTTTGAGTCTGAGGATCTGGAAAAATAGAATTCCTTGTTGAGCTAAGAAGACTATGGAGGGAATATTTTATGCGAAGAAGGCATTAGAAACTCAGTCTGAACCCATTAGGTATGCGATGCCTAGTTGACACCCAAATGGAAATGCCGAATAGCCATCCGGATATACAGAATTCTAGAGTTCAAAAGAAAGCAGATCTGGGCTGGACGGGTGAAGGCGCACGCCTTTAACCCCAGCGCTCAGGAAGCAGAGGCAGGCGGATCTCTGTGAGTTCTGTGAGTTCGAGGCCAGCTTGGTCTACAAGAGCTAGTTCCAGGACAGGAACCAAAGCTACAGAGAAACCCTGTCTCGAAGACCAAAAAAAAAAAAAAAAAAAAAAAAAAAAGCATCGGAGGTACAATATCGGACTTAGTATATGAAATGGTTAACCCTTTCTTGTTCACTAGTATGGGAGCGTGGACCAAGGAGACCTTTGATAAACACTGTGTGAAGCCGAGTGCCTGTTTGGTGAGAGGCCTGATGCACAGGCTGTAGGTTGGAGACAGAACACAAAGGGAGATGGACTTCCGGCGGAGGCAGAGTGGAACTCAGGTGTGCTGTGTTGCGTTTGCCTTTGCGGTGTGGAGCTCAGAGGACATGTCTGGACTGGAGACTTAGCCTAGGGAAGCCATGGGAGTCTCTGAAATGGCCTCTGGGGAATGAGTCGTTCAGATGCAGAGAACAGGGGTGACACAGCTTCCCACATTTCCCCGCTTAAGCTATGGTCAGTTCATCATACATAACGCCCTATGTCGACAGCTACTAAAGAATTCTTTATTCCTCATTGCTCCTTGCAGCTTCTTGAGGCTGAGGATGTGAGGATCTCACACCACATACTCTACTCTGCTGGGGGCGCGCCTTAACTGGTGACCTCACGGAGGAGGAGGCTACCCAGGTGGCCCGGTCCTTGGTGCTTAGATCCCTCCCCACAACAACGCCTTTCTGGCCAGTCCGCTCATACCGCGGCCATCAAGCCAGCTGGAGCAGGCCGTGGCGGGTCAGCAGGCTCTGGGTTCGGTTGTAGACGTCCTCCAGTACTCGGGCGGCCTGGGCCAGGGCCACCCGCGCGTCCGCCTCTCTGGTTCCGGGACACGCCAGCTGGAGCAAGCGGCCGCGACTCGGGAGGGCGAGGATGGCCAGGCGGACGGCCTGGCGGATGAGCCATGGGTGGTGCTCGGCCAACGCGGTGCTGTAGGCGTCCCCGCATTGCACTCCCGCGTCCGGACCTCCGAGCGTCCCTGTCGCCACCCTGTGGAGGCAGAGCTGGGACCAGCGCAGCGCACGGTGCAGCAAAAGCAGCGTTCGAGAACCCGAGGCCCTGTCTTGGTCCCGGGGCGCGGTCCCGGGTAGCTCCAGTAGTCCTGCTTGCCGCTCCCACGTCGCCATAGTAGCCAGCGACGCGTAGTGCAAAGCATCTGGGCCATGCACACAAGCCTCGAGGGCGGTCACCTTGACGAAGGCTTCACTGGTGGCGAAGGCGAAAACAGAGCCAAGCGGGGTTAGGAACCTGTTTGATGGTGGAAAGGTGGAGATGACTTGAGAAAGAGCAACCAATCCTTTGGAAGACGACTTTGGGGAGGGAGATCACTCACCTGAGTAGTTCCCTCCATCCTGCCAGATACTGAGACAACTGCACATCCCCTTCGGGGCTCAAACAGGCCAGGAAGGGGCTCATCATGCGACCCAGCACCCCTTGAGGCCCCAGACAGGGAGGCTCTTCCTTCCCCGGGACCACCAGGGCTGTCAACTCTGGACCGATCTGGGAGGTAGACATAAGAGAGATGGGTGAAAAGTTCCTAACCTGTTCGGCCTACTATTGGGTTCTGAAAAAACTGACCCTCCGGTTTAGCCGGGTTTCCTCCTGGTTCTTCTTATCATCTGAAGGGAGAGGGGACGAGAGAGGAGCCTCCTTTCCTTAGCTTCTCAGTCTGGGACCCCTGTTTTCTTGTTCAGAGCCCTCAGAATCTGGCCTTAACTCAAACGTACCTGGGAAGGTAGCGGTCCCTCCGGGTTGCAGGACTGCACCCCGGGCCTGCAGCCTGTCAGGATACTGGAGGTGATCTGAAGCAAGGCAATAAGGGCTGGAGAAGGAGAAGGGGGCTCGAGTTCCCACAGGCTGGACTCCTGACTTCTCTGAGCCGGTAACACAAGAGGCCACTCATGAAGGAGTCGCACACTGGTGTAAAGAAATATCAGCGTGAGGATAGCGAAAGGAATCGCATGGCAGAACCAGCGTCCCGGGGCTGGGGATGTCAGTGAGACCCCCATGACCTTTGCTGGCACACCTCACCTAGCTGGGTGGTGGCTTTTGCCTGCCGTGGTGTCCAGAGGTGCAGATGGTTAATAATTAATCTATTAAGGCCCCCTCCCCTGTGTCCTTTGCCCCAGAGGTCAGAGCCTGGCGTGAGGAACCTAATGAAGATCTGGGGGATTTGGCATGTGACATGTTACCTTTACATGTGTGACTAACCTGTAATAAGAGGCAGCCTCTCATGGGTCCTACTTTAACCCTGGGCACGAATTCATTAGACCTAAGGATAATGGGTCTTTGTAAATCTCATGTGGGGCCCGAGTAATAACACTGTGAGTGGGAAAGCTGATCCCAATTTTCCAGTAACTCTTGCTGGGGGGCGATAGCAGAGTTTTTCTTTTACATTCTTATGATTTAATTTTTTTTTTTTTTTTTTGAGACAGGGTTTCTCTGTGTAGTTTAGGAGCCTGTCCTGGAGCTCACTTTGTAGACCAGGCTGGTCTCGAACTCACAGAGATCCACCTGCCTCTGCCTCCCGAGTGCTGGGTCTAAAGGCGTGCGCCACCTCCCGGCATGACTTCATTTTTAAGCTCCACATTAACTTTTCCTTCACTAAAACAATCTTTACTCTCTACTACCATGGCAGGCCCTATGTTAGATTCCCCAGAATATAAAAGTGTTTTCACGGCTGGCCATGGTGGCCCAGGCCTTAGTGTAACCTTAGGTATTTGGGAGGCTGAAGTAGGAGTACAAAAGCACAAGGCCAGCCTGCATTACTTATCCACACTATGTCTTAAAAAATTTTAAAGTGTGAAAAGGGCTATTCCTACTCCAATAGCAATGTTTAGAGATGCTCACAACGGCCCAGCATTTAACATACCATTATAGGTCTCTCTAAAATACAGACTGACGAAAATGGCTATCTGGAACAGATATTGGTAACAGAATTGTTGATCTTTATTCCAAGAAGCTTGGGAAGGCACCAAAATCCATATGTGGTGTGTGTCCAAGTAGACTTCGAGGAGTTTGTGCTCTGAGACCTAAAGACCTCATGACATTTCTTACAACAACAATGCTAGCAGGGTATAGGGTGCTTCTGCTTGTGGTAAATGTGTTCATGACAGGATCTAGTGAATGTTCCTTATCGAGGAGCAGAAAACCATTGTTGAAGGCACAAATACAGGTCAGAAAGCTAAGTAAATATTATGCTTTTTTGTTTGTTTTTTCGAGACAGGGTTTCTCTCTGTAGTTTTGGCTGTCCTGGAACTCACTCTGTAGACCAGGCTAGCCTCAATCTCACAGAGATCTTCCTGAGATCCTACTTCTGCCTCCTGAGTGCTGGTATTTAAGGGTCACCACTGCTCAACTAATATTAAACTTTTTTTTTCTTTTTTTCTTTTTTTGGTTTTTCGAGACAGGGTTTCTCTGTGGTTCTTTTTGGAGCCTGTCCTGGAACTAGCTTTTGTAGACCAGGCTGGTCTCGAACTCACAGAGAACCGCCTGCCTCTGCCTCCCAAGTGCTGGGATTAAAGGCGTGTGCCACCATCGCCCGGCTTAGGCTAAACTTTTTTTTTTTTTTTAAAGATTTATTTATTTATTTATTTATTAGGAATACAATATACTGCTGGCAAGGAAGGCACCAGGTCTCATTACATTACAGATGGTTGTGAGCCACCATGTGGTTGCTGGGAATTGAACTCAGGACCTCTGGAAGAGCAGCCAGTGCTCTTACCCTCTGAGCCATCTCTCCAGCCCTAGGCTAAACTTTTTAAGATAATAAAAAACCATGTTCTGTGAAAAAAAACAATCAAAATAGTTTAAAATTAAAAAAAAAGTATCAAAAGGGTTAGGAGTTTGACTCAGTGGTAGAGCATCTTCCTAGTGTGTGCAAGACTCCAGGTTCAACCCCCTGCACTCTGTGTGCATGTGAGTGTGTGTATGTATGTGTGCACATGTGTGTATGTATGTGTGCATGTAAGTGTGTGTGTAGCACAGCTCAAGCTGCACTGGGAGCATCTTCTGTCTTCCCCACTGGAATGCGAGCTTTGATGAAGACAGGTGCCTTCTCCTTCTGTGTATTCTGAAGACTGAACCTGTAACTTTGCATGTGCCAGGGAAGCACTTAGCCTTGAGCTGTAGCATCTTCAAATACCACTTTTCCCCACTTTCCCTTTTTATTTTTGAGACAAAATCTAAACTGAACAGGTCGACTCCTTTTATTTATTCGCTTCTTTGAGACAGGGTCTCTTTGAGATGGGGTCTGGTTTATTGACTTATTTGAGACAGTGTCTCTCTACAGCCCTGACTGTCCTGGAACTCACTCAATAGATCATGCTGTTCTTAAACTCACGGAGATCTGCCTGCCTCTGCTTCCTGAATGCTGGGAGTGAAGGTGTGTATCACTATGGTCCACATCTCAGGTTGGTTCTGAACTTTCTTTTTTTCTTTTTTTTTTTTTTATATTTATCTATTTATTTATTATGTATACAGCTATCCAGAAGAGAGCACCAGATCTCATTACAGATGGTTGTGAGCCACCATGTGGTTGCTGGGAATTGAACTCAGGACCTTTGGAAGAGCAGGCAATGCTCTTAACCGCCAAGCCATCTCTCCAGCCCTGAACTTTCTATCCTAAGCTTTCAACCCACTGCAATCACACACAGGCTGGAGCCACTAGGCCTGGTCAGGCACCTTACTTTTCTTGGTCATTTTAGGCATTTGGAATATTGTTTGCATCAAATACATTATAAATAGATAAATAGATAAACAAACAAGCAAACAAACATTTCGTTAAGGAGAGCAATGTGTCTGAATGAGGCCAGTAAATCAGAGATGGTCCCTGCCCCCTGACAAATCTAGCATGTTTTGTTTTCTTGTTTTATGAATTTGGGGGTCCATCTACTGGTCATAGGAGGGAAGGCATTCCAGGAAAGGAGTGAAAAAAATATAAGCAAGCCCGGGCAAAGTGGGTGTAATCCCAGAACTCAGAAGCCTGAGGCAGAAGGATCAAGAGTTCCAGGCCAGCCTGGGGTATAGTGAGCTCCAGGCTAGTGTTGGCTCTACAGTAACCCCTTAAAGAATATCAGAAGCAGGGCTGGAGAGATGGCTCAGAGGTTAAGAGCATTGTCTGCTCTTCCAAAGGTCCTGAGTTCAATTCCCAGCGTCCACATGGTGGCTCACAACCATCTGTAATGATGTATGGTGCCTTCTTCTGGCCTGTAGGCATACATGCAGAAAGAATATTGTATACATAATAAATATTTGTTTTTTAAAAAAAGAATATCAGAAGCAGAGGAAGAGTAGCCCCATTTGTTCAGTTACCTCAGTCCCTGTTCTGCAAGTCTTAGAATTATTCCCAGCTCATTGGATATGGTGCCCCCTGCTGCTAACCCTAGCACTTGGGAGGTCTGGGCAGAAAGAGTGTGGAGAAGGTTGGCTTAAGGCAACCGTGCTTGGGCAACCTTCATCGGTGTTTTATGTTAACAAACTAAAGAGGAGGGAATCTCAACTTTAAAAAGTCTCAACTGGGTAGTGGTGGCACAGGCCTTTAATCCCAGTACCCAGAAAGCAGAGGACAGAGGATATCTGTGCGTTTGAGGCCAGCCTGATCTACAGAGGAAGAGGAAGTTCAAGGACAGGCTCCAAAGCTTCACAGAAAAACCCTGACTTGGAAAGCGAAGCGAAGGGCTGGAGAGATGGCTCAGAGGTTAAGAGCATTGCCTGCTCTTCCAAAGGTTCTTGAGTTCAATTCCCAGAACCCCACATGTTGGCTCACAACCATCTGTAATGGGGTCTGGTGCCCTCTTTTGGAAGTAGAGGAAGTAAAGAGGAAGAAGAGGAGGTAGTATAAGAGGAAGTCAAGAATAAGAAAAAGGAGGAGGAAAAAAGTAGAAGAGGAAATAAAGAGGAAGCGAGGAAGAGGAGGAGGAAGAAGGGGAAGTAAGAAGGAAGTAAGAAAGAGGAGGAAGAAGAAAGTAGAAGAAGTAAATAAAGAGGAGAAAGAGGAAGAGGAAGTAGAGGAGGAGGAGGGGGAAATAGAGGAGGAAGAAAAATAGAGAAAGAGGAAGAGGAGGAGGAAGAGGAAGAAGAAGACAATGTCCCCACAAGATTAGACTGAAAGCATGGCTGTAGGACATTGTCTTAATTAGTGATTGGTGCGGGAGGGCCGTTGTGTGCAGTGCCACCCCTGGGCGAGTGGTTCTGGGTTCTATAAGAAAGCAGGCTGAGGAAGTCGTGGAGAACAAGCCAGTAAGCAGCACCCTCCATGCTTCCCACCAGCTCCTGCCTCCAGGTTCCTGCCACGCTTGACTTTCTGTCCTGAATTCCTTCCGTGGAAGTATAAGCCAACTAAATAAACCCCTTCCTCTCAAACTTGTATTTTGGCCGTGGCGTTTCGTTGCAGCAATAGAAACCCTAAGGCAGCTACCCATTGTATTTCAGGACAACCTGGATTGTAGAGTGGGATCCTGTCTCTCTGGGTAGGTCTGGTGAACGAGACTCTCAAAGGATCAGGACCACAGGCTTGAAAAGAGCTTTTCCAGCCCCCTACGTGTCACAGACTTTTGATCTATGTTAACCTGATGCTTTTTTACATCCTGTAAAGTTGCCTCTCATCCTTGAACTGCCTCTGCCCAACCCTGTCCCTGGCAGATTGCCACTGGACCACTACAGTCTCCAGCCCTGGCTTCCATTTCCAGTGCTGGGATTTCCCTCTGCTTACTGGGGACAAGTCACTTGTTATTTCTGAGACTCAGCTCTCTCCTCTACAAACTAGGAGATATTATTTCTATCTTCTACACTCAAAGTAAGGATTACAGGAAATAGTCACAGAGTGGTCTATAATAAGTATTTGGCAGGTGCTAATTTCCACTCAATGGCTTTCATTGCAGTTCCTTCCCTAGCTCTTGGGGGCCTCTGCTGGAAATCAGATCTTCAGGGTTCCCAGAGCAGATTAGTTTTGAGTGCCACTTAATCCTGGTCATTCTTCCGCAATCTGAGCCATGAAAGGACAGGGCTGGTATAGTTCTGCAACCTGAATCCTGATAGAGACAGGCTTGATATAAATCCATGGAAGAGGCCAGGTTCACAGGTAATGCAGGATGGAGTTCCAGGCTGAAGCCAAGCTGCTGCTGCTGCAGCTGCTGTGGGTGATATGCTGTGGACACGCGCATATAAGAGTGGAACGATATGTATCCATCATTGATGTGACCAACGGTGGGACCTGGGGTGACTGGACCTGGCCTGAGATGTGTCCTGATGGATACTTTGCCAGTGGGTTCTCCATCAAGGTGAAGGCTCAGATCTGGGTCATAAAGGACAGAGATAGGATGGATTGTAGAGCTGAAAATGGCAATCCCCTCACTGAACCTCACTTCCTCTCTCTTTCTTACCCAGGTGGAGCCCCCTCAAGGCATTCCTGGAGATGACACAGCTCTGAACGGGATCCGACTGCACTGTACTCGAGGGAATGCAGAGCAAAACACGCATGTTGTGGAGTCCCAATCTGGAAGGTGGGAATTTGGGACCCGCTCCCCCCACCAAAAAAAAAGTGTGATAGAGTATTTATCTAGTGTGTGTAAAGCTCTAGGTTCAATTCCCAATGGGAAGGGCACTCTCCTAGCGCAAAAGGACGCCCCTTTCCCGAGGTAAACTCTGTTATAGTTAAAGAGGAGTGGGATGGAAGCCGCCCCTCTGCACTCGGGAAACACAGGCGATTAGATCCAATCTATCAGGTACTGATAGGGCCTGGTTTGGCAGTCCCCAGGTGGGTAGGAGGTGCTCACAGAGCCAATTAGAAGTCTCCTTCTCTTGCAGTTGGGGCTCGTGGAGCGAGCCTCTGTGGTGTCCCGGCACACACTTCCTAGTGGCATTCTCTCTTCGGGTGGAGCCATTCTCATTTCCTGGGGACAACACGGCGGTGAACAACGTGCGCTTCCGTTGCTCAGACGGTGTGGAGCTGGAGGGGCCTGGGCTGAGCTGGGGAGATTATGGAGATTGGAGCGACTCCTGTGTCAAAGGTGTCTGTGGCTTGCAGACCAAAATCCAGAAGCCTCAAGGGCCGCGTGATGACACTGCACTTAATGACGTCAGGATATTCTGCTGTAACAGCTGATGCTGTTGCTGCTGCCCACTCTCCCCCTGGACCCTGCCAGTACTGTGCCTCTTACTATTAAAGCTTCTTGGTCTTGGTTTTTGCTGTCACTTGATTTAGAAATGAGAGAAGCTGCCTCCTTGCTTCTTCCTTGATTCTGCAAAGCTCAAGATCTATGTTCAGGTTTGGCTTCAGGGCTTGTAGGTCACATAGTTCCGAATGAAGAACTTAAACAAATAACTTTTTTGGCCCTGGCTTTCTGAGGACACTTGTAGATACTAGGTTCCCTTTAAGAGCCCAAGTTGTCTCCTTCTGAATCATCAGTGACTTCAGATTAAGGAACGGGATGGAAGACCCCACCTCTGTACATGGAAAAACTCGGTGATTAGACTCAATCTATTCCTTATTGGTAGCTCCAGGTTAAGAAGTCCCCAGGTTTGAGTTGTCCAGGAGGGGTGTGCATCAGGTGTGGAAGTCCCCCAGGTTTGAGTTGTCCAGGAAGGGTGTGCATCAGGTTTGAGTTGTCCAGGTGGAGTGTGCATCAGGTGTGGAAGTCCCCAGGTTTGAGTTGTCCAGGAGGGGTGTGCATCAGGTGTGGAAGTCCCCAGGTTTGAGTTGTCCAGGAGGGGTGTGCATCAGGTTTGAGTTGTCCAGGAGGGGTGTGCATCAGGTGTGGAAGTTCCCCAGGTTTGAGTTGTCCAGGTGGAGTGTGCATCAGGTGTAGAAGTCCCCAGGTTTGAGTTGTCCAGGTGGAGTGTGCATCAGGTGTGGAAGTCCCCAGGTTTGAGTTGTCCAGGAGGGGTGTGCATCAGGTGTGGAAGTCCCCAGGTTTGAGTTGTCCAGGAGGAGTGTGCATCAGGTGTGGAAGTCCCCAGGTAGATAGGAGGTGTCCATAGAGCCAGTGCAACTAATCAGACGACAATGCAGATGGCTTTCCACTTTAATTTTCTAGAACTTTGAGACTAAAGAATCTTTCCCCATAGTTTCTAAGCCCCTTCCTACCTTGGCCCTTACCATGCAAATTCCAAATAGGGGCCTTTCTCGACGGAGAGGGTCATCAAAGACTTTGTCTTTCCATGCTGTTTTCTCTCTGTCTGCACTCTCCCAGGAGGGAGTCCATATTCAGAATTCGATGTTCCTTGTGACAAGCATTTCCCCTACCAATCAATGCTTATCTCATTACCAACATGTTTTTAAAAAATGCTTACTGAATGAAAACGGAAGGGCATGACTGCTCCTGGGTACAGTAGAGGAGAGGCTTACTGTAGATAAAAAGGAGGGCATAGCCAGAGACAGGGACATCTGGAAGAGTCCAGAGTGAGCATGACCCTGAGCTGGGTCTCAGGAAGAGTGGGGAGGGGAGAAGAGAGGGTGAAGAGCCAGGCCAAGAGGCCAGGAGGGTAAAGGGTAGACGGGAAAGGGCAGGTAACCAAAATGGCTGGATTGTATAGGGAAGGAGAGCTGGGGAAGGGGAGCCCAGCCCCTGGGCTGGAGAAGTTTAGGGTGGGCAGTCACACCCTGTAGAGGTAGAAACTGCTCCGGAGAAGCTGGCAGCCACTCTGATATGTTAAAAGGCCTCTCAGTTATCTGTACTGTTGAGACCTAACACTCGCCAGCAACTGAAGTAATCCTTCACTTCTTTAAAAAGAAATGTTTGGCCATGTGTGGTGGCACACGCCTTTAATCCCAGCACTAGGGAGGCAGAGGCAGACCATTTCTGTGAGTTCGAGGCCAGCCTGGGCTACACTGAGAAACCCTGTCTTGGGGATGGGTGAGGGGAGAAATTGCCAATGGCTGGTGTAAGAGAAGCAGACAGAAGCTATAGACATGCGTGTATACGTGCATGTGTGAGCATATGCGTGTGTGTGTGCACATGTGCGTGCATGTGTGTGCATGTGTGAGTGTGTGTGTAGTTTGACTGCAAGCAGGGTCTGTTGTTCTCACCTGAGAATATTTTGTTTCTGCAAGTGAAGTGGAAGGGTCAGGCTGGGGCTAAGCTGTTCTTTATGGCTTGGAGCTACTTGCCCAGTATGCCTGACTCAATTCCTCATGACCTCACAACCTGAGGCTATTACCCAACAGTGAGAAGGAGTGAAGTGGGGGCTCAGTTGGTAAAGGTGCTTGGTGCCAAGTCAGAGGACCTGAGTTTGATCCCCAGAACACACATGGTGTGAGAGTCAACTCCAACTCCTACATTATCCTCTGACATACACGTGCACGCACACACACACATAAATGTAAAGAAAATTAAATTAAAAATTGCTCATCTTTCATCACTGGCACCTTGAGAGCACAGTATTTTATTTCCAGAACAATAACTATTAGTTAAGAAAATAAGAAGCAGGGAGTCGGGTACAAACAGAACCACTGGTCTAGCTACATCTCCAGGCCCTCCTTCCAAAGCTAAAGCAGAATTGGGAAAGGATGCTCAGGCCAGCTTATACCACAAAGGAGGAAACTGAGCGATAAAAGTAGTTTATTCCAGGTAAGCGGTGGGTGGGTAGTCCACTAAGACGTCCAGAAATGAGGTATTCACGAGAGCCCACGGAACTCACTAAGCTGTGCCCTGCAAGAAAAAAAGAGTAAAGATGCACAGAGGCAAACAGGATCCCCTCAGCTCCGCTCCACGCCCTGCCCTCTCACCTTCTTCCGGCAGTCGCCACAGAATGTGCCCACGGTCGCGTTCACCAGCTGTATTCCACACAGCACTACTTCCAGACTTGAGGCGACCACCAGCAGAGAGAAGAGTGTCACGTTCCAGGGTACCACCTTAGGCGGCTTCTCACATAGATCCCATAGAGTGTCATTGCGCAAGTAAGAGCCTCTGTGGATGGACAGGGTCGTTTAGGAGAGGCTGATCACACAGCAGGCCCTACCACCACCCAGGGCAAGGGTCTACTAAGATTTGCAAAATTCGATGGGTCACGCGGAAGGACTGGTCTTTCTAGAAGCTCGGTCTGGTCCATCATTTCTGGACCAGGTAGGAAGGCAGGTGGGGAGAGGCACAGAATGGGGATACAGACAGGAGCAGGACTTACTGGGTTTCTAGGAAGTGGTAGCCCCACTCGTTGTTTATTAAGCATTTGGGTCCGATTCGAAGCCCCGCTCCCGACACCGAGAGGCAGTAGAGGGCACCAAGTATCCCAAAGGCAGAGGAGAACACGGAGCGAAGCATCTAGATTCGGTGTGGAAAGGTAAACTCAGTAGGCCTGCCTCCTCCCAGTTCCTCTCGCATACGTCAGCACTTCTGTCCAGCTGTCTAAAGCTACATTTCCTTTTATTTATTTATTTATTTAAAATATTTTTGAATCAGTCTTGGAACTTGGCCAGTTGTAGACCAGACTGGCCTTGAACTCACAGAGATCCGCTTGCCTCTGCTTCCCGAGTGCTGGGATTACGCTCCGGGTTTGAGGCTAGGCGAATCCTAAAAGTCCTCTACCGCAGAGGTTCATGGGGCTTCTATGACCCGCTGGTCAGGTTCATTTGAGACCCAGGACTGGGAGTGAGGTAGCACCTGAGACCTCACAGAGGTTGTTTGCCGATGATGGTGCTGGGGTTCGATGGGGAAGGAGTCAGAAATCATACGTCCTAATTTGGTTCTTACCCTGCAGCGGTTCCCACAGCAACCTGCACCACAGCAGCCCTTCCCCCCTGCGCGGACGGCCGCGATTCCTGGACACAGCACCTGTGGGATGAGAGTTGGTGGTGACAGCAGGTTCTTCCAGGTTCCCAAGGCTGTGCTTGCCTTGTCCATCTCCTCGCAAAGCTGCCCACGATGCCCTCAGCCCTTTGGACTGCAAACCTTATCTGTACTTCTCTGGGTCAGTGTTGCACTCAACCTTAATTTATCATTATTCATACACCTGTCTTATCTCTCTCCAGATTGTAGCTTCCTGGAGGGTTAGGTCCAATATATTATACCTATCTTAGACAAAAGGTCGTCATCAAACGTTTGGCTGAGGGGGTGGCAGTATTTATATCCTCCACATCCATATTGTCGCAGGGTGGGTGCCTGCTGAATGGGAGGCAGGACCTCCATCCCACTCTCTGAACTGACTGCTTTCTCAGGATACCCGTTTGTCACTTGTGAAGTGGATCTGCAAGACCTATCTCAACAGACTCTTCTCAGGACTGAAGGAGACAACGGGAAGATTTTATGTCATGACCAGCTCAGAGAGAAGGCCCCCGTGCTGATGCGCACCTTCAGTGGGTACAGTGAGTGGGAATCACGGTCGAGTGTGCTAGAGTTTGCACAGAGACTCTGATGTGGATTGCAGGATTTCCTAGTAATCAACTTCTAATCTTTTACATTCTCCTCGTCTCCTTTATTCTGAAGCGCACACCCTCCAGGTAACCAATCAGCTGTTTCCCTGTGCTAATAATCACTTCCGGGTACCCAGGAAGTCATCTCAAACTCCCGAGGGACATGCTCATTTGAATGTCTGAGTTAACTCAACTTCAGGAAGCCTCATACCGATCCCACACTAACCCCCAATTCATCTGCCTTGTCTTTCTCGTCTTCAGCAGTGGACAATATCCACCAATTCATCGGGGCTGCAAGATTTTAATCCTTCTATACCAGGGCGGACTCCAAGTCTTCAGTACTTTTCCTCAATAGCTTCTTAATCTTTTTCCGCTCAGCCCCTTCTCCCCTTCCTAATAGATTTTAATTGCTTTTACCCCGTGTCACCCCAGACTCCATGCCACAAGCTAACACTTGACTAACATTATTTAATTGCCCTCTTAAAAATATTTAATTGCCCTTATCTGCTCAAGTCCTTTGAGGTATCTTCAAAGATACGCTAGGCTGGTGCATGTGTGCGTGCATGGTGTGTGAGTCATGCGTGCGTGTGCTGTCCGTCCTGTAAATCCCAGTACTCATGGGGGACAAGGGCTGAGACTAGCTTGTGCTACATAGCAAGTCCCAGGCCACCATGGGCTACGTAGTAAGTCTCACAAAGCCTGGACGACAGCAAGTCTTTTGAGACTCTGTTACTCTGTCCCCAACCTCATGCACCACAGCAGCCCTCGCCTTTGTACCTTGGTCCCACCAAGTCCCATGCTTGTCTTACCTTGCACCAGTGGAATTCTACAGCTATTTTGTTGCTGTTTTGTCTAACACCGAGGCTTGAACCCAGGGCCTTGTGCGTGCTAGGAAACCAACTGTACTATCACGGGGCCCATCTCCATCCCATTTTTCTTTTAAATTGTATTAATTTAATTTGAGACACGGTCTATTCTAGTCTACCTGGCATTTAACTTAGGACCCTCTTCCTCCAGAGTGCTGGGATTGCGGGTATACACCACCATGCCTGGCTCACCCCCCAACACACCCCTTATTTCTTTCTCTCTTCTTTCCCCTCCTCTTATCCTCTTTTTCCCTCAACAAAGTTTCCACTATCTAACACTATTCAGGAAGGATTTGAACATCAGATCCTCCTGCCTCGGCCTCCTGAGTACCAAGAGTACGGGCGTACAGCACCAGGCCTGGCCTCCACAGATGGCTTGATCAAGCAAAAACAAGTCTTGGCTGGCATGCATGCTAGAGACAGTATTTTGTTCTTCTTCAGGGAAGGGACTGAAAGTTTTAGTTCCGTTGTTAGTAGCAACCTCAGAGAAAGACCTGCTTAATTGAACTGAACCTCAGAGAAAGACCTGATTAGTTCAACTGATTTATCAGTTCTCTCTCCCGTCTCCTGTCTCATAACAGTTCTAAGGACAATATTGACACTTTCTTGCTTAGCCTTTCAGTTGGGTGATGTCACTTGTGCTGTAACAACTTGAAGACACCTAGATTTTTTTTTTGTTTGTTTGGCTTTTGTTTTGATAGAGTCTCACTGTGTAGCCCCAGTTGGTCTGGAACTTGATATCTAGACCACCACACTGGCCTTGAATTCACAGAGATCCTGTAGCCTCTGCCTGTGCTTCCTGAGTGCTGGGTTTAAAGGTCATGCCCCATGCCTGGATAGCATTGCCTTTTTGATTTATTGATTTTTGTTCAATTGTCTGTTGAGTGTCTCGTCTTGAGCTTGCAACAGTTCTCTTTGCCTCAGCCTCCTAAGTGCTAGAATTACAGATGTTAGCCACCACATCTGGCTCTTTATAGGGGCTAGAGAGATGGCTCAGTGGTTAAGAGCACTGACTGTTCTTCCAGAGGAACTCACAGAGATCCTCCTGCCTCTGCCTCCTGAGTGGGATTAAAGGTATGTGCCACTATGGTTAGCAAAAATCTTTTCTTTTTATCATTTGTTGAGATCAGGTTTCTCTGTGTAACCTGGAACTCACTCTGTACACAGGCTGGCCCTGGGCTGGGTTCTGAGAGAGACTGTGAGTGTGTGTGTGTGTGTGTGTGTGTGTGTGTGTGTGTGTGTGTTAAGCTGTGTATTAAGCATGGTGGCTTACACCCATAATCTCAGTACTTGGGAGACTGAGGTAGGTAGATGGCTATAGGGTTAGTGTTTAAGGCCAGCCTGGGCTACATAGTGAGTTCAAGGATAGCCTGACTTTATAGAGTAAGACTCTATCTCAAATAAAACCAAAACATTTAAGTTTTCCTGAGATGATAGATGTGTGGCCCTGATTGGCCTAGAAATCACCATGTAGATCAGGCTGGCCTTAAATTCACAGAGATACATCTGTCCCTGCCTCCTTCTCCTGAGTGCTAGATTTAAAGATATACCCCCATATCCAACATGGTTTTTGTTGTTACTGCTGTTTTTGTCTTGAGGTAAGGCTGTCCTGGAACTTGCTCTGTAGACCAGGATGGCCACTAATTCAGAGACCCATCTGCCTCCGCCTCCCCAGTGCTGGGATTAAAGGTATATGTCACCATCACCTGGATCCCAGAGGTTTTAAAATAAAGTAAAATAAAATAAAATAAAATAACAAAAAGGTGGAGACTTAGGTACGGCGGCCTATGTTTATAACCCCACCAAGATTCTGTCTCAGAACAGGAGAAAAGCTTCAGAGTTTCCAGTGGCGCTTACAACAGGTTCAAATCACTCACTGCGCCTTCAAAGGTGTATGTGGTCTGACCTCTGCCTGCCTCAGAACTCATCCCATCCAACTTCAGCAGCTGGCTGCCTGGTTGAGCCTTAAATGTGGGGCCCCTGTATGTATGTAATGCCCCTCTTTTTTCTTTTTCTTTTTTAAATGTCATCTGGCTGTCAGTTGTTACATCATCTCATAAAAGCTTCCTTGGAAACGCTTCAAAATACGTCCCCGGGTTGGAAGAATAGCTCAGATACAGAGCAAGGTCTTGGTATGGTCAATCTATAATATCAAATAGAAAGAAGAAAAGAAGAGAAAACAAGTGCCTCACTTGCCCTAAGAGCTCTTTGCAATGGTCCCTGATTGTGTGTGTGTGTGTGTGCGCGTGCGTGCATGCGTGCCTGCCACAAACTCTCTACTTTTCTGCCTCAGTTGCTAGAGTGCTGGCCTTACAGGAGTGGCTGCCATGCCCCACATCATCTTGCCATTTATTTGCTTCATTTATCCAGCAAGTATAAACCGGACACCTTAAAAGGGAGGCAGACCTTGCTCTCATGGAGCTTCCATTCTTGCTTCCTTGGCATTTTGCCCCGTCAGCACAACACAGCCATTAGAAGGGCATAATAAGGTCCTTCATGAGAGGCTGCTGGGAAGGAGGATGTTGGGAGCTCAGCCTTAACAGATCTACGGAAGCAGGCAAGCTCGACTGGGTAGGTGAATCAGGTGTTTTAGGCTGGAGACATCCTTGATGTGACTCTGGGTGAGAGCGTGGGCCTAAGAAGAGCAAGAGAGCTGAGAGAGCATTTGAGTAGAGTCCAACCACCAGAAGCAGGGGGTAGAGCTGAGTGATACCAGAGGGCAAGGGGAGAGGGCTGCTATCAGAGAGATAGCTCCATTTGGCTAATAAAGATGTGGCCAGCAGAGGGGACCAAAGTGCAAAGAGAATTTTAACAGCCAGCTGTGCTAAAGATGGGAAGCTGTGCTAGGGAGATCTTTGTCTTGAACCCAGGAAGGTGACACACTGGGTTAACCATCCGAAAGTTCACCCAATGGTCAGGCATTGTAGCACACACCTGGACTTGAGCGGTTGAGGCAGGAAGATGTCAAGTTCTAGAGTGGCCTGGGTTATGTAGTGAGTTCTAGGCTAGCCTGAAGTACAATCAGGATGTTGCTTCTAAATAAAGAAACAAACAAAAAGAAAAAAAAATGAGAAAGAAAATTCTTTAAATGGGGGGAGTTGGAAGATAGGGGGAAATCTAGAATATTTGTCTCTCTCATTCCCTCGCCCTCCCCCCCCGTTTTGGTTCTCGTTTTTTCAAGACAATACTTTTCTGTGTAACCCTGGCTATCCTGAAACTTGCTCAGTAGAGTAGACTAGCTTCAAACTCAGAGATCCACTTGCTTCTGCCACTCTGGAGTGCTGGGACTAAAGGTGTGCACCACCATTCCTGGCTCTTCTTTCACCTTGAATAGATCTTAGTCTGCAGGAAGACTAGGGCATCTACTCTGAAATGCTGACCTAGGCCCAGGATTATTATCCTTAGCACAGACTGGGGGTCCTGGAAGGTGGGCCCAGAAGGAGAGGCCACGGAGGAAAGGGAGAGCAGCAGGGAGCTGGCAGGTGGAGGGACTGATCTGAGCCATCAGCGTGGGCTGAGGTTGTCCATTGCACCCACTCTCACTAGTTATGACTGCCCCGATAACCACCCACACAACCAGCTGTTCCTTTGGCTTCTACCCTCATCATGAGGTTTTCTCAGCCTGTGCTCCCGGAGGGCAGGAGAGCGATAGCTAGAACTTGCTCCCACCTCCCACCTAGTAGGGACTTCTTCATCTCGCTCACCTCAGACACTCAGCTCAGGACCCTACAGCTCCTACAAGACCTTCTACCAAACAATTAGGGTGTATGAGCGGATGGACAGGTCCCCCGTCCCCACCAAGCCCTTGCTACACCCTCCAGAGCAAACTGGTCCTTTCCCCTCCTTTCCCTTTCTCTGTCCTGTCCACTGTCCCAGGTCAGGCGACTCAGGTCCCTGGCCAAAGCTCCAGCATTCTCACCATCAGGCCTCCTCCAATGAAGCCACCCATGAGCCAGACTTGCAAGCTGAGGTTGTCTGTCCAGGTAGTCTCTCCATTAGGTACCAGCAGGAGTGCATTGGCTATGATGCAGATCAGGGAGAGAGGGATGAGGGAGAGCCCCAGGCAGCGAGCACATTGTCCGGTACACATGGCAGTGGCTTCAGGAAAGGCAGATGCGAGTGAGAGTGAGCGGGAAGTGCCAGGGTCCAGAGCAAAATAGCCTGGAGCTTGGGGCAAAGGTCGGGGGAGAGGAGTGGCGGAGCCTGGTAGAACCTCAGTGATAAGAGAAGAGAGGCCTGGAGGAGGTGGAGGGGCTGCAGCTGGGTGAGCTGAGGAGGAGGATGTGGTGCTAGGGGACGTGGGAGCTTGTCACACAAAGGAAGTTGACTGGGGTCAGCGTCCTTCTTCCTTGGTCTGTACACACCTTTCCACAGCACTTCCTCAACTCCGTGAAGCCTCAGCTGAGCCCTCCACCTCTGGAGGCCCCAGTTGTTTCATTTGTAAAAAACCAAATGGTTGAGCAAAGCCACTGCCTTGAGAGGTGGCTGTAAGGGTTCCGTGGGACCAGGTAGAGGGTCTGTCACCAAGGAAGCATAGGACAGAGGGATGGTGGCTTCATTTCTGCCCCACAGGGAGAGACTTTTCTGTAAAGAAACTGAAAAGCCTACAGTGGAGCCAGGCCGTGGCATCCACCTGTGACTCAGTTCTCGGGAAGAGCGTGCGTGTGCGGTTGAGACTTACCTGGGTTATATCGCGAGGCTTTGTTTAAAAGAACAAGAGGGATGATAATGACTTCTTGTCTATTTATTTCTTCTCAAAAAAAAATTGTTTTGTTTTGTTTCTTTTAAACACAGTTTCACTGTGTAGCCCTGGCTATCCTGGAACTCACTCTGTAGACCAGGCTGGCCTCGAACACACAGAGATCCGCCTGCCTCTTCCTCCCGCGTGCTAGGATTAAAGGTGTGGGGCCACCGCCACTCAGCTCTCAAATTTTGCTTCTCAGAGTGGGCTCAAACATTCCATCTCTGGCTTCAGTGATTCAGTTCCATTTGCTTCCCCTTTAATTTTAGTTTTATGTATATGAGTATTTTGCCTACATTTGTGGACCACTTGTGTGCCTGATGTCTGGAAAAGCTGGAAGAGAGCGTTAGAGCCTACAAGACTGAAGTTACAGGTGGGTGTGAGCTGCCCTGTGGGTGCTGGGGATCCCACCTGGGTCCTCTGGGAGTGACCAGTGCTTTTTACCACTTTGCCATCTCTGAAGCTCTTCCTTTTCTTTTCATTTTTTTCTTGTTGTGTTTTTGAGACAGGGTCTCACAGTGTATTTCCCAGGTGGCCTGGCATTTGCTTTGTAGACCAGGCTGGTCTCGAACTCCCAGAGATCCGCCTGCCTCTGCCTCCCGAGTGCTGGGATCAAAGGCGTGCGCCTGGATGCTCCGCTCCCATTCTTATTTGGTTTCACTCATGCACTGAGAACAAAGAAGTTCTGGTTTCCCTGAGGTGCTGAAGATGCTCAAGATCCTGGCAACCTGCCACCATGAGAGAAGGCCAGCCTGTTGGAAACTGCAATCCAGAGGAGATAACAATGGATAGAGAGAGAAGCCGTGATGACACTGTTGAAACCTGGACACACAGCCTCGTCAGAAGTCTGGTCGTCCCTGGACACACAGCCTCATCAGAAGTCTGGTCGTCCCTGGACACACAGCCTCATCAGAAGTCTGGTCGTCCCTGGACACACAGCCTCGTCAGAAGTCTGGTCGTCCCTGGACACACAGCCTCATCAGAAGTCTGGTCGTCCCTGGACACACAGCCTCATCAGAAGTCTGGTCATCCCTGGAATGCTTCAACGGTGTGAACTGGTTTGAGTTATGTTTCTGCCAGCTCTAATATAAGAAATCTATTTTTATCTTATTTTGGCTTTTTGAGACAAGGTTGCTCTATGGGGATCAGACTGGCCTCAAACTCACTATCCTCCTGCCTCAGCATCATGAGGGCTGGGATTATAGGCAGGCACACTATTCCCAGTGAAGGGATCATTTTTTTTAATTTATTTTTATTTTATGTATGAGTGTTTTGCCTGCATGTGTGTCTGCATCCCATGTTCATGCAGTGTCAGAAGAAAGTGTCAGATCCCCTGGAACTGGAGTTACATAAGGCTCTTGGCAGCCATATGGTTGCTGGGAATTGAACCTGGGTCCTCTAGAAGAGCAATCAGTGCTCTTAACTATTGTCATCTCTCCAGCCCCTGAAATCGTTTTGACTGCGTGAATTCCTTAAGCCTGTACTTCCTTAGGACCTAGTAGTGGAGAGTGTATGGATTCACAGTTTCCGGGCGAAGCCCCGGATTGTACCCTTGAAGAAGTCTCCCATGCTTGGTAGCAAGTGCTCCGTGTCACAGAGAAATGAGGATTTTAGAAAACACCCTGGGTTCTCACAGAGCACCTGCTGACAGCGCCCTAGGGAAGGAGGTGTCTAGTCAGGGGTCTCTGTTGAGTCTCCTGCCTAAACCACTACAGACATGTGGGGAATGGGGAGAAAGAGATGCCAGTCAAAAATAAATGGCAGAATCCCTGCTCTCTGTGAGGCAGAGGGGCTGGGCAGCGAACAGCAGTGAAGACCCTATCTCTTGAAGGAGAGGATGCCTGGAAAAGCAAAGCACTTTGAACTTTCCCCATCTGTTTGAACTGTTTGCCTCTGACTCATAAATAATTACATGGCCACTGATATTGGCCATTGCTTCTGATGGCTCGTTTAATGCTTTAACAGGAGTGCCAGTGCGGAAGGCCAGAAGTAACAACACTTGCTGATTTCAACACCCAGGAGAGAGAGACCGGAATCCTACAAGCTTGAGGGCAATATGAGCTACTTAGTGAGTTCTTGGCCAGCCTGAGCTACATGGTGAGCTCCCACACAGTTAGGGTTATGCAGTGAGATCTTGTCTCAAAGTAAACGCAAAACAAAACAAAATTTCCAAAGAGAAAGAGATGAGGGGGGAAGTGGATCAGTTTGAATGAAGTATAAAGACACAAATGTATGAAAATACCATCATTAAAACTATTACTTGCCGGGCGGTGATGGCACATGCCTTTAATCCCAGCACTTGGGAGGCAGAGGCAGGCAGATCTCTGTGAGTTCAAGGCCAGCCTGGTCAAAAAGCGCAGGACAAGCAGGGTAGTTACACAGAGAAACCCTGTCTTGAAAAGCAAACAAAACAAAAAACAAAAACCATTACTTGTTATATCAACTTAAGGTTTTTTTTTTAAAAAAATATATTTCCCTTTTCTTTAAAGTTTTTCATTCTCTTGTGCTTCTGGGGCACATTTTAAAGCTGAGGCAGCAGTTGTTTTTAAACGCTGTGGGTCGCTCTTTAGTGTGTCGCTCTCTCTGTCTCTGAAAAACCTCAGACTGCCTGTCCCCTCTGCAGCCTCTTCGGAGGGCTCTATACAGATGCTCACCATACCTGGACTGTCTGTCTCCCCTGCAGCCTCCTCGGAGGGCTCTATACAGACGCTCACCGTGCCTGGAGCACCTGGGCCTTGTGAGCTTCGGTAAGAAGGGAACTACTCACTCTAAATCTTCAGCCCTCCCTGTATCAATGTCCTTTTATCTGCCAGTTTGTAGTCCCTCCTGCAGGAAGAGAATGCATCTCTACTCCATGGGCAAAATGGAGTGTGGGCAGAACCAACAATATCTCAGTACTAATACACATTAAACAAAAATAATCTTAAACTTTTTTAAAAAATGGAATACTCTGTGACGCCATGTTTCTCTATCACTGTCAGCAGAGGAACATTCTGGGCCAGTTACTGATCTAAAAAAAAAAAAGGTGTAAGATTCAAGGAAAAATCCCTGGTTGAATGCCAATCTATATGTCACCCTCCAGCCAAGCCTTACATGTGTGAGAGAAATAAACACTTATATTTATATGTCATTAACACTAGGGGTTTTTGTTCCATTAAAAAATTCTTCTGTGTGTGTCTGTAAGAACGCAAGGGTGCCATTGCACACTTGTGGAGGTCGGATGACAACCTCTGGTGACAGCCCTGATTGCTGGCCTTGCTTGAGGAGGCAGGGTTTCTTCACTGCATATACCAGGCCGACTTGTCCCACGGACTTCTGAAGACTCTCCTGTCTTCACTTCCCACTTGCAACAGGAGCGCTGGGGTCACAGGGCACAAGCCACACCTGGCTTTTCTGTGAGTTCTGGGTTTGAACTCAGGTCCTGACTCTTACGCAGCAAGGCCGTTACCGCTGGGCCGCCTCTTCAGCCCAGGCTTTTTCTCCTTTGTCTGGTTTTGTTTATTTTTTGAGACATGGTCTCACATGGGGAGAAAGTGACCACTAATTGACTATGTAGCTAAGTACAGCCTTGAGTTTTTTGTTTTTTTTTTTATTTTGCGTATATTGGTGTTTTGCCTGCGTGTCTGTAGGAGGGTGTCAGATCCCCTGGAACTAAAGTAATAGTTGTGAGCTGCTGTATGGGTGCTGGGAACTGAACCCTGGTCCTGTGGGAGAGCTGCCAGTGTTCTTCCCCACTGGGTCATCTCTAGCCCCGAATTCTTTATATATATATTTATATTGATTTTTCGAGACAGGGTTTCTCCGTAGCTTTTGGTTCCTGTCCTGGAACTAGCTCTTGTAGACCAGGCTGGCCTCGAACTCACAGAGATCCGCCTGCCTCTGCCTCCCGAGTGCTGGGATTAAAGGCGTGCGCCACCACCGCCCAATAAAATGCTTTATGAACAACACATTTCCCCATGTGAAGTTTATTTCCTTTAAAGAACATTTAAAAAGCAAGTCTTGAAGAAAGCATTCTTCATTTACTTCCTGCAGAATCTTGCCATCCTGCCGGTGGCAAACCACGTTGCTGTAAAGCGGGTTTAATCATTAACAAGTTTGTCTCTATCAGCGGTGAAGCTATTAGCCCTGATGGGAAGACCAGTGACTTCAGTAGGGAATTTCACTCACAGCTTAGTCATTTCACACTATCAGATGACAGCCGGGTCCATGGTAGCTGTCACCTATGTAACTGCAGGTAGTCATAGCTTCTCACTTAACTTCCGAAGTTATGAAACATAACGAGGAACCAGAATGTAGTCTTAGGACCTGTTACGACTAGTTTGAAATATTAGTTATTTTGGTGCCTAATTCAAACAACAGGGCTGTCAAGGGTAGCAGCAACACAGTGGGGCCCCTAGGTGGTTTTTTTCTTGTTTTCGAGACACGGTCTCACTATGTAGAACAAGCTGGCCAGGTCAGGAACTCACAGATATCTATCTATCTCTCCCTCCCAAGTGCTGAGATTAAAGGCATGCACCCCCAGGCTCAGCTCATGGTATTAATTTGTGTGTGTGTGTGTGTGTGTGTGTGTGTGTGTGAGAGAGAGAGAGAGAGAGAGAGAGAGAGAGAGAGAGAGAGCCAGTTCTCACGCCTGTTAGGCAATGCTCAGCCCCCGTGTCACGCTGCCAGCCTTATTATCTCAAGCCACTCTCTATGGATGACAGAACGTTAATGAAGTGCTAACAAAACATTATCGAGATTTGGAAACATTTCCTCAAACACAGTAGAGAGCAAAACAACCAAAAGTGAACAAAAAATAATTCCTGAAGGATTCGGAAGAAATTTTCAGAAAGCAATTTGGTGAATGTACTAGAATTCTGGAGGTAAGAGAGCACAAGAAAGACAGGCTGAAGTGAAAGGCTCTGTGCTTGGAGAAGGATGGACTTCATGAAAAACTAATAATACAAAGAAACGTAAGTGTGAGCTGGAGAGATGGCCCAGAGGTTGAGAACACACTGACTGCTCTTCCCGAGGATCTGGGTTCAATTCCCAGTACCCACGTGGCAACTCACAACTGTCTGTGGCTCCAGTTCCAGGGTATCTGACACCCTTAAAGAGGCACACATACAGGCAAAACAATAATGCACATAAAAATAATTAATCAATTAAAAAAATCAATGGAGAGACATAAACTCACATGGAAGGGTCAAAGAACAGGCTTGAGACTAAGGAGAAGCAGATGAGGAAGGACATGAAAAGTTTCAAGTTTAGAGATAAAGAACCAAAGCGGCAAAGCAGTCTTTCTGCCCCCACCTTAATGGTGGTTGACGAGACAGCAGGTGCCAAAGGCTGGAGTCTGTGAGCCTGTGGTGCAGTGCCAGCCTAGCCCATGTGAAGCCTGGCATTTATTCTACAGCAGTGGTTCTCAACCTTCCCAATGTTGTGACCCTTTAATACAGTTTCTCATGTGACCCCCCCAACCATAACATTATTTTTGTTGCTACTTCATAACTGTAATTTTGCTACTGTTATGAATCACAGTGTAAATGCCTGATAGGTGGGATATCTGGTATGTGACCCCTGTGAAAGGGCCATTTGACCTCCAAGGGTCACGACCCTCAGTTGAGAACCACTGTTTAGTATCACAAAGAAAAGGCTGAGAGCAAACAAGCAAAAACAGTATGCCATCTTCCCCGAAGAAAGAACGTGGTGGAGCTTGGGTCTACCTGGGCTGGTAGCAGATTGAAAGGCTTGATATATCACAGGAAAGACTCATTTGGAGAAAATAGTTGAATTAAAAGCAGTATGTAACCAAGTGTAGAGGCACAGGTAATTCCAGCACTTAAAAAGCAGAGGCAGGAGGTTAGGAGCAAGTTCATGGCCAGCATGGTCTACACAGCAAGTACATGGCCAACTTGGGCTACATAGAGACACTGTCTCAAAAACAAACAAATAAATCCAAAGAGGTTGGATCTATGCAAAATTAGAAAAGCTACTTAGAGGGCTGGAAGTATAGCTCACCAGCAGATGGCTTATGGAGCGTGCACAAGGCTGCTTAGAGGGCTGGGAGTATAGCTCACTAGCAGACGGCTCGCGGAGCGTGCACAAGGCCTTGGGAAGCAAGCGACACAAAACAAAGGGGTGGTGTCTAAAGCGACACCAACAGCCAATAGCTGTGACTCAATTATTATGTGCAGGTCTGAGTTTACTGGAGTCTGAAGTCACGTAACCATGGGAGAGACCAGAACTCGTTTCTGAGAAGGCTTGCGTTTGGGGACATCTCTGTATTCCCTTCACTTGTGGGAAACGATCTTAACTCACCAAGAGATAGTGAAGTCAAACCTTCCAAATGGGGAAGTCTTGCCATAAGCCTAAATGATTTTTATAAACATGGCTACAAAGTTAGATTTTAATTTCCCCCTTTAAAATATGTTTAAAAGGGGGCTGGAGAGATGGCTTCGCTGGAGAGAATGTGTTGCTCAGCTCTTGTAGAGGATCTGGGTTCTGTATCCAGCACCCACATGGTGGATTACAGCTATCCATAATGCCAGTTCCAAAGAATCTGACCCTCTCTTCTGACCTCCGAAGCATGACCGGGCATGCACACACACACACACACACACACACACACACACACACACGGCAAACATGCATGCACATAAATAAATGTAATATACATTTTTAATTTAAAGGACTGAAGAGATAACTTATTTATAAAGTGCTTGCCTTGCAACCATGGCTTGAGTTTTAGCTCCAGAATTTATATAAAAAGAACTGGACATGGGGGTGAAGAGACGGCTCAGTGGTTAAGAGCACTGACTGCTCTTCCAGAGGACCTGGGTTTGATTCTCAGCACCCACATGGCATCTTACAACTTCTGTAAATCCAGTTTCCAGGGGTCCAATACTATTTTCTGGTCTCCCTGAGTACCAGGCACACACATAGCCTTCTTCCTCCTCCTCCTCCTTCTTTTTTGAGACAGGGTTTCTCTGTGTAGACCTGGTTATCCTGGGACTCACTCTGTAGACCAGGCTAGCCTTGAACTCAGAGTTCTACCTGCCTCTGCCTCTCAGGTTCTGGGATTAAAGGCTTGTGCCACCAGCTGGACTCATTTTTTAAAACTTAGATTTATTTTATATCTATGGGTATTTCGCAAGCACGTTCGTACGTGCATTGTGTACACACCTGAGGAAGAAGTCGGAAGATGCTGGTCCTCTGGAGCTTGGGAGCCAGAGTTACAGATGGTTGTGAGTCACCACACCAGTGCTGAAAACAACTCAGGTCTGGAAAAGTGGCGAGCACTCTCTTAAATCCTGAGTCACTGATCCAACCCTCACTTCCATCTTCTCTGTTCCTGGCCTGCTGTAATGACAAGAGTGCTGTTCTGTCGTGTCTTCCCTGACATGATGGTTGGAACCCTCTGAAACCATGAGCCAAAATAAGTCCCTCTTTAAACAGCCTTTGTCATGAATTTCATCATGGTGACCCAAGGTTGCTACAATCCGGAAGTTCGAGTGCCCAGTTCCACATTCCCTGCCAGCTCTTTGTAGTGCCGACTTCATCCTCAGCCCGGTCTTCTATTGATGGCACCATTGGCTCTTACACTTCCAACCTCATGATGTTGCCACTTCCCAGGGGCTCTCCTGTGGCTTTCCTGAAGTGGAGCCTTCTTTCCCAGCCACTGCTGCAGACCTTTGTCTGGCTGAGCTCTGGCACCTGCGTTTGTTCTGGGCCACTACAGATAGGGGTTAGAACACGACATTCAACTTGAGACAGTTAGAGATTATTTCAGAATATAAGACGTCAATAAAATCAGGTATTACAAGGGAAGAAGGTAGAATGAATGAGTGACAGGAAGACATCCAACAAATACTCTTTGGAATCGTCTAAATTTCGTCTCCCCATACGGTCTTGCCATAGCTGAGCAAGGCAGATGTACATGCTTAACCCAGTATGTGGCAGAGATGGTGAGTTAGCCACCCTCCTTTTTCTTTCTTTCTCTCTCTCTCTCTTTCTCTCCTTCTTTTTTTCTTTCTTTTCTTGTTTTTGACAAAGTCTTTCTACGTGTGGCTGTCCTGGAAATTACTATGTAGACCAGGCTGGTCTTGAACTCATAGAGTTCTGCCTACCTGTTTGCCACCATGCCCGATTGGGTCAGCCCATTTTTTTGTTCATGTGTAACAATAGACTTTTAGTTCAGGCCATGGTCACTCAGCCATACTGTGTTTTTCAGCTTTCCCTCCAACTGAATTGTCTCTGTGATTAAGGGATGGCCAGGAAAAGGTGGACTTTGGTGGTATGCTTTAGGGAGCGAGCATGCCCTTACCTGCTCTTCCTTCCTGTCTAGAACGACGTTAAGTCCTGGGAATACTTTAACAACAACGTCCCAAGAGCTAAGGACCCTGGGCAGCCTTGAGGAGAAGAATCACTGGTACAGCTGTGGGTAACCTGCCCCTTCTGTGTGGTGAGCAAGAGATAACCCCCAGAAGAGGGACCACCATGCTCACTCTGCTGCCTGGAGGTGGTGGCGGGCTCGGTGGCCAGGCAGTAGAAGTAGCTGGTGGGCTCGGTGGCCAGGGCAGTTGGCTGGCACTGAAGTAGCTGCTCTGAGAAGCAAAGCGTTTCACAGGCTTTTATCTGCAGGCTACCAGCTCTGCCACTGTGAGGACCGTCAGCAATGGGCACACCAGACCTGGTGAGCAGGGAGAACAGACCAGAAACACTTCTGAATTACGAACATGGGCTCTGGGCTGGAGAAGAGATACTCAGTGGATAAAGGTGTCAGCCACCAAGCCAGAAGACCTGAGGTCAATCCCCCAGACTCAGACAGAGAGAAAGAACTGACTCCCGTAAGTTGTTTGCCGACCCTCACGTGCGTGCAGTAGCACACACCAGCTCCCTCTGCAGAACAAATAAATAAATGTAATTTTTAAAAGGGGAAAATATGGAGGGCTGGAGAGATGTTCCAGTGGTTAAGAACACCGACTGCTCTTCCAGAGGACTTGGGTTCAATTCCCAGTAACCTCATGGCAGCTAACGGTTGTCTGTAACTCCAATTCCAGGGGACCCAACACCCATGGCAAAACACCAATGTATATAAAATTAAAAAAAATAAATAAATTTTTAAAAAATGGGAAAATACGAAAAGATCCCAGGTGGACATGACAATGAATGAATGTGAACTTAGGGACCAAATCAAAGACGCTTGCAAAGCAAA
The DNA here is from genome assembly GCF_950005125.1 of Chionomys nivalis. Classification (NCBI taxonomy): domain Eukaryota; kingdom Metazoa; phylum Chordata; class Mammalia; order Rodentia; family Cricetidae; genus Chionomys; species Chionomys nivalis. The sequence goes on along the minus strand of NC_080092.1, from coordinate 52,018,163 downwards.
ACCAACTCAACTCCCTTGTGTAAATGTCACAAACACCACGGACCCTGTGGAAGAACCCGTATGTCCACCAGGAGAACACTGAGGGGTCCCTGACCAAGATTCATGCCTGGATGGGGGCACAGACTCCAGGCTCCTAGTCAGCATCCCCCAGGTTAGGAAAGTCATCATCTGGGACAGTGACACCACAAACAAGGTTGTGTCATTCCTCTGCGTCCTCCTGTGTTGTATTCCTTCTGGGAACTGCATGGCTTGGGGTGGCCTGGATAATATCTGCTTCTCGATAATAATCTGCTCCACTTGCAATCTGAAAACCCATGAAGGAACTGTGCATCTGAGTTGTGAGCTGGCAGGTCATGCTGACGCCATTTTGTAGATGACAATCTGATTGTCACTAGGTCTGTAGACCTCACATGCTCTGTAGGACATCAAGAGCAGCCAGCAGACAAGAACATTTACTGGAAATACTGGAGATGTCATCAACCTGCCTTTCATGCCCCAAGACCAGACTGTTTCAGGTTCTCGTGATGCTTCAGGCAAGCAGTGGGGATGTCCAAGAGGAGATGCGCCCATAGACCTTTACAGGGCCATGGGTCTGACGTCAGTGACATCTCTTTCTTTCCCAGTGATAGTACTTACAGGCTATCCAACTACCATGGAGACCAGAATCTCATGACTTTACTCCAATGACGACACCATATGTGAGATCACATCTGTCTCCTTCTTTAAGAGCAGATGTGGCAGGCATGGTGGTGCCTGCTATATATATAATTTTATGTGTCTGTGAACCATATGTGTGCTTGGTGCCTGAGGAGATGGCGAGTCTCCGTGTGGGTTCTGGGAATCAAACCTGGGTCTTTTGCAAGAACACTAAGAGCCCTTAACCACTGTTAATGGCTCTTTAACTCTCCAGCCCAGTGGTGCATGCCTTTAATCCCAACATTCAGGCGTCATAGTCAGGAGGGTCTTTTTGAGTTTGAGGCCAGCTTAGTCTACATTAGCAAGCTCCAGATCAGCCAGGATTGCAAAGAGACACTCTGATTCAAGCAAAACAAAACAACAATCCCCGAAAAACAAAAACAAACACCCCCAAACCAAAAATAAAGAAATGAGTAAATAATTAGGGAGTAGATGTGGTGTGTGTCTTTCACTAGGTACAGAAACGTCAACCTTCAACTGCCTGTCTGAGATACCCTCAGAACTGACAGGGAAGTTCTCTCAGCTAAACACAACTATGTGAGCTGCTTGGAGGTGATTGTTAGCAGCCTGCCAGTGGTGACAGGGCTCTGGGACAGCTTCCTCAATATCTGGAACCAAAGCCAGCAGCAGGTGGATGCTAAGGCGGAAATGTTACAGTGATATCATTCCCCCATCCAATCCAAGTGTTACGGTGATAACATTCCCCTCTCCAATCTAAGTGTTACAGTGATAGCATCTCCCTATCCATTCCAACTGCACTAAGCCCTCAGCCTCCAAATGCCAAGGTCTCTTTTCTTTCACTCACTGCTGTGGCCGAGAGTACAGCTCTCCTTAAGGGAAGGATCTGAAGTTCGTGCCTGTAATCCCAGTACTCAGGAGGCAGGTAGACTCCATGAGTTCAAGGCTGGCTTGATCTACAAAGTGAGACCCTTTCTAAAAGAAAGTGTTAACCACAGGAAGAAAAAGAATGAAACCCCTTTGCTGTTTGAGACGCTGCTCACTTCAGTGTCTAATATCAGGAACCAAAGTGATATCCTAAGTAAATCATAGGGGCTACCGATCCTCAAACTATCACAACCTGAAATGCTGGCCATAGAGATTTGGTTTCTTGTAGCATATCAGATGAGAAGAAGAGGAATAGTACTGTGGACCGCCAGTTGATTATAAGGATTTCATGACATTGGGTCAGAGCATTAGAAAGTCTTTAAACATTAAAAAATCAATTCTGAGCCAGGCCATGGTGGCACACACCTTTAATTCCAGCACTCGGGAGGCAGAGGCAGATGGATCTCTGTGAGTTCAAGTCTAGCCTGGTCTACAGAGTGAGTTCCAGGACAGCCAGAGCTGGCTGTTACACAGAAAAACCCTGTCTCAAAAAATAAAAAAGAAAGAAAGAAAGAAAGAAAGAAAGAAAGAAAGGAAAGAAGACTATTCTGAGACATGTATCTTCCTATGCATCTTAACATATTTCATTATCTTTTTTTTTTTTTTTTTTTTTTGGTTTTTCAAGACAGGGTTTCTTTATATAGCTTTAGAGCCTATCCTAGAACTAGCTCTTGTAGACCAGGCTGGCCTCGAACTCACTTATATATGGTTGAGATACACCCTTTGAGGTGAGATTTTGTCAAAAATATCCTCTAAAGGTCAAATGCCATCTCCATTAACACCCTACTAATGTAATTCAGTTTCTTTTGTTTTTGTTTTTCGAGACAGGGTTTCTCTGTAACTTTGGAGCCTGTCCTTGGAACTAGCTCTTGTAGACCAGGCTGGTCTTGAACTCACAGAGATCCGCCTACCTCTGCCTCCCGAGTGCTGGGATTAAAGGCGTGTGCCACCACCGCCCAGCCTAATTCAGTTTCTTAAAGATAGAGTTTGTTCACACAGCGCTCTCTCTCTCCCTCTCTCTAATAGAAACAGGATTCCATGTAGCCCGTGCTGACCTGGAATTTGGGACCCCGTATCTCCCCAGTGTGCCGGCCACTGTCTAGTTTGCTTTCCGTGGCAGTGGGAAGCATCATGACCAAAGCCACTTGAGGCAGAGAGTGTTTCCTTCGTCTTACACTTTATAGCCAATTCTCAAGAAAAAAACAAAGCAAAAATTCTAGTCAGGAGCTGAAGCCAGGGAGGAATTTTGCTTACTTCCAAGCTCACCTTTCTTATACGGTCTAGGCCCACCTTCCCAAGACTGGCACCACTCCCAACAATCAGCAATACAGATAATGCCTCAGAGACATGCTCCTAAGCCAATCTGGTGGAAGCAACTCCTCAGTTGATCTTCCTTCCCTCTTTCCAGCTGATAGCTGAAGCAAACAATGAACATTATCATGTCTGGCTGACTGTTGATTAAGTCATACACAAAGCCAGAAACATTGAGGTCACTTGAGGTGAGAGCTCTGCCCAACAGTGGTACCCTGATCGGGTGACGACTGGCCAGCCAATTGGATCTTCATTTGTGTTATGTCTTCCCGTGAGACTGCCTGTGTGACTCACGAGTGGATAGGGTGGTCCCAAACTGAATGATGTATGACAGGAGGAGTAAGCAAAACCCACAAGCCAGTTGAAACCGGAAGTAAGCAGATATTGCAGCAAGAGAATTGTGCAAGGACCAGCAATTTGAAAACATTACAGAAGGAAGATGGGAAATTCTGGGTTCTGGGGGAGGCAAAGGTGGTGAGAAGTACTGCTGGGTCACAAACCCATGTTGAGCGACTCTGGCAACCACCATGTCCTGAAGAGTAGTGTGTGTGTGTGTGTGTGTGTGTGTGTGTGAGAGAGAGAGAGAGAGAGAGAGAGAGAGAGAGAGAGAGAGAGAGAGAGAGAGAGAGAGAAAGAGAAAGAAAGAAAGAAAGAAAGAAAGAAAGAAAGAAAGAAAGAAAGAAAGAAAGAGAAAGGATGATGATGATGCTATGACCAGAAACAATGTAACAGCGGAAAGTTGTCTCACAATTTCAGAGTATCAAGTTCCAGGTGCCAGGCCCCATCTGCTTGGGCAGACATCATGGTGGTGGGGCTGGAGTTCCAGCACAGGCTCCAAGGCTACAGAGAAAGAAAAGTTTATCAAGGAGAGGAAGTCACAGCAGCAGGAGCAGGAGGTGCCCACACAGCAGCAGGAGTGGGAGGTGCCCGCACAGCAGGAGGAGGAGGAGCGGGAGGCACAGCAGCAGGAGCAGGAGGTGCCCACACAGCAGCAGGAGCGGGAGGTGCCCGCACAGCAGCAGGAGCGCAGGCGGTTGTCACACCCACACACGGTCAGGAAACAGGGAGAGACGAACGCTGGTACATGCTGGCTTTCTCCTTTTTACTCAGTTTGGGATCTCAGCCTGAGAGTTGGTGCCACAGGCATTCAAGCTGGGTCTTTCCCCAACAGTTAATCCTCCTGGAAACATCCTTACAAGTGTTTCTGAGAAGTTTCTACATCTGCCTAGCTGACAGTGAGCATCAATCAATATGATAAAGATAAATCTACTCATAAATCAATCAATCTGTAAGGAAGGTGGCGAATTGAGACAGGAGTGTGACGACACCGGAAGGCGGGTAGAGAGAGAGGAAAGGCTGGTCCCATGGTCCCACCCTGCTGCTTCATTGTTGCGCCTGTATTTTTTACGGGTGTTTTGCTTGTATGCATGTCTGTGCACCATGTGCCTGCCTGGTTCCTGGAGAGGCCAGAGAAAGCATCGGGTTCCTCGGAACTGGAGTTACAGACAGTTGTATGTCACCATGAAGTGCTTGGAATTGGATCCAGGTCCTCTGGATGAGTAGCCAGTACTCATAACTACTGAGTCGTCTCTCCAGCCCTAAAATGAATTTCTTAGGCCTGTAACCATGAACCCAGCACTGTTGAGGCTGAGCAAGAGGATTGCCAAAAGTCTGAGACTAGCCTGAACTATACAATGAGTTGTAGGCTTTCCAGGGAAAGACCCTTTCTTAAAAAGATAAATTTTTTTTTGTAGTTTATTATCAGTAAATGTTTATCTATGTACCTATACATTTTAATTTCTTACAAAAGTGTAGTGAACATGGCTTTAAAGGAATCCTACAAGTAAGAGGGTCTCTAAGACAGGAATACTAGGCCTTGAGAGGGGTCAGTGGGTAAAGGCGCCTGCCACCCACCCGATGACCAGCTCGATGCCCAGTACCTACGTGTTGGAATGAAGAACAGATTCCTACAAGTTTTGTCTGACTTCTACACATGTGCTGTGGCATGTAGGCATCTCCTATCTAACACACATCATACACATACTAAATGAATAAATACGTACAATCAAACATTAAACAATAATTTATTACATTTTTCATACAATACATCCTAACTGCAGCCTCCCCTCCCTCCCCTCCCCCAAGCACCCCGCACCTCTACTCTCCCTTAGATTCACTGCTCTCCCACTCCCCTTGAGAATAGAGCAGGCCTCCCAGTGTTAGCACCTGAACTCGGCACGACAAGATGCAACAAGGCTAAGCATACATATCACTCTGGGCAAGGTAACCAGTAGGAGGAAAGGGGGCAAAAAAAGTCAGGCAAAAGAGTCAGAGACACCCCCACACCCACACCCAGTGTTAGGAATCCAACAAAAACTCCAAGCTAAAGAACCCCAGCAGGTATGCACAGGGCCTGGTGCAGACCCTTGCAGGCTCCGTGGCGGCTGCTTCAGTCTCTGTGAGTCACTGTGAGCCCTGCTTGATTCTGGAGGCAAGAAAACATTTAAAGAGAGGAATATCCTATATTTTTCAGGCAAAAAGGAGCTGTGAACGAAAGCAGAAGGCTTTCTCTAGGAAAGGCATCTCTGGGTGATTTTGTCGTGGTAAGGCTATCAAGAATCTGAGTGTGGTGGTGCAAGCCTATAACCCGAGCACTTGGGAGGTTGAGGGAGGACGGTGGTCTCAAGCCACTCTGGATCACCTAGACAAATCCTGTCTCAAAACAATACAGCACAATTATTATTATATAGGTATACAGTAACAATAAATAAAATAAAAATGGGCAAAAGGACACACGCCTATAATTTTATCCCTTGAGAGGCTTGGGTGCAAGGTGAGCCTGCTATGCATAGTGAGATTCTATTTCTAAATAAATAAATGGTTGAAAACAAAGTACAGTGGCAAATAGTTGGAGCCTAGCAGGAAGGTCAGGAGTTCAAGGCCAGCCTGTGTCCTAGAGACTCTATCTCAGAGATAAATAAGTAGGGGATAGTGAGATGACTCAGTGGGCGAAAGTGCTTGCTGTGCAAACCTGACTACATGAGCTTGATTTCTGGAGTCCGGGGGAAGGAAAGAGCCAGCTCCAGAAGACTGGCCTTCGACCTTCACACTTGCACCAGGGATGCCTGTGTCCACGCTCCGGCACACACACAATAAGATAAACGTAAGCCAGGTATCATGGTGCACACCTTTAATCCCAGCACTCTAGAGGCAGAGGTCAGCCTGGTCTACAGATCAAGTCCCAGCAACTCAATGCTACACAGTGAGACCCTGACTTGAAAAAAAAAAAAAAAAGACAAAATTCAAACTGAACTAAAAGGACAAGCTTCACAAAGAGCTGAAGAGACTCCGTGACAAAGGTTTCCCTTGTCACATGTCCTTTGGGAAGTGTGCGTTAGGGCATCGATAAGAAGTCCCTTACACACTAGTAGAATAAACAGCGTTCAGTGCTGGTAAGGACAGAGCAAACTGAGCGCATGTAATGGCTGATGGAAATACAGAACAGTACGTGTCTGTGGACGGTGAGTCAGAAGTCTTCTTTTTTTTCCTGAGACAGGGTCTCATTATGTAGCCTCCTGGAACTCACCATGTAGATCAGGCTGGCCTCGAACTCACAGAGATCTGTCTGTCTCTCTCCCAAAAAGTGCTAGGATTACAGGTGTGTGTCTCCATAGCTATCTTCTTAAAAAGATTGTTTGTGTGTGTGTGTGTGTGAGTGTGTGTGAGAGAGAGGAAGAGAGAGAGAAAGAGTGAGAGAGCGAGCGAGCCTGGGAGCGAGCTTGCAAAGGCTCAGAGGCCTGAGCCGTAAGACCCTCTGTAGCTGCAGCTACAGCTGATGTGGGTGCTGGGAACAGAACTTCAATCCTCTGGGAGAGCAGTGGGAACACTTAACCCCTGAGCTGTCTCTCCAGCCCTGGTCAGCAGTTTCTTAACAAAACCAAACATAGTGTGACTGAACAATCCAGCAATGCCACTTGCTGGTATTTCTAACCTACATGCTCTGAAAACTATGTTCATACAGAAGCCTGATTTGCCAGGTTTTTACCAGGTCTCACCTGTTTACTGCCAGAGCAGCTCCATTCACCTTGCTGGAACTTCGAAGCAACCACGCCGTCCTTCAGTGGGAATATTCGTTACAGTTTGCATCACTGCAGTTGGGCGACCTGACAGGGGCAGCTTACAGATGGCTGGGAGCCACCATGTGGGTGCTGGGAATTGAACTCAGGACCTCTGAAAGAACAGCCAGTGCTCTTAACCTCTGAGCCATCTCTCCAGTCCCAAATGAGTGTATTTTTAAAAAAATAAGAATTAACTAATTTTTATGTTTTTGTGTGTTTTGCCTGTATGTCTGTACACCATCATACCATGTGTGTGCCTGGCGCCCTCAGAAACCAGAAGAGGGTATCAGATTCCTTGGAACTGAAGTTAGAGATGTTTGTGAGCTTCCCTGTGGATGCTGGGTTTCAAACCCAGGTCCTCTGGAAGAGCAGTCAGTACTCTTAATCACTGAGTCAATCTCTCCAACCATCAAGTATATTACTTTTAAGGGAACTGAAATTGCCCTGTACAGTATTGATAGAACCCATATGTCATTATCTGTTTGTTCAAACATAGAAAGTATAAATAACACCAAGAGTGGACCCTGATCTGAACCACGAACTCTGGCTGATAATGATATAAATAGAGGCTGATTGATAGTAACCAATGTTCCACTGTGGTACAGGATGTTGATAACAGGAGAAACTGTAGGTGTGCTGTAAGGGTGTGGGAAAATATTGCTTAGAGCCTAAAACACACACACAGACACAGAGACACACACATACATGTGTGTGTGAGTGTTTCTGTGTGTGTATCTGTATGTGTGTGAGAGTGTGTGTGGGAGTGTCTGTGTGTGTGTTTGTGTATGTGTGTGATCAATAGACAGATAGGTAGACAGAGGGTCTTACTAAGTTGCTGAGGCTGGTCTCTATCTGCTGGATTCAAGGGACCCCCCTACTTCAGCTTTTGGAGTAGCTGGAACTGCAGGTGAGTACCATAACACTCCTTGGATGAAGTACATGCCATGTGTGTGTGTGTGTGTGCGTGCGCGTGCGTGTGCGCATACACACGTCAAAAAGATTACAATGGGGGCTGTAGAGACGGCTCAATATTAAGAGTACCTGCTGCTATTCCAGAGGATCTAAGTTCGATTCTCAGCACCCACATAGCAGCTCATAGCTGCCTGCATCTCTAGTTCCAGGGTACCCAGTGCTCTCTTCTGGCCTCTGCAGACTCTAGGTACCCAAGTGGTGCACAAAAATACAAAGCACCCATGTACATAAAATGAAAATAAAAATAGAAATTTTAAAAAACATATAAAAATGATTACATTGTGGGGTTTTTAGACTTGTTTATTCTATGTGTATGGGTGTTTTGTCTGCATGTACATCTGTACACCAGGAGAGGGAATTTGGTCCCATGAAACTCTAGTTATAGATGGCTCCCACCATGGTGCTGGAAATTGAATCCAGGACTCCTGGGGAGAGCAGCCAGTGCTCTTAGCCACGGAGCCGTCTCTCCAGGCTCCTACACTGTGTTTTAAAATGGAAGCAAACAGCTAATGATGAGCTGAGGGTGTAGCTCTGTGGAGGAGCTCTTGTCTAGCGTGAGAAAGGACTTGAGTTACTGAAAAAAATAATAGCTAAATTAAAAAAATGCTGAAGTGTTTAGGAAGACATAGAAATAAAGTAGTGAAGTTTAGCCGGATGGTGGCGCATGCCTTTAATCCCAACACTCGGGAGGCAGAGACAGGTGGATCTCTGAGCTCAAGGCCAGCCTGGACTACAAGAGCTAGTTCCAGGACAGGCCCCAAAGCTACAGAGAAACCCTGTCTCGAAAACATCATTTATGTTGACATTACTGATAAAATATTAATATGCCAGCAGCTGAGAGAACACAGACGGAAAGAACAATCTTTCTTTCTTTCTTTCTTTCTTTCTTTCTTTCTTTCTTTCTTTCTTTCTTTCTTTCTTTCTTTCTTTCTTTGAGACAGTTTCTCTGGGTAGTCTTGGCTGTTCTGGAACTCACTCTGTAGACCTGGCTGGTCTCAAACTCACAGAGATCCTCCTGCCTTTCCCTCCCAAGTGCTGGGATTAAAGGAGTACACCACCCACCCAGCTAAGAGACAATATTCTTTTCTTTTAAGATTTATTTATGTATTGTGTACACAGTACTCTACCTGCGTTTGTACCTGTGGGCCAGAAGAGGGTGCCAGATCTCATTACAGATGGTTGTGAGCCACCATGTGGTTGCTGGGAATTGAACTCAGGACCTTTGGAAGAGCATCCTGTGCTCTTAACCCCTGAGCCGTCTCTCCAGCCCCTAAGAGACAATAATGCAAAGTTGGAGGTGTAGATCAGTGGTGGAGTGTGTGCTTAGCATGTTCAAAGTCTTGTGTTCGATTTCCAGTTCTTTTCTTCCCCTGTTCACCAAGAATTTGCTAAGCTAATGCCCTTATGTGGATCAGTGTTATGTGAATTTGACACAAGCAAGAGTCATTTCGGAAAAGGGGGCCTCAACAGAAGAAATTTCTCCATTAGATTGGCTTGCGGTCATGCCTGTGGTGCATTTTCTTGATTGATGTGGGAGGGGCTAGCTTTCTGTGGACAGTGCCATCCCTAGGCTGGTGGTCCTGGGGTCTGAAAAAAAAAAAAAAAAAACCAGGCTGAGCAAGCCACGAGGAGCCATCCTGTAGGCAGCACTCCTCCGTGGCCTCTGCTTCAGTTCCTGCCTCTAGGTTCCTACCTGACTTCCCTCACTGATGGATGCTACCTGGACATGTGAGATGGATTAAATGCTCCCCATGGCTATGGTGTTTGATCACAGCGATAAAACAGCAGCCTTTTATAGCACATAAGAGAACACTGAGTGAAAACAAAATGGAAGGAAAAAAGAATACTCCATAGAGAAACACCATCATCAGTTGTTAAAAGGCAACTGTGGAGCATCCAATTTGGTTCTGGGGGGATGACCAAGTGAATAAAAAGTGCTTGCCACCCCATCGCCATCATCTTTGTTTTACCAAGGAGGAAACGGGAAGTGCCTGGATTCATTTCCACACAGTCTATGCCCTGGCACAAAAATCTGTGAATTCTGCTCAGAGAGGGGAACTCTGGAGGAGGAAGCCACAAGATGAGTAGGAGGCAGAGCACATACTCTGGTTTGAGGGAACAGGCAGACTCCGTCAAAGTGGGAGAGAACGATAAGGAACCAAAAGTTGCTGACCTTTGAAGGTGGTGGGACATTCTGATTTCAATCAAAAAAAGGAAGAAACGCCCAAGACGATGTCAGAGAGATCAGCAGGGGCTGGGCTAGATCATGTTGGACTTTGTTAGGACTTTATGTAGGGAAGCCACGTGAATTTTCTTGTTTCTGTATTTATGGGTGCCAGGGGTTGAATCCAGCACCAGGGTTTGACTGTGCAACCCAGGTTGGCCTTGAATTCAAGATTTTCTTGTCTCGGTTCCCAAAATGCTGGGATCATAGATGTGTACTACTGGGTTCAGCTTCTTCACTTACTTCTAAAATGCCTGGTGGATCTGAAAAACACATTGCGAGGGAAGAATGGAAGAAGGTAGGCTAGTAACTGGAGACAGACCGGGGAGGGAGGGACTAGGGCTGGCCAGGGAGCACACAGCTCCAGCCTCTGCTGGAGCACTGACACACTGAAAGTGGAGGCCCTGGGAGAAAAGGGAAACCAAAGTTCTCTGAATCTGGGACAAACAGCTAGTGGGTTTGTTCCCAGCTGTGGGGCGGTTAAGGGAGAGGAACAGAACCCCAGGAATGAGAACAAAGCTATTTGAGAATTCGTGAGTTTCCACTGAGGAGGTGGTCTGTGGGGATGAGGGTTGAATACTCTCAGAACCTGGAGAGGTCAGAGGAATTCACATCCGTGGGACAAATGGAGCCTTTAAGAAAGGAGTCATCGTGAGATGGTAAAGAAGATCCAAATTCAGGTTTTCAGGGGAAACCTGGCAAATACGGCCTCTTTGCATTTCTTCTTTCCTCTTGCAGCTAAGAGTTTCGGAACCTTGAGGAAGCAGAGCTTATCATCGCCCTGAACCCATATCAGAAGGAGGCACCTTTGGCTACAGACACTTGGGATGGTGCTGGAGATATTCTATGCCTAGAGAAGATGAAGAGAGTGTCGTTTTCCTAGAAAAGCCACCAGCTGGGCAGGGGTCAGGTGAGATGGTGGATACCGGTGGAGCCTTGGGGATGAGGTACTGAGTTCTCAGCTAGTAGGACCTCACCCTGGGTGCAATGACAGAAACAAGATCCCCAGAACAAGAGCTCCTGCCTGGTGTACTCCTTCCTTATCTCCCCGAGATGTCTTTGCCCCTTAGACTTAGAGGCTATTCACTTCAGGGAAGACTGGAAAGGCAGGAGTCTAACAAGGTGGGCCATGCCACAAGTGCCATCATTTACGGTCACTACCAGGCCCTCTCAAGGCACGGTTGAGTGGAGAGGAAGAGCCCCCAGTGGGCTGATCCAGCTGACTTGGGAGCTTCTGCTTCCCCACCACGTGGTTATTTCAGATAGAGTCAGCGAGAGAGTGAGTCCTCCCTCTCTCTGAGCTATTGTGGGCAGTGGGTTTGTCGAGTCCTACACTGAGTAATCCGTACTGTGGACGGCGTGGTGTCCGCATGAAACTTATTTTCTTACCTTCCTAGAGGCTGGAAATCCTCAGCCAAACAATTGGCAGGGTTGACTTCCCCAGAGGCCTTTTTACAGGACCGAAGATGATGCTTTCCATGTGTTTCCACATGAATGTCCCCTAGATATATCAGGGTCCAAGCAGATGGCCTCAGATTAGATGAATGCCCATCTGAGGACCTCATTTTAACTTAACCACCTCTGAGGCACTTATTTCCAAATGCACTTACACTCTGAGGTAATGGGGGTTAGAACATCAATATATAAAACAAAAATTGAGACACGATTCATCCCATAATGAGTGGAAAACTTTTTTTAGAACCATAGGGATGGATTAGAACAATAACAATCCATTCTTAATGTTAGTTTCCAGGCACACCCTGGGAACCTGGCATAGTGTATCATCCCTCTGTGCATGGCAAGCAGGTCCCTGACTGCACACAGGCACAAAGTTCCCTTTAAGAGACAAGCTCCGCTCACTCCCAATCTCTCTTTCCCGCTGCTCTTCTGGAGGGGCAATCAGGCCTTTGCCTCTCTCTCTCTCTCTCTCTCTCTCTCTCTCTCTCTCTCTCTCTCTCTCTCTCTCTCTCTCTCCTCCATCTCTCTCTCTTTCTACCCTCCTCTCAATAAACTCCATACTCAAACTCTGCCTGTATGACGTATTTGTCTCCTGCCCACGGTTCTCACTCGCCATGAGACCCGCGTAATCATAACACTTACAACCTCCAATAGTATCAATACTATCTGAGGAGAGGACAAAGGGTGACTCCTACTCCTTTGCTTAAATTGGGGAAAGCATGGTATGTTGTTTAATTTTGCGATGTATTTGTCTGGGGAATGGAGGAAGCCCTGAATGAATGTGTAAGGAGTGACGCAGTCTTGAGTGACCATGTATTGTTGTCATGAGCACAGCCATGTCAAGGACCCCAAAACCTCAGACCCTTAGAAATGGCAAAACTTTCTTCAGTGAGGATCAGAGCAATGGCAAAGCCTTTCTCTAGACCGAGTTTGAGCGTTTGCTAATGACTGACCAGCACCAGCAAAACCAAACAACTGCAGCCCGAGACTGCTCCTGACAGAGAGACCTCCCACATGGAAGGGCTAACTTCCTCCTCCTAGTGGGGCACATAATTAATTTGGTGAGATTCTGGGTTACACAGTTGGTTCCTCCATCAGAGCGAACACAGCCTACCCTCCCAGCTTTCCTGCATGTGTGCTTCATTTCGTCTGTACTTGTCAGTTCTCCATTTCTGAGTCTTCCCAGTCGGGTTCCAGGACCAAGCCATGCAGGATGTGCCAAGTGGCCCCCAAACCAGGGACCTCTCCCTATGGGGAGCTCAACCTGGTCAGACTGATCCCATGAGATGCACAAAAATGAAGGTAAAGGGACTGGAGAGATGGCTCAGCGGTTAAGAGCGTTGCCTGCTTTTCCAAAGGTCCTGAGTTCAATTCCTGGCAACAACATGGTGGCTCACAACCATCTGTAATGAGGTCTGGTGCCCTCTTCTGGCCTGCAGGCGTACACGCAGACAGAATATTGTATACATAATAAATAAATAAATAAACAAATAAACAAACAAATAAATAAATAAACAAATAAAATAATACTGGTCTAGGAGAGTGCTTCTCAGCTTTGAATTTGTGCTCAAATCATTGGGGGACTTCATTAAAAACACATCTAAAAAATGAAGGTAAAGAAGAGAACAAAACTCTGCATGTTGGGAGTGAAACTGGACAGACAGGAGCAGAGACAGGCCGTCAGATGTTAGTGCTTTGAAGCAGACTCTGAGGAACCCCAGATGTAGGCAAAAGCCTTATAGCTCCGTCAACTCTTGGACTAGGTCCAGGACATGTGCCTTTGGTTTCCCTAAGAAGGAACAGTAAGTTTGGATACTTGGGAGAGAATGGGCGAAGAGTTGGGGTACAGAGCATGGCAGGAGGACCCGAAGGTCTTCACGTTTTCACTTTTGGTTTATGAAGCCTTAAACATGATTCTGTGGCTCTGATGTCATTTCCTCACAGAAAGGCAGGCCCTGAGAAAGTGGAGCCCTGATCAGCCAGCCCTTGTGGAAACTGTCTGCAAGCTTACCAGGGAGTGAACCAAGTTGCCCTAAGGGCATGGAGAGAATTGCTCTCCAAAGGAAAAACCCTTATTGCCAACTGAGATTCGTGAAGACCTGAAAGAATTAGACACAGACTTTGTGGTCGGACTTTTACATGCAACCCTGGGAGAAGCATGTTGCTGGGGAAAGAACTTACTGGTTTTCGAGATTTTTTTTTCCATTTTATAGCAGGACAACCCAAAGAACACAGACCAGAGGCTTCTGTGTTTTGTTTCTCTCTCTTCTCAGTCAACTTCCAGAAACTATGGAGAGCAGCCACTGGGCCAGAAGTCAAACTGCAGTGGAAGCAGGAGGGCGATAAGATAGGGAAGGAATGTGGGAAGCCGATGAAATTCTGAGTTAAGTGGGAATGGCTGACGTGGTACAGCTGTGTTATGATTCTTAGATGAATCATAGATGTAGCAAAACCTTCCCCCCATCTGAAGTTCCGAGGGGTGGGTGGTGGAGCCTTCCTCTGGTTCAAGTACCACTTTGGTAAAAATAAATAAATAAATAAATAAATAAATAAATAAATAAATAAATAAATAACTGCTTCTCATAGTCTACAAGACAGATAGAACTGACTGACCTAAGAGACACCTCTACACTTCCTAATCGCTTGAATTGACCATAAAGGATCTATTGACACTAACTCCCTGATATCTATCAGTTCTCACCCCCTGATGTAGGATCAAATCGGATTAACACAAACAAATCTTCCCCTCGGGACATGGGACAATGGCAGACAAATGAGCAAATAATTAATCACCAATATGATGTCTTCGGAGATGGGGTTGGGACTTGTCAGAACCGAAATGAAGTCATGCTGGGCATGAAAGTGCTTGCCTGTCTTTCCAGCACTTGGGAAGCTGATCAAGAGTTTGAAACCAGCTTAGGCTTTGTGAGGAAACACTGTCTAAAGTCAACAAGATGGAGTTGCCTATGTCATCCCTTCCAAAGATAATTAAAAGCTAAGAAATTATGCAGAAACAGTCTTTATGCATGGTAACATGATACTAACATTCAGGCTTTGGCTCTGACTTATATTCTGTTTCAGATGTTGTGAGGTATCCACCGCAGAGGAGGGGTCAAGTCGATAAGAACGTCTTTATTTGCTGTCTGGTGACCGAGTACAATGGGTGTTCAGGACCCCAGAACAGTCCCAAGCCTTTCCCAGGTGGAAGGAGTGGGAGGGTGGGAAGAGAGGGAATTGGGATAGGCATGTAAAGCAAGATTGGGTTGACACACTTCAGTTAGCAAGAAACGGTTTCCAGAAGCAGAACTATAGAAGTCAAAAAGCAAAGTTAACACTTTCCCTAAACTACGGCCTTGGATGGATTAGGCTTCCTTCTCGGTTTTTCCCCTACAGGCATTGCTGCTACATGCCGGGTTCCCAGGCCTGCATGGTCCCATCATGGCATCAGTTGTGATAAGGTCTGGGGGGCTGCTACACAGACACAGCCTAGCATATGAGACTTCAAGGCTGAGTGGCAAATGCAACCTGCCGGACAGACAGAAAGACTAGATCTTTGGCTATCAGACTACACACACTTACCTGAAATCTCCTGCTGGAGAAGGAAAGCCTGGAGCCCTGAGAGCAGCCAGAGAAAGAACTTCCAGCCAAAAAACGAACTTTCTCCAACAGGAAGATTTGCTCTTATCCGTGACGTTACAGGGCAGACTCAGCACCGTGACTGTGGTGAACAGAGCCGCGCCTTGGCTGGACTGCTCAGTTATGCAGCTCTCTCGGCTTCTTCTTAAACCTTCCCCTCAGAACCTAGAAGATAGACTTGAGGGTGGGTAGAAGGGTGGATGGGGGTAGGGTGTCACTGGGTCTCTTTGTCCCTCTTCCAGTATCGCCACATGGTGGCTCACAACCATCTGAAATGAGATCTGATGCCCTCAGGCAGGCACATAGACAGAATATTGTATACATAATAAATAAATAAATAAATAAATTTTTTTTAAAAGATGAAATTTGCAGGAAAATGGAGGGAACTAGAAGAAATTATAGTGGCCCGGAAAGACAAACCTTGCATGTCCTCTCTTATATGTAACTGCTATATGCTTCAAATTTTTAGCTTTGTGTATTTAACTTTGGATTGTCTGTAGAGGTCAGGAAGCCAGGAAGTACCTCTGAGAGGGAGGAGGGGAAGAGCTGGAGAGTAGTGACAGTTGAACATATATCATATAAAAGCAGAGGGAAGGCAGGGAAGGCTCAAAGGGGATAAAGGCTTAAGCAGTGATGGTTGGGGGACGGCACAGAAGAGGGGAGATGGTGGCCAAAGCTAGAGATATGTGAAAAAGACATGGAAACCCTCTTCTCTGGAAGCTAATTTTAAAATATAATTAAAACAGTGAGCCAGGGAGATGTCTTGCCAGTTCGGAGCACCTATTGCTCTTGCAGAGGGCCTGAGTTTGTCTCTTAGTACTCACATGGTGGCTCACGGGCGCCTATAACTCCATTCCAGGGTTCTAACACCTGGCCTCGGCAGGAACCAGACATGCATGTGGTACACATACGTACCTGAAGGCAAAATTTTAACACACCTAAGATAAGTAAATCATTTAACACTGTGTAATGGACAGTGGGCATGCTCTATTAAAGAGAGCCTTGGTGCTGGGCATGAGATACTCGTCTATGAGTTATTGATCAGGGAAGCCTCAAGGCCTCCTCAGTAACGCAGGCTATTGGTATTCTATTGCTCCTGGTTTGCTCACATAACTAGATAAGACCCTATTAATGAAGACACAACCCACTGCAACTTCAGGACATAGAGAAATCAACTGTCATTGACCTGGGAACTTACTTCCTGCTGGCTTGTTTTGGGAAGCCACAGTGTGGGCTTTTAGGGGAGAAAAGTCGTCCATGATCTTACTCAGTGGTAGACCCTGCATGCTGCAGTCTCAGCCTGACAGACAAGGTGTACACGGGATAGTTTCGTGGATGCTATGGGGGTAGCCAACTATTTTCTGAAGGATCTGAGGCTTAGTCCACAGGAGGGAATTCATACCAGTACCTGGTAATACCTGGTACCGCAAACCTGGTCAAAAACCCATGCATGGTTGGGGAGGCCACAGGCTCTAGAGGGGTACCTAGTAGTGTGGTTTTGTTAAATGGGCATGCTACCAAACTGCCTTCTAGCTATGTTTGTACCCATAAACATGTGGCTCTCAACCTTGGCCAGTGAAGCTTCTTTTTGCAGTGGGCAGTGGTTAATACAGACTCATAACTAACTGGTCTGAGCTCTGAGAAGGGGCTGGGAATGATCACTCCTAATGGAATATTTATAATAATTATCCCAAGGCTCAGGGAATGTCGAGGAAGAGGGGGCAGAAAGAATGTAAGAGCAGAAGATTGGAGAGTACTGTGAAATGCTGTCCTCTGGACATGACATGGCCACTGTGCTCACGGAATGTAAGAGCCAGAAGATGGGAGAGCGCTGTGAAATACTGTCCTCTGGATATGATATGGCCACTGTGTTCACGGAATGTAAGAGCCAGAAGATGGGAGAGCACTGTGAAAAGCTCTCTTCTGGACACAATAGCGCCATTGTACCCATGAACTCACTTGCACAAGACTGAGCCAGTCAACATTCCAGCCCTGATGGGGAGGCCCCGTGCCTGACTGGTCTGGTAGATGGCCCCATATCCATGCCATGTGGGCTGATCTAGTTGGACTCAGTGGGTTGCATTAAAAAGAAAAAAAAAGAGGACTTGGAAACAGGAAGAGGCTGTGTTGGGGTGGATCTGGGAGAAAAGGAGGAGGAACTGGGAGAGGATATGAGCAAGGTAGTTGTTGAATCATACATGAAATTGTTGAAGTATAAATATATTCTTTATAAAAGAAAAAGGGAAAAATCACTGATTGAATTTGGTTTAGTCAAATTTCACGGGATTTTGTAAAAATGTATTTATGTGTTGTTGGGGGTAGGGGTGTATGCCTGTGCTATGGTGTATGAGCGGGAGGTCAGTGGGCAGCGTTCAGGGGATGGCGCTTGCTTTCTTTCTCCTGAAGGTCTCATGTTTTGGCTGCTAAGCTGTGCGTACACAACTGGCTGCTCACTTTCAGGCAGTCTCCTGCCTCCACCTCCCATCTCACTGTAAGAGTGCTGAGATAAGGCTGGGCGGTGGTGGCGCAAGCCTTTAATCCCAGCACTCAAGAGGCTGAGGCAGGCAGATCTCTGAGAGTTCAAGGCCAGCCTGGTCTACAAGAGCTAGTTCCAGGTCAGGAACCAAGAAACCCTGTCTTGAAAATCCAAAAAAAAAAAAAAAAAAAAAAAAAAGAGTGCTGAGATAACAGAGGCATGTCACAGCATCTGGCTTTTTATGTGAATTCTGGGGATCCAACTCAGGTCCCCAGACTTGTGCAGTTAGCACTTATACTACCAGGAGCCATCACCCTGGCCCTTGTTTTGCTTTTGCATTTTTATTAACTTATTTTTTTTAATTGATTCTTTGGGAAGTCCACATCATGTACCCTATCCCAATCATTTCCAAATCCTTCCATGTCTGCCTTCCACCCTGGTAACCTCTTCCCCCAAAAGGAAATAAAAAATGATAATAGAAATCATCTTGTCAACCCCTGTGGGCAACAACCTGCTCCTCTGTTAACTGCAATGCTCTCTCACACCCACCACAGTGGTCTCCTCTTTAGTTCTGCCGTGTGTGTGTGTGTCTGTGCGCGCACACGTGCCTGTGTGTGTGCCTGTGTATGTGTGTCTGTGTGCGTGTGTGCCTGTGTGTGTCTGTGTGTGTATGTGTCTCTGTGTGTCTCTATGTGTGTCTGTGTATCTGTGTGTGTGTGCATATGTGTCTGTGTATGTATGTGTCTGTGTGTGTGTCTGTGTATCTGTGTGTGTCTCTGTGTGTATGTGTCTGTGTGTGTGTGTCACTTTGCTACTCCTTCTTTCCTGCCTCTCCATCACATATTCATTCATTGCAGTGGCATTGGGTGATTTGGGGTGTCACTTGGTATACACTCTTTTGCCCAAACAGCTTTGCTTGCAAATGTTCATTGCAATGAGTTGTTGGTCTGATTCAAGGCCTCTGGCTTCTGCTACATCAATATTGGGACTCCTTTCTGCTATCCTGCTGTTTCCCTGAGTCATGCAAATCCTACAATGGTTCTACAAGCTCTCCCAGGCCAACGCCTGCTGTGGGATAGTCGTTCTGTATGCTTTGAATATGTATTGCTCTCATTGGTTAATAATAAAGCTGCCTGGTCTATGGCAAGGCAGGATAAAGCCATGGGGGAGATCCAAGCAGAGGTACAGGAGAAGAGGCATGGAGTCTGGGAGATGCCAGCCAGCTTCCCAGGAAGCAAGATATATAGAAAATAGGGTAACAAGCCATGAACCACGTGGCAAAGCATAGATAAGATATATGGATTAATTTAAACGTAAGAGGTAGCTAGTAATAAGCCTGAGTCATATGCCAAACATTTATAATTAATATAAGCCTCTAAGTGATTATTTGGAAATGGTTGGGGGACATGGTGGGACAGAAAAAAAGATTCCGTTTACTCACACTATTGGGGGTAGCTGTTCCAACCTAGGCTACCCCTTAGCCCTGCCTTGTGGTGACTGGTGAGGGGTCAGGCCAGCTCCTCCTCCCCCATGCCTCTGGGACCAGTTCTCCAGTGCCAACACTGTACCAGTGCCTCTGTGTGGCAGTTGGTGAGGGGTGGAACCAACTCTTCTTCCACTGTAGCTGGGTAGAACCAGCTTTGCTTGGCCATCAGACGTCAACATAGCTTCTGGTGGCCTCCCAGACCATAGGTATCTGCATGGATTTGAGTGATAAATATGGACTACTGACATCAAATGGACCCCAGCTTTGACAGGACCACAGACCCAGAAATGGTCCCCAGCCACAGCACATGGCCTCCAGTTGCATGGCCTAAGATCAGTGTGGTCCTCAGGTTCTCTGGAAGATGGGCCAGTGCTCTCAACCCTTGAGTCATCTTCCTAGCCCATTTGTTTTGTTCTTTTGAGATAGGATCTTACTCTGTAGCTCAGACTGGCCTTGCATTAACAGTGTATTCCAGGCTAGTCTCAAAGCAGTGACAATCCTCCTGATTCAGGTTTCTGAGTACTGGCACAAAAGGGGTGCCCCGCTGTGCCTGGCTCAGACTTCAGTGGTAAAGTCAAGTAAAATGAAAGAAGAGAACTAATTGTACACAGAGCTAGGTGGGGCTCATTCCTTAATCCTAGCATGTTGGAAAGGGAATCAGGAAGATCAGGAGTTCAAGGCCATCCTTAGCTACACGACGAATTAGAGGCCATACTGGCAAGCATGAAACCTTGTTTCAAACAAATATCAGCAACCAAGTAGTATATGTAAAAGGATGTTTATAGCAAAAGTCAAAGGGATGTCACCTGGTTTAACTGAGAGGTGAGGATAAGAAAAGGGTGACACATGGTAGAAATATGGAGTGCTTAGACTAAAGCATTAGACAAAAGACTGAACGGCAGGAGACTCACTGGCGGGATGGTACCAGAAAGGGGTCTGGGAAGAGGGATAATGGGGGGATGCTTGTACTGGGGAGTCTGGAGCTGGTCACTTTCTGCCAGAGTCTGGGTTTTAACCATGATTGTGCAGGTGATTTGTGCCCACACAAACAAAAAACAGACTCATGATGTGGGATTCCTCTCTGTATGCTGTGACTATGCTTTATTACCTTTGGTTAATAAAGAAGCTGCTTTGGCCTATGGCAGGGCAGAATAGAGCTAGGTGGGAAAACTAAACTGGATGCAGGGAGTAAGAAGGCAAAGTCAGGGAGATGCCATGTAGTTGTCAAAGGAGAAAGATGCCAGAACCGGTAGGCAGGCCACAGCCTTGTGGTGATACATTGATCAATTGAAATGGGTTAATTTAAGATGTAAGAGCTAGCTAGAAATATGCCTGAGCCATCAAACAGTGTTATATTAATATAACTTCTGTGTGATTATTTGGGTCTGGGCAGCCAGAAAACCAATGTGCAGTCTCTACTTACAAATGGTGCCCACCATCCGGGGCATGGATCTACATAAGACTTTAAAAAGCTTATTTAAGCCGGGCGGTGGTGGCTCACGCCTTTAATCCCAGCACTCGGGAGGCAGAGGCAGGCGGATCTCTGTGAGTTCGAGGCCAGCCTGGTCTACAAGAGCTAGTTCCAGGACAGACTCCAAAGCCACAGAGAAACCCTGTCTCGAAAAACAAAAAAACAAAAAAACAAAAAAAAAAAAAAAGAAAAAGAAAAAGAAAGCTTATTTTTAAAAAACCCAGTGCTTGTAGACCACAAAAATGGGAGTCAATTGGAATTTCTTGGTAGCTGCATTTTTTTTTTTTCAAATTGTCTCTGTTCGCTGGTGGTGGGCAGAGGTGCAGTTTCTTTGAGAGAAGGCTTCTTGAATCAGTGTTAGCAGCAAAAACTGAAAACTATGTCGCTGCTTTAAGAAACAACTTCCTGGTACATGCAGAAGACACAAATGGCTTTGGCTCTTTTGGGAGGTCCTGTTAAGGAGCACTTGAATGGCATTTCTGGGCAGTGTGCTGGAAGTTACTCAGTGGCAGCATGGACCGACGGCTTCTGAGAGTTGGGTGGTAAACATAGCTCTCAGAACTGTCAGTAAACAGACTTCTGCCATACTGGGATGCTGAGCAGGGAGGAATCAACAGCCAAAGCGGCTGTTCTGGTCCTAGCCATGCCTGCTTTAACAGTTTACAACAGTGATCAAAAAGGATTACAGACAAGCAATAAAGACAGATCAGACAACAATAAGGCTCTAGATGGGTCAGAGTGTGTTTTAAGAAAAAAAAAGGAGGGGCTGGAGAGATAGCTCAGAGGTTAAGAGCATTGCCTGCTCTTCCAAAGGTCCCAGCAACCACATGGTGGCTCACAACCATCCGTAATGGGGTCTGGTGCCCCCTTCTGGCCTTCAGGCATATGCACAGACAAAATATTGTATACATAATAAATAAATAAATATTTTAAAAAAAGAAAAAAAGGAAAATAAGTACGGGCAGTTATAGAAAAAATAGTTTTAAAAAATAAAGTCTTTAAAGAGAAAGTAAAAGTAACATAGAAGAATACAGACAGTCATAGATTAAAGGAGTAGAAAAGTAATAGAGAAAAAAGGCCACGTAAAGATGGAGAATACAGAGAGTCTGAATTATGTGTATGATTGTGTTTTCTTTGAAATTTTTGACTGCAGAATTATTTGATTCTGGGGACTGCTAAGCTAAACCAACATATATATTTTAAAGGTATCTTGACTTTAAAATTTGAGTGTAAGAATATGTTACTTTGGAAAAGAGGTTCTGCTTTTGTTTCCACATAGGATGTGTAGATTCCTTCCAGGCTAATGTGGTATGATGGAACAAGATCCCCCCCGACAAAGTCTCCATGAACCTTAAAAATACTTTGTCCAACAAACAACAGGAAGCAGTTTGAAAAAAACTATGCCAAAATTCCCAAAATGTTTTTTTTAAAATGTTTGTTTTCATTTAAAGGGGGTTGATTGTAAACGATTAATGGTCACAGTCAATTTCTAAATAAATAAATAAATAAATAATAAGGGGGATATGATACAGAGATGAATACTTAACATTGGTATGGACTCTGGTATATTGACACAAATTTAAGGTCAAATTTGTTACATGTATGTTTCTGCTCATTTAAGGTATTGTGTTTGTGCAGCTTATTTAAAAATGTAATGTACAATTAAGAAATACAGATTAATAGATAGTCATCTATAAAGTCAAACTGTAGTCGTGTTAGTTAGGTTTTCTAGATGTACAGAGATATATTTCAGATGGATAGTATTCTTCAAATCTTTCAAAGATGTACAGAATATACCATTTAATGTGTTTTAATAACTTAGACTTTTCTCAACAGTGAGACATGTCTGTTTCTGGCAGCACCAATTACTTCAGCATAGTTGATGGATATTGAGGAAACTTGTTATGGAATTGGCCTTCAATCTGACAAGGCTAACCATTTGGGTAAGAAACTGCTCTTGCCTGGGCTGCTTGACAGTATGCTGTATATATAGGACATGCAGGATTCACAGAAAAATGACTGCTGAACTTGCCAAAAGAAGGTGAGACAGTTCTTCAGAGTTCCTGCTTCATGAAAGAGTCTGCCAGACATTCTGCAGGACACAGAAAAATGCCTGATAGGCTGCCAATATAAGCAAAACAATCTTTCAAATTTCCTGCTCCATGGAAAAGTCTGCCAGACACTATGGGTCTATAGGCTGAAGATGGATACCCCCAACATGACAGAAGAACTTTGGGTGACTCTCCAGGCAGCAAGATGTCTCTGTCAATTCTAGAGTTTGGGAAGTTGCTTACAATGCACTTCTTGTTTGCTTAGGTAATATTATATCCTTCTGGGGTCTTTGATGAATTAAAGACAAATAGTTGCAGTTATAGTTTTCCTTAGTTATGATAAAAGATAAATTAGACATGAAACTTTCCAGATATAAATAGACTGAATATTGTAATTCTTGCTTGATACCAGTTTTACTATATGTTATTTTACTTTGTTAAATTTAAAACCTTCCTTTTTATTTAGACAGAAAAGGGGAGATGATGTGGGATTTCCCTCTATATGCTGTGACTATGTTTTATTACTATCAGAAGCTGTTTTGGCCTATGGCAGGGCAGAATAGAGCTAGGTGAGAAAACTAAACTGAATGCAGAGAGTAAGAAGGCAAAGTCAGGGAGACACCATGTAGCTGTCAAAAGAGAAAGATGCCAGAACCGGTAGGTAGGCCACAACTTTGTGGTGATCAATAGAAATGGGTTAATTTAAGATGTAAGAGCTAGCTAGAAATATGCCTGAGCCATCAGCCAAACAGTGCTGTAATTAATATATTTCTGTGTGATTATTCAGGTCTGGGCAGCTGGGAAACTAACACACAGTCTCTACTTACAGACTCATAACAAAAAAACAAATGTAAGCAGAGGCTTAAACATTGATGCAATTGGTGGGCATCGGTGATAATAGGCCATGGGTAATGTAGTTTGTTGGCATGTCCCTCGAAGAAGCTTAGGTTTGGGAAAGAGAAAATAGCTACCAGCTCTCCGTGTTGCAGGGTGCAGAGTGGTGCAGGGAGAGCTGGTTTCCATGAGTGGCAAGAAGGTGGGTAGAACGTTGGAAGCAGCTCGGTGATTGGGGTGTTATGTTGATGTCTTACCTTGAGTCCCAGTAAGTTCAATGAAAGGATTTCAGGCAGGATGGGGAGGAGGTAGGAGACTGGACTCTCAAGTGGGACAAGTAAAAGTGTTTGGAGCTAAAGCTGGCTGAGGATGAAACTCAGGCACTATTATTATGCTGAGTTTCACGTAAGAAGATAGATCCAGAGAAGCTGGTCACTTGCCTAGGGTCATTGTCTGCTTCCCACCACTATAGCAAAACACTTGAGATTATTAACTCTAGTGAAGATCAGCTTTATCTTCGGTCAACACTCCAATGTGTTCCTATTGTTGGGTGAAGTAATCTATAAATATTGATTACACCCTGCTGATTGAAGGTACTTTGTTTTTGTTTCCTATTTGATTTTTGCTTAATTGTTCAGTTTTGGGCAGGTGAGCCATGGCTGATGAACTCAGAGAAAACTAGTCTGAAGATGAACTCTTCTAACCATCAGCAGAGTAGAGAGCTGGCTTCCAGAAAGGTGAACAAACTGGTAATGACAGAGTCTAGAGAAATTGGTGTAGGAGGTCCTTCCATCTATGTGTTGCTTTCATTGGTTAATTAATAAAGAAACTGCTTGGCTGATAGGGCAGAACATAGGTAGGTGGGGTAGACAGAACTGAATTCTGGGAGGAAGAAAGCGGGGTCAGAGAGAGCCGCCATGGAGCCAGCTACCAGGTCAGACATGCTGAATCTTTCCCGGTAAGCTGCGACCTCGTGGTGACATACAGATTATTAGAAATGGGTTGAATCAAAATGTGAGAGTTAGCCAATAAGAGGCTAGAGCTTATGGGCCAAGCAGTAATTTAATTAATACAATTTCTGTGTGGTTATTTTGGGGGTTAAGCAAACCGGGCTGTGGGACACGGCCCGTCGCTCCTCCACACTATAGGAAATGCTTCTCAGACCCAAGCTCTACCAGCCTAGGATGGAGAACACCAAGGAGGTTTCTGTCCACGATCAGGTGGGCTCATTGTTTGGGGCCTGTAGAAAAACAGCCCACAGTATCAGGGGCGCATGTAAAAATGTCACTTAGTGACCAAGGAGCAAAAGAAAACAAGGGGAGAGGCCCAGGCACCATATTTTCCTCAAGGCCATAACCTAGTGACCTAAAAGACGTCCCATTGTGCTCTACCTGTCAAAAGTTCTTTCACCCTCCAATGGCAGCACTGTGAGGACCACGTGGGTCTTCAGGGGGAAATTTCAGAGTTTAGCTCTAGTTGCCATGAAGCTGGCCAGCTGGGGGCACTGGATTGAGGTTCTCTGATTCCTAAGATGTCTTTTATCCTATGCCTTTGCCCGGCTCACTGGGGTAGGGGGTGGGCAGGGCTGGGCTGAGGGGCAGTGGTGATCGTAGAGCACTGTGGGTCTCCTTTAGTCTCTTCATGTATTTTGAAGAAGACTAGGCACAAGGGTTTCTGATTCACTGCATGGTTAATCACTGACGCCTGGTTTAAGACAAAGCTGACTTTGGAGCTGGGGGGAAAGTTTGGTGCAAAATGCTTGGCTTGCAGGAATGAAAGTCTGAGTCGGTTTCCAAGACTTTGATCTGTAAAATGAGAGAGAGAGAGAGAGAGAGAGAGAGAGAGAGAGAAAGAAGAGCTGTGTTGACGATGGTTTGCAATTCCAACACTGGGGAGCAGAGACAGGCCGAGCAGATCCTTGGGTCTCACTGGCCACTCAGCCTGGCCTACTGGGCAAGCTCCAGATCAATGAACTGTCTCAACTCAAAACAAAACAAAGGGTGTGACTTTGAACACATACACCCCTCAATATAATAAGAACAACCCCCCCCAACCCACATGCAAAGGGAGGGTTGGGGGCAGGGAAGAATGCTGGCATCTGGGAAGGGAGGGCTCCCAGACTAGCCTTCTTCTTCTTTTTTTTTTAAATATTTATTTATTTATTATATATACAATATTATGCCTGTGTGTATGCCTGCAAGCCAGAAGAGGGCACCAGACCCCATTACAGATGGTTGTGAGCCACCATGTGGTTGCTGGGAATTGAACTCAGGACCTTTGGAAGAGTAGGCAATGCTCTTAACCTCTAAGCCATCTCTCCAGCCCAGACTAGCCTTCTTTACTGTCCTGAAAAACTGCATCTTCAGCTTGAGGGAGGATAGTGAGGTCGTTAAGGCACATGTCCTGAAGTTAACTGCCTGGTGTGTTTGGTGGGGTAAGTTACATGGTCTCCTGCGCCTCGGTTTCCCTATCACGAAGTGGGGGTAATATCCTCCGACTTGTGAAACTGACCATGTCAGGAACTCAGTGGAGAGTCTGGCACAGAGTGAGCAGATGAGAATTTGACGCTTGTGTTCTCCATCCTAGGCAGGTAGAGCTTGGGTCTGAGAAGCATTTCTCTAGGGTCTGTCGCTCCAGGTCTGCCCACCTAGCTAGAAGCCTCTCTACTCTGCTGACAGCTTCAAGAGCTCCGCTTCAAACCAGCTCTCTCTGACCTCATAAGCCACGGCTCAGCTGGCTGGAACTGATCAAATAATTAAACAAAAATCAGCTCCTTCCATCAATAAGGTGTAATATTCATAGAGTACCACCCAACAATAGAACACATACTCTTTCAAGTAGCCTAGGAACGTATGCTAAGAGAGACCGTACACCTGGGTCATTAAATCAGTCCTTAGCAAGTTTTGAAAATTGCAGTGAGGAACTGGAGAGGGGCTCAGAGATGAAGAGCATTTGTGGCTCCTACAGAAGACCCAGGTTTGGTTCCCAGCACCTATGAGATGGCTCACAAATGTCTGTAACTCTAGTTCCAGGAAATCCAACAAACACCCTCTTCTGACCTCTGCGGGCACCGGCCATACATGTGGCACACATGCGTACATGGAGGCAGAACACTCATGCACATAAAAAATGATTTTAAAATGTTTTAATTGAGATCATGCAGAGTGTTCTCTGATTACAGTGGGCTCAAACTGAAACTAAAAACAGACAGGTAACAAAACACTAGGAAACTAAGTCCATGCCCCTGCCTCAGCACTGGCCATCAGCTTGGGCTGTTTATTAACAACCCACAGCTTGCTGACTCTTACTTCATCTACGATGCCCCAGTGAGAAAGCAAAAGCTTTGGAAGCTGCCGCTCATCCCTGACTGGAACTGCTCTTGTGGGTTCTTTGGAATCGCTAGTACCTCCCAAAGCCCCCCCTGTGTGTCCCCAAAAGTGAAGCCCCCATTGGCTCACTGCGGTTGTTTTCAGTGTTCCTTAGATGCCTGCCAATGGTTCTTCTCTCCTGGGGCTCCGGTCTGAGGAGGGAGGCCAGACTGGGACTAACTCCCGGTGTCGCCCGCGCCCACCTCACATGTCTACCAGGTACCTGTAAAAAGTTTTCTTCCTTGATCAGAAACTCCATGCAAAGCAGGGACATCAATTCCTCACTCAGCAGGTAGGCAGGCCTAGACCGTCTTGGATATGGTTTGGTAGCAAACTGAGCCCCTTTTACTTCATCCTTCACTTAGCTTTGAGAAACTTAGGAATTGCCCACGTGTCCAAAACTCGAGCTGGTTGTATTGTGATCTTAAATCAATGGACAGTCATGCATGAAAGGAAGCTGCTCGAAGACTTTGTAAACTGGTCATAATATCCTGAATATCAAAAAGGAAGTTCAGGGCTGACTCAGCAGAGAAAGGTCTTGCTGCCAAGCCTGATGACCTAATTTTGATACCAACAAGACCTTCCATGGTGCAAGCGTGTGCCCCCACACAAATTAACTAATTAGGACCATAAGAGTTACAAAGGAATTAGAATTATACACAACATGATTTCAATTTTGTTTAAAACAAACCCAACCCTACATTCTGGTGGAAAGTGCCTATAAATACAACCGAATGGCTGCAGTGCTGCTTCCTGCAGACCGGGACTCAGGGCCATTTATATTTTCCTTGAGAGCAGTCAGTGAACTCCATGCATTTGGGTCACGTTCTGAATACAAAGGGTTTGGTGGGCAGTTTACTGTACGCCTCAAAGCAGAAACACAAAGGGTTTTGAATGTTATTGGCACAAAATGATAAAAGTCGCCCTGACTTGTCATTGCATATTATACTGGGTAAAGAGTTGTAATTATATATCAATTTAAAAAATTAAAATTTGGGCTGGAGAGATGGCTCAGAGGTTAAGAGCGCTGACTGTGCTTCCAGAGATCCTGAGTTCAATTCCCAGCAACCACACGGTGGCTCACAACCATCTGTAATGAGATCTGGTGCCCTCTTCTGGCCTGCAGGCATACATGCAGACAGAACACTGTATATACAATAAATAAATAAATCTTAAAAAAAAAAAAAACCTTTAAAAAAATAAAAAGTGAGCCGGGCGGTGGTGGCGCACGCCTTTAATCCCAGCACTCGGGAGGCAGAGGCAGGTGGATCTCTGTGAGTTCGAGGCCAGCCTGGGCTACAAGAGCTAGTTCCAGGACAGGAACCAAAAGCTACGGAGAAACCCTGTGTCGAAAATTCAAAAAATAAAAAAAAATAAAATAAAAAAAAATAATAAAAAGTGAGTCGGACATGGTGACTCCTGTATGTAATCACAGCACTCAGGAGGCTGAGGCAGACAATTACTGAGAGTTTGAGGCCAGCCTTAGCTACATAGTAAATTCTAAGCCAGCTGGAGCTAAATAGTAAGATCCTGTTTCAAAACAGCAACAATAAACAACAACCACAAAAACCGTATGTGGTAGTACATGCTTATAATTCTAGCTCTCAGGGGGCTGAGGCAGGAGGACTGAGGAT
This sequence comes from Chionomys nivalis, assembly GCF_950005125.1. Taxonomy (NCBI): domain Eukaryota; kingdom Metazoa; phylum Chordata; class Mammalia; order Rodentia; family Cricetidae; genus Chionomys; species Chionomys nivalis. The sequence goes on along the minus strand of NC_080092.1, from coordinate 51,989,543 downwards.
TTGAAGTCAGCCTGCCCTATTTAGCAAATTCGAGACTATGGGCTGGAGAGACCCTATCTCATCAATAAACAAACAAATGAATGAATGGAAACTGGGCATGGTGGCACACACCTTTAATCTCAGCACTTGGGAGGCAGAGGCAGGAAGATCTCTGGGATGACTTGGTCTAAAAAGTGAGTTCCAGGACAGTCAGAGTTACAAAGAGAAATCCTTTCCCAAAAACCCAAAACCAAAACTAAGAAAAACCCAAACAAAACAAAAACCACGAATAAATAAATACAATTGGAAATATATGCACATTTCATTATAAAATGCACAGGAGTGCTAGACTAAAAGATGAAGGCATTTCTAAAGCAAATTCAGCATGTTTTCCTGATAGTTGTGTCCGTGTCTCTGTGGGAAGAAGCAGACACAACAGGTCGTGAACAACGCATAGATACTGGAAGGAAGTGAAGGGCAGAGAAAGTTAGGGTACCAGAGAATGGCTCCCACAGCCCTCCTTCCACCTACACATGGTCTCCAACCTGCTGCTGCCCTCCATGGAATGTCAGTTTACTGCCCAGAGCAGGGGCCGCCTTTGTATTTCATCCTACCTGGCCGAACATTGGCTGATGCCCTTCCTGTTTCCGGCCTCTCTTGATCTTCACGTTCTTGCTCTGGCACCCCACAGGCATGTCCCCAAGCACCTGCTTTCTCCATAAAGCCCTGTCTGCTTCCACCACCTGGCAATATCTCAATAACAGGAATCCATTAAGGAATTCATTGATTAGGTCAGAGCTCTCCCCACCCGGTGGACCCAACGCTCTCACCACCTTATCACTTCCAAAAAGCCATCGTCTAGTATTTGAAAATTTTAGGGAGACATTTCATATCAAATGTTGTCTGTTTAGTTGGACCCTCCATCTCACCCCGCATGACCCCATTCCTCCCCGCCTCTCCCCAAACCCCCACCCTCTCAGAGACTCTCCAAATAAAGGGAAGGCACCAAAAAGCCCAGTTCCACATTCTTGGCGGCTACTGCAGCTTCCTCCCCTGAAGCTGCAACCGCCCAAGTCCCTGACTTTTGGCATTCAGCTTTGGACCATACTTGGGCACAAACCCAGCTTGTGGCAGACACATCATTACCCCTCACCTACAGGCTATAAAGTCTTCCTGCTTTAGTTTGGGCGTGTGGCTTCTCTGGCCTTCATCTCTGGGACTAGAAAACCCACCTAGGAGTTGCTTTGCTCAAATAAACCTGTTGTTATACTTTTTCAACTTGGCTTGATCTGACTCACTGAATCTTTAGAGGAGCCTTTTACCGGGAACAGAGAATCTATTTTACTCAAAGTCTGCGTTTGTGTCCTGAAGCATCAAATAATATGCAAAGCGATGCTTATGGCTCTGTTTGAACACAGTTTTACAGACACTAACTTGAAGTTCATATAATTTACACATTATGAAGCATTCTTTTCCTGCTTTTGTTTATTCTTTTCTTTCTTTCTCTTTCTCTTTTTTCTTAAACAGAGTCTCAGGAGGACCTGGTTTTGAACTAGAGGTTCTCTGGCCTCAGTCTTCCCAGTTTATGCCATAACAGGCACGAAATCATGCTCAGAGGGAGGCAAATTCATATAGGAGCAGTTTTCATATGAAATATTTTATTTTATTTTTAAATAATGTTTTTTCTTTTTTTTCCAAAGATTTATTTATTGTGTATACAGTGTTCTGTCTGCATGTATGCCACCAGACCAGAAGAGGGCACCAGATCTCATTATAAATGGTTGTGAGCCACCATGTGGTTGCTGGGAATTGAACTCAGGACCTCTGGAAGAGCAGGCAGTGCTCCTAACTTCTGAACCATCTCTCCAGCCCCCTATTTTATTTTATTTTGAGACAGGGTTTCTCTGTGTAGTCCTGACTGCTCTGGAACTCACTCTGTAGACCAGGCTGTCCTCAGACTCACAGAGATTCGCCTGCCTCTGCCTCCTGAGTGCGCCACCTTCACCCAGCTAGGAAACATTGTTATAAAAGTATTGTCTGTTCGCTGGAGAAAAGTGAATGGGCCAGCGGAACCAAGTGAACAATGACCTTGGCAGTCCCGTGGCTTGCAGATAGCATATCCTTTTCTACATTTTTTCCCAGGAATTTGGAGTTTGTTTTGGCTGGGGAAGGAGCATTGAAGCTGTTTGTTTCTCTTCAGTTCACTGGGAAACTAAGCTTTTTCTCTCTGGCTACAGAGACTGAAGCTGAGGAGAAACGAGAAGGAGGGAGAGAGGAAAGCCTGAGTGTGTGGGAGTAGCTGGAGAAACAGTTACGAAGCCGGTTCCCTGCCAGAACTTTAGAGACAGTGTAGCACCCACACTCTGTCCGCGTGTAGCTTAGAGGAATTATGAATATGAAAAGGAGGATTTCAGGGCTGGGGAGATGTGCCTATCTAGCTTCCAAGTATGAGGCAGGAAATGCCTTCCTCCCGAAGGAAGTGAAATAAAATTGAGCAAGATAATGGGTAATTCCGTGATGACAGAATGCATATTGTTATTTAGAGGTGTCTGGCTTGAGGGGACAGAGGAACTAGAAGTCATGAGCTTAGCTCACCAACCACATCAGCTTCTGGTCCTCATGCGGTTAGAACTGCTTTCCAATTTCTGTCTACCAAACCTCACAGAGAGCTCCCTGAAGGGACGTTGGCAGGGAGGTCTAGGTTCTGGATGGGGGGGATTGTGAAGAATGAGGGAAGGTGGAATTTGCCCCCTGAGGCTCTCCACTGATTCTAAACCAAGTGTGGACTGTATCCAGCGGAGGCTGGCTGCTTCCCAACCCCGCTAAGGGAAGTCACTATCTGATTTTTGGTATCTCCTTGTTATGGCAGGAGACCTGGATGGTTCCAGGCTAGAAAACGTCTTACCAACATACAAACTAGGAGAGGATTTTCGGATGACCAAGGAAGGCAGTACACCCCACTCCCCACCCGAGTTAGCGAGCCGAGTAAGAAGGACCCCGAGAAAGTCATCCCAAATCCTTATCTTCTTTCCCGGGATAATGAACCAATCGTGAGCGTGAAGTCGAAGGGTCAATAACTCAGAGGTTTCAAATAAGGAATTTTATTTAACCTTTCGTGTCCTGACAGTCAGTCTTCCCCAGGGCCTTGGAGTGTTTTCCTTTAGGAAGCAGACTTTGGAAGGGAGTGGACGGCTGCCAGCTCCGCACTCATCTGCGCCTGCGGGGCCCACGAGCAGCTTTCTTTTCTCCCCGGCGCCTTCGAGTGGGGACAGGAGGTGCAGCCGGAGTTGGAGGTCTAGGGACAGGGCCGGGTGCCGAGCGGACTGCGCCACCTTGGGCAGGCTTGTAGATCAAATGGAAGATGAAGGCATTGCAGTACCTACAGTGAGGGCGTGGTCAGGGGCAGGGCCCGGCCTCCCAGTAGGCCCAGATCTAGGGCTAGGTACAGTAAAAGGCAAGAGCAGCTCAGGGGGTAAAAGCACCTGCCGCGAGGCCTGTCGCCTGAGTACGGTCCCCAGAAAAAAATAAACAACAGAGTCTTTATAGGAGCAGGGCGAGGAGTTGAGAGTTGAGAGGCTCTAAAAGGTGGTTTGTGTTAGGGTTGTACAGCAAGGACAGTAAGAGGACAGAGATGAAGGGGTTGTAAGGTTGGGTTCGAAGAGAACCTTTTAGGCTACAGAGTATATAAATGGCGGATCCGAGGGCTTTAGGCTGTCATGGGCCCTTACCAGGGCATGCAGTTGTCAGCAGCTCTGAGGCGGAACGGGGAGCGGAAGGGGTTGGGCTGTGGAGAGCTGGTGCCCCCTCCGGTGGCCACCGCCATGGTCTGATCGTCCATCACACAGCCGTACTCACTGCTCTCCGTGAAGAAAGCTGGCACTCGGAGAGACTGAGGTTTGGGTGGGCTCTCAGACACTCCCTGGGAGGCTTCCTCACCCAGATACATCCCAAGTCCCACCCTCCCCATAGATAAAGTCCCAGAAGAGATGGGATGCTGGAGAGGTACTCCCCAAGTCTGTGGAGCAGTTGAGGAGAAGGGAAGGAGTGGGTAAGCGAGATTATCCACCTGTAGTCGAGGCAGAGAGCTCAGCCATGCGTCCTTGAGACCAAAGCCAGAGTTAAATCCTAACAAGAGAGGATGACATTGGTGACCACAGTGTCCTTCTTTTACTTTCCCCAAATCCCTGCCCTTGAGCCCCAGGCTCTTACCAATAACCAGGTCAGGCTTGGGTCCCTGGAGCAGGTGATAGGGCCGCGTGGACACCCTGATTTGCAGGTCCCTTCGCCCTCCCTTCTCCTTAGTCCCAGAGCTGAGCCGTGCCGATGCCCCAGAATTAGGACGCACAGACACCTCAGGGCCATCCTGTGGGGCCGGGAGTGGGGTGGGAAAGCCGCTGAAAGTCTGGGTAATGGGATGGAGCCCCAGGAAGAGCAGAGGAAGGTGGAGGGGAAGGGGAAGGTCCCACCAGGCTACCAGAGACAGGGCTGGAGAAGTGGGCCCCCCTCTAGCTCTCACCCTCTGCATAGTAAAATGCTGCTGGTCACTCTCAGGTGGTAGGCTGTCGCCCACAAACTGTAGCTCCAGGGCCACGTGAGGGAGAAGCACCAAGAGCTCCTTAGGGACAGAGAGAAGGTCATCCCAGGGTCCCACCCTATGACCACACCCGTCTTTTCAAGCACCCTCTCTGAGTGGGGACATTACCCAAAACACCATGACAAGATCAAATTCCTTCCCAGCCTCCACCACGTGGATCTTCAGCGACTGCTTGTTCTGAATGTTGAGCTCAGGGACTGGTGAGAAGCCCACTTATTAAAGATACGGGGGGGGGCACCCTTGCTGCCAACCCCACCTCCAGCCTCCTGTCCTGTCTGCGCTCCTTACAGGACTGGGGTACCAGGTGGGTGATGACGTAGTACACGGTCAGTGGGTAGGTGAGAAGCACAGCCATGGGGGAGTCCAGGCTAAGGCCCCGCCACGTGTAGTAATCCTGCCATGAACCTGGGGAGAGAGTCTTAAGGGGGGCCTGATCCCAGACCTGGGCTTCAATCTTTAATGCGCCGTGCCCCCTCAGGCACCGGGTTTCTGTCCGCCACCCCCTGCAGGATCTCTGTCCCAACTCCTACAGGACCCCTCCAGCTCACCAAAGAGGCTCTTGGGTGGGTCTAGAGGCACCGGAGGCATCAGGGCAGGTCCGTCTCCCTGCAGGAGCTGGTAAGGATCACCTGAGCAGATGAGAAGCAGTGCCTAAGAGCTGTAAACCCCTACCTGCTTCATCTCCCCACCCTCCCAGAAGACCTGTACACCCTGAAGGCCTGAAGCTGTAGCAGGATTGGAGTTAGCCTAAGGACAGGGTTATTGGATGAACCAGACAGAAATGACTCCTTTGAGGTCTGTGGAAAGGCTTAAAATAATCCTAATAGGGTCAGTACGGGGGGCGGGGTACTAACCCCATTAGGACTACATGTATAGGCCTAATGTGTATATGGAGGGGTTAAATGGGACCTGGTCCACTCCCCCAGCCCTCCCCACAACCTTCCTTCTAGTCCATTTCCGGCAAAAGGCCCCACATACCATTGAGAAGGTGGCTGAGGGATGATGTGCTGCCCCAAGGGCTCCTGGGGGTGCCAGGCCCTGGAATCAGCATGCTGAGCTGGGTCCAGTAGCCACGAGTGAGGCCTCGAGAGGCCAGGAAAGCCTCCTTGTTAAAGGTCTCACTGGTCACCTCTGCAGGAGAAGGGGGTGAGGATTGAGGACTTGGTGGCTCAGCTCCAGGACTTAGCTGTCCTCTGCTATCCCTAAGGACCCTGATTTTTGAGCCTGGTTTTACCTAGGGAGGAAATTTCCCTTTCTGAGTGTCTAGCATGTTCCAGGCACCAAGAGTTTACACAACCCTTGAAATAATTAAATGTGATTTTATATTTGCTAGTATTCCTTTTTTACAGATGATGGAACTTGAGGGGATTTTTTTTTTAATTTTAAGACAGGATCTTATTGCAGCACAGGCTGACTTTAAATTTACTATGTTGCAGAGGATGGCTTTGAACCCCTTATCCTCCTGTCTCCACCTTCCAAATGCTGTGATTACAGGTATGCCCCATCAGAGGCAGTTCTTGTTTTATCTTGTTTTTGAGACAAGGTGTCACATAGCCCAGGGTGGCCTGGAACATGAGATCCTCCTCTCTCGGCCTCCCAAGTGCTGGGAACATGTTAGCATGCCTGGCTTAAATGAACTGTTTGAGGTCACATGACTAGACGGTGGTAGAGGTGAACAGCAAGCATTTGAACCGATGCCTCAGCTGCCCTGGACTCTCCCTGGATCAGTCATTCTGCCTCAGCTGCTCTGGTTCCCAAGGCTGCACACTTCAGCCAAACACTCATTCTTCAGGCCCTGGACCCAGTCCCGAGGACCTGGTCCCAGGATCCCCTCCCTGCCACTTTGACCTCCTTAGGATACCTGCAGTATAGGTGAAAGGCAGACTTGCCAGTTCCCCTGTTCGCTCCATAAAACCAGCAAGTCTCGGGCACCAAAATCTGTGGCTCACGTCATCTGGGCATCGGCGCCAATCAGCCTGGAGACAAGCCTCTCCACAGTATAAGACAGCACTGCACTGGGGGCTGGGGAAACAGGGGTAATTGGCACCCCTCAGTCTTCATGGGTCCTGTGGGCTATAATCTGTCCATATGCCACTCAGCCTGTTTGTATTGTATCCTGTAGCTAATCGCTCATAACTTGTTTTTCCTATCCCTTCCTACCTTCCTGGCCCTCCTGCCTGCCTGCTTGGAACCCCCCCACCTCGGCCCGGCTTGCCTTTCTACGTGGTTGTCTAACTGCTGGAGTCTTCCATTGACTCCAGCCTTGGGGATGCTCACCAGGGTGTCAACTTCACTTCGAAGCTGTGCTTGTGACAAACATGGCAAGTTCGAGCCCGAAGGGAGGCAAAAGTAAAGCCTGGCCGAGGACCCCATGTCCTCATTGGGGTCTTTGCTAACTTCACGCCCAGCCTCGGGACAAGGCTCTCCAGGTCTCTGCATGGGGATACAGGTGGCATCAGGCTAAAAGGGCTCAGGAGTTTCCACACCTTTCCACCCTCTGATCCCAGGTATTTGTACCGATGTAGGTGGGCGTCTCCCACAGTAAGCTGTCGGGGCTTTCGAGGGTCCCCAGAGCCCATAGGGCAGGCCATGCTGTGGCAAAGGAGAGCATAGGCCCGAGGAGCCAGATTCTCAGCCCCTGGGCTCTGGCCCACACGCCCGTGGGTTCCATCCATTAGCAGATCAATGCCCAAGATGGTGCCATGCTCATCGGTCACCAGCAAAAGACAAGAGAGGTGCAGGGGTGCAGCCTCTGCAGAAAGAGGGACCATTTGGGCGAGAGAGAAGGGGGCAGAGATCACAGTCAGATATACCAAGTTTAGATGTCTTGAGGGGACAGACAACTTTAATGAGTAGAAGGGACTAGATAAGAGAGGCAGTCCCCCTGTAAAGGGGGCAACTGCTATACGGAGCCAGAATGTAAGAAACATGGGCTCCTTATCAAAATCTGGATTTCTCTTTCTTTAGATTTATTTTCATTTTATGCACATGGGTGTTTTCTCCACATGCATGTCTGTATATCACATGCAGAAGGCAGAAGAGAGTGTTGGATGCCCTTGGAAATGGAGTTACAGAAGGTAGTTAGCCACCATGTGGTTGCTGGGGATTGAACCTGGACTCTCTGGAAGAGCAGTCAATGCTCTTAACCTCTAAACCACCTCTCCAGGCCTAGAACCTCGATTTTTCTTAAGATGCACGGTCTCTGGACTTTCATTCTTCACAGTGTTTAGATGTTGGTTCAAATTAAAAAAAAAAAAAACACATTGCGGAGATGAACTTTGGGCAACAGATTTGCATGAAAGTTAACAGCCTGTGACTCCTACTCGGTTGAGAGACATGGGAGGAGTCCAGAAAGGTGTCTGAACGAGGGACAAGGCAGAGCCACCCTGGGTTCTCACCACTCCTCCGTCCTTTCCTCTTTCCAGGTGCCTTCTCATCCTCTCCTCTGTCCTCCCGGCAGCCATCATCACAGCTTGCCTCTTGCTGGGTCACTTCTGACTCAGCTGGTGGCTTTGCTTCTTGGGGGGATTCCCTGCTGCAAGGGGCTGGCTCCCCACCCTCCTGTGGTTCTGCCTTCTCTGTGCCTGAGCTCCCTTTTCCATCCTCTTCTTCCTCTTCTTCCTCCTCCCCTTCTTCCCCATCCTCCAGGCTGACAAAACTGACATAAGGGCTCAGGTCTCTCAGGCGGAGGGGAGGCTCATCTCCCAGGAGCCGGGAAGCCCCCAGGCCCGGCCCGGGACCTGGCTCTGCACCTTGTCCCAAGCTGATGCCCACACTACGGTTTGGTAAGACGTGGAGCACCCAGAGGGCAGGGTCCTGGGGCAGCCTCCTTATCTGACCCTCCAGTTGACGCCATCGGCCCTCAAGGCTGGTCCCCATGGTCCCTTTCTCTGCCACGAACTTGCGGAACCAGCCAAAGAGAAGAGCAGCGAAATCAAGGAACTCATCCCGGTATCCAGACACAAACTCCATGTCTTCAGATGCACAGGGCCTGGACCCAGACTGAGAAGAAAGGGCTGTATGGTAGCGGTCAGGAGCAGGGTCCGTGCTGGGTCACCAAAGGGAGAAGGGTGTGGGCTTGAGGTAAAATCAATGGAGAAGCATTGGGAGCTGAGAATAGGGTTTGCAGGGATAAGGTCTGAGGGAGGGTTAGATTGGAAAGTGGATATTTAGGGTTAAAGGTGAGAACTCAGGGATGAAATCATAGTTGGGGCACAAAACTCAATGACTCAAATCCTAAAGTGAGATTTGAATTCAAAGACGGAGAGGTAAGGCTAATCCTACGGGGAAAGCCTTGCTGAGAAGGAGAAAATGTGGGGCCTGTTGGTCTATGGGAAATAGAAGTGAGAATTAAGAACTGAGGCATCTCTTGGGCAAGGATCAGTTTGATGTGAGCCCCGTAAACCTAACCCCTTTCCGGCGGCTCCTCTCCTCCGGTACCTGCAGCCGCCACCACTTTTTGAAGGTAAATACCTCGTGCTGGTGGACTGTCGTGACGTCAGGGCTGCCCGAGCCCACTGCTCAGAACTCGGATGGCACCCAGCCAGTGCATGCGCACTCCCACGGGCCTGGTGACTTGCTAGACTGCTTCACCTTGGCCATGTGACTGGATCCCACTGTGACCCAGCGGACCAGGGAAGTGAAAGCATCTTGGAACCAGAGGGAGATCTAGCAGGTCATCATTTTACAAACCACCAGACAGACGGGCGACCGCTGGAGAGGACTGACATCCCCCAACCCATCCGAGTCATTCTTCCGGAGCCATCGCTTGCCCTCTCGGGTTCCTCTGGCTCCATAGCCTGAACTTTCTTTCGGTTTTGTCAGTCTTGGCTGTCCCCACGACTGACTGGCCGTGAGTCTGGAAACGGGTGAAGGAGCTCCGCCTTCGGGGATTCCCCGACGTGGGCACTGGGTGCTGCGTAGGCTCCCGGTACTGATCCGACGGTCGGTTCGGGACGGCGCGCGGGGAGCAGCGGCACCTCCACCGCGCGCCCTCTCCCCGCCTGAGCTTGGCACCGACGTCAGCGCCTCAGCAGAACCTCGGGCAGCCGGGGAATCAGCTGGATGTCGGCTAAGTGGCCTGGCGGCAACAAGCTCCGCTAAGCCCGGAGATGAGGCAGGGCTTCGGACCCCTGCCCCTAGCGCTCTTTCTCTACTTGCTGGCTCTGCTGACCCCGCCAGGTTAGTCAGGGGGCGGGATTGGGGTCAGAATGGAAACTGTGGAGGGGCACAAGAACGGAGGGATTAAGAACTCAGCCCAAAGCAGCCAAAGGCAGCAGCCGGGAATAGGGGAAGGCTGTCTGGGGTTGAACTGGGACTGGGGACACCTGGACCCAGGTGGCATTACACTGGGGTGGGAGGTAGATCTGGCGGGTAGGGAAAGCTGAGTGCGACAGCTGAGTTGGAAGCCAACTCAAGACCAGGGTTAATCCCTCGTTCCCCTTTAGGTGATGGCAACCAGGGGAGTGTCACTGGAAGCTGTTCCTGTAAAATAAAAATTCCTCCTGCCACACCGGTACCGATTACTAGCTTGAATTATATCCGACAACGCCTGCAAACATACGATCACTGTCCAGTACTCACCAGGTACTGTCTTGTCTGTCGGTGTGTCGTCGTCGTCCCCCCCCCCCCCCGGAATTATAGGACCACCAACCTGAACACCAGGTCCGGGTGGGAAAGCCTAGTTCCTCCCCAGTTTCACTTATCTGGGGATTTCCAGTCCTAGTGGAGCTCACCTTGGGGGTGACTTCACACCTTTGGAATGAGGAAAAGTATGGAGGGGAAGGAGTGGCCATGGGAGACTAGATTGATCCTCTTGCAGGTTCTGGTTAACGAAGTCCATTACTGTGTGTGGGGACAGCCAGGAACAGTGGGTCCTTGATTTGGTAAAGTGCGTTGACAACAAAGGTGAGAACCTCTTGGGTCCTCCGGTGGACCACAATTCCCTTTGCCTCTGCCACAGGGCACTTTCCTATTTGGAACCTCTTAGCGCTGGCTGAAGTGCTTTCACTTACATCTGTATTGTCTGTATCTTCTTCCCTCTGTCAATTTGTTCTGCCACATCTGCCATTACTTAATACTTTCTTTTTTTACGTCATTTATTTACTTTTATTTATTTATTATTTATTTTTATTTCGTGTGCATTCATGTTTTGGGTACATGTATGTCTCTCTGAAGGTGTTGAATCCCCTAAAACTGGAGTTACAGGCAGTTATGTGGGCGCTGGGAATTGAACCCAGGTCCTCTGGAAGAACAGCCAGTGCTCTTAACCACTGAGTCATCTCTCTAGCCCTACTTAGTATTTTCTTGAAGTCACTATTATAAAGTGTACTCGAGATTGGCCAAGCTAAATAAGAGCTCTACCACTGAGCTATCGTCCTGCTTTTTAAGCTGGCCAGGATGGTCTTGAACTTGTTATCCTCCTGCCTTGACCTCTCTTTTATCTGGGATTACAGGTGTCTACAATAGGTTTGGCTTTTACTATTGCATTTTAATTGAAATCACTTGAAGGTACTATTTTAATTTTCTCATATTTAATGATGAAAATAAACATTAAACTGAAAGAATTTATCCAGGTGTGGTAGTTCCCACCTTTAACCCCAACATTCTGGAAGGCAGAGGCAGGTGGATCTTTGTGAATCTGAGGCCAGCCTGGTCTACAAAGTGAATTTCAGGATAGCCAGGGCTATATATAGAGACCCTGTCTTGAAAACAAAACAAAAAGTTTAATTATACAGTGAACAACCTCTATGAACATCACCTGGATTCTTCAATATTTGAGTTACAGTTTTAAATTTATTTGTTTTATAATAAATATGTAGTCATTATATTTACAATATTGGTTCTACAGCATTTTACTGCGTTCACATTATTGCAAACCTGTTCTGTTATCTATCCATCATCAATTTAACTTTCCTGCTCTTTTTCCTTTGGCCTTGAAGTGGTGCTCACAAGTGCTGGGGTTAAAGGCCATGACCATCACTCTCCTTCTCAACTCACCTTATTTTAAAAACGCTTTCAACATAAATTGCAAATATTGTATTTAATCCCCAAACAGTTTCAACATATATTTTACTGAGTTCAATTTGGGGGGGGGGTGTTTTCTTTCTGTTTTTTCAAGACAGGGTTTCTCTGTATAGCCTTGGCTGTCCCGGAACTCACTCTGTAGAGCAGGCTGGCCTTGAATTCATAGATATCTGCCTACCTCTGCTTCCTGAGTCCTGGGATTAAAGACCCAACTCTGAGGTCAATATTTTATTGTTCTTTTTTCTTTCAAGTTTAAAAAAAAAAAAACCAACCTCAATCAATTAAATAGATTGTAAGTATGCATAAATCATTTCCAAAAAAAATTACTTAACAGCTTGTATGTTTCATTCAGGAGTGGTAGCAGACACCTTTAAGCCCAGCACTTCAGAGGCAGAGAGGCAGGCGGATCTCTGTGAGTTCCAGGACAGTCAGGGATACACAGAGAAACCCTATCTCCAAAAACCAAACAAACAAACAAAAAAGAAAGATACAACTCTTAAAATAAGAAATGTTCTTCACTAGTCTACCTGTGTCAGTGGTACCCACACTGTCTTTCAGGCTACTGAGACCTAAATTATTTTCTTCACCCCTCACAGACACCCTGGGCCTTGTTACACCTAGGGTCCAATACAGTGTAACACACCTGCTTGCCCTGGGACTGCATCTCAGTCTGTGAACTTCCTTGTCCCTGTCTGTCCCTCTGCTACTGTCTTCCTCCCTGGCCTTCAGCTGCCCTGCCCCAAATCTCTTTTTGCACAGTACTGGGGAATGCATCCAGGATCTCACCTCATACATTCTGGGTAAGAACTCTGCCACTAAGCTCTCTACACAGCTCTTCAGCTGTCCTCTGGATGCTCCTCATGCCCTGACACCCAGACGGGATTTTAGCAGTTGAGAGACCCAACAAAGTGAACCACTCTGGCTTCCCTCCGCCATTCTCTGTGTCAGCTGGCTACAGAGGAAGTCTCTGACTTCTGCCACCTGGACCTGAGCCCTAATACACACTTTCATGCTATAGGAGTTCTGGGTAGGACTCGGAAGCCAAAAAAATCTGGCAAGGCCTTACTGGTCCCCTCCCTGGTGCCCTGGAGTGGGGGTGGGGATTGGAGATTTAATGCAGGGTCTTGAACATGCTACACCTCAAACCCCCTTGTTCATGACCACTAATCAGAACCCTTTCTGTCCAATCAGACTTCTCCACAACTGTTCATTCTTATCCAGTCTGAGCATAATAGAGTAGGCTCCTGCATTCCATCAGACCCTGACCCAACTTGTTCTGCTTTTCTGGTTAATCTGCTTTTTTTTCTTAGAGGTAGTGGTAGTGGTGGTGGTGATGGTGGTGATGGTGGTGGTGGTGGTGATGGTGGTGATGGTGGTGGTGGTGGTGGTGATGGTGGTGATGGTGGTGGTGATGGTGGTGGTGGTGGTAGTGGTGGTGATGGTGGTGGTGGTGGTGATGGTGGTGGTGATGGTGGTGGTGGTGGTAGTGGTGGTGATGGTGGTGGTGATGGTGGTGGTGGTGGTGATGGTGGTGATGGTGGTGGTGGTGGTGGTGGTGATGGTGGTGGTGGTGGTGGTGATGGTGGTGGTGGTGGTAGTGGTGGTGATGGTAGTAGTGATGGTGGTGATGGTGGTGGTGGTGGTAGGGTGGTGGTGGTATGGTGATGATGGTGGTGGTGATGGTGGTGGTGGTGGTAGTGGTGGTGATGGTGGTGGTGATAGTGGTGGTGGTGGTGGTAGTGGTGGTGGTGATGGTGGTGTGTGTATGTGTACAATGGCCTTGCCATGAAGATGGGTGGGGAAGACTCCAGCTGTTCCAGCAGCCTGATCCTGTGTTTGTTTTCTCTCCAGAGTGTGGAAATGGCCATGGGAAGAGCCTGCACCACCAGCAGCATCTGCCTCACGCTAGCACCCAGATCCCCGTGGCCACCGAGAGGACACCTCCAGCCACAAGCACCCCTGCACAGATGCAGGGTACCCAGCAGTCCACTTTCCCATCTGGAGCACTGTCTTTGAACAAAGGGGTCACCCACCACAGTGAGACCAGCGCTCTCACCTCAGGCTATGAAGGCATTGCTCTCACATCAGGCTATGACCCGGAAACTAGACCGGAGGCTGAGGCAAATAAAAACCAGCAAGAGGACAAACAGCAAGAAGGAAAACCAGAAGCTTCAGCTGGCAAAGCAGCCTTGGTGCCAGTGCTGTCCCTCCTGGCCATCGCTTTCCTTCTCACGGCAGCCATGGCCTATGTGCTGTGCAGCAGGAGAGACCGGCAGCGGAGAGATGCAGGTAAAAGAGACTCCTAACCCTCACCTCCAGGGCCCTAGAGACGTCCTGGTAAGGGTCTTGCCCTGGTAGTGGGTAACAGAGGCGGACAGTAAGGCCGTCAGCACCAGGGGCCGTGAGGGTCTTAGGGTTAACTAACGTCTGGGAATCTTGACTCCCCGCTTCAGTTCACGTCTGCCTCAGTTCTCCTCATCTCCCAGCTCACCCACCACTTTCTTACTACTCTCTAGATCTGCCGCTCCATTATACACTTGTGAACTCTAGTGCCTGAAGCAGGACTGGGGCTTTTGAGAGAAGATGCGGAAGAGAGATGGAAGGCTGGGCTCCGTCAGTGAACTGGACCTTCGCTTGATCTTTCACGTCAGAAGCCTGGGCAGCTTTGAGCTGTTGATTCTCTGCCTCTCCCTCCTAGGCTCTGGGATTGCAGACATACACCACATCTGCCCTAATTTACTGCTGTACATAATGCATTTAGAACTTTATTTTGCTTAGGGAGGATCTTACTTAGTCCAAGTCGGCCTCAAATTCCCTATGTGTCTGAGGATGACTACTGAGTCTCCTGCCTTCACTTCCACAGTGCTGGATTACACACTTGCTAAACACTTTTTTTTAAATGATTTATTTAACTTTATGTTCATTGGTGTGAAGGTGTCAGATCTCGTGGAACTGCATTTTCAGACAGTTGTGAGCTGCCATGTGGGTGCTGGGAATTGAACCCAGGTCCTCAGGAAGAGCAGTCAGTGCTCTTAACTGCTGAGCCATCTCTCCAGCCCCAACACTTTTTTTTTTCTTTTTTGAGACAGTATTTCACTATTCTGCCCTGGCTGTCCTAGAACTCAGAAAGATCTGCCTGCCTCTGCAGTGTTGGGATTAAAGAACTTCACCTGGCCCTTGGGAAATGTTTGTTTTTCTGGGTTTTTTTGAGACTAGATTTTCCTCTGTTAACAGCCCTAGTTGTCCTGGAACTAGTTCTTGTAGACCAGGCCTTGAACTCACAGAGATCTGCTTGCTTCTGCCTCCAGATTGCTAGGATTAAAGGCGTGCCTAGCCGCCGCCTGGCTTTGGTTTGGTTTTCTTGAGACAGGGTTTCTCTGTGTAACAGCTCTGGCTGTCCTGGAACTCACTCTATAGACCAGGCTTGGTCTCAAACTCACAGGGATCCACCTGCCTCTGCCTCTTAAGTGCTGGGAATAAGGTGTGCATCACTCTTAATGATTAATAACATGAGCAGCCCCACTGGCCCTGGTCCTCCCCCCCTGCTGCTAATAAAATGTAATACTCTAAATCATGTGCTCTAGAGGTGTGGCCCTTTGTAGAGTGCCTGTCTAACATGTGTAAAGTTCAAAGTTCAACCCTCCTGCCACCAATAAATTAATTTTTTTAAATGTCTGCTTTTTACATTGTGTAACAATAAACTAGAAAATCTATGGTTTTAACTATAATACAAAAAACTGCTTTAGAATCAATGGCTGAGGGCTGGAGGGAGGACTTAGCAGTTTAGAGCGATTGTTCTTGCAGAGGACTCGTATGGTGCTCACAATCACGTGGAACTCCAGGACCTGGGGACCTGACAACCCTCCTGGGACCTTCACAGGAACATTTTATACACACGCACACACACACACAGGCAAACCATTACACATAAATCTAAACAACTCTTTTTATTTAGAAGTATTGACTTTGTCAGATGCTGGTGTCAGTCTCCGTCCCGAGAAGTGCTGATGGTGCCCTCAGGCCACAGGTTCCCCTCCACAAGGCGTCAGCTCTTCTCCAGTCCCACACCGAAAGTCTAGGCTGTCTCGCTCTCCCTCATCAGCAGTGCCGTGCTGATCCCGTGCTGATTCTGGGCGGGCTGGACTCACTTCCTCCATCTCTAGGCTCACTCATATTTACCCCAGAGAGAGACTCTGACCTCACAGAAAAGTTACAGCTTTTATTATAACAGTTCCTGTTTTGCTTTTTCCAACGAGGAACATAACTTATCTTTTGTTTTGTTTTGTTTGTTTTTTGTTGTTGTTGTTTTTCAAGACAGGGTTTCTCTGCAGCTTTGGAGCCTGTCCTGGAACTTGCTCCATAGACCTTGAACTCACAGAGCTCCACTTGTCTCTGCCTCCCAAGTGCTGGGATTAAAGCTGTGCACCACCACGGGGCTCCATAATTTCTCTTTTTAAGGAAGGGTCTTGCTATGTACTTAGCCCGGATGGGTCTCAAACTGCAGCACTACCACCCCTTCCCAAGTGCTGGGATTACAGGTGTGAGCCACTATGCCTGCTTATGAGACTCGCTTTGTAGACCAGGCTGGCCTCAAACTCACAGAGATCTGCCTGCCTTTGTATCCTGAGTGCTGGGATTAAAGCCATGTGCCACCACCACTCGCTGAGAATACTTTTACTGGGGAGCTGGAGAGAGTGCTCAGTGGTTAGGAGTGATGACTGCTCTTCTAGAGGGTCCAGGTTCAATTCCCAGTACACATTGGCTAACTACCATCTGTAACTCCATTTCCAAGGGGAGCCAATGCCCTCTTCTGGCTTCCACAGGTACTGCATATATGTGGTGTACAGATGAGAAAAAATAATCATACTTGTAAATCTTAAAAAAATATTTTTATTGGGCCAAGTCTTCTGGAACTCAAGGGCAGGGTGTGCATGAGGAAGTGGGTTTGGCAGTCGTCTCTGATCCCTGTCTGAGCTTGCATAATGGAAAGCAGGGCCATCTTGCTGGAGGAGCCAGGACAGGTCTGTGGACAGACTTGGGCATTAGAGTCTCAGTTCTACTTTGTGCCCCATGGTCCTTGTCTGCCCTGACCAACAGGACATGTATGTATCGCTCTGCTCCCATCCTACCGCTGTCTGGGCTCTGTCCCAAGGTGCAGGTCACACTGCATCATCCTGACTTAGCTCTCCAGCATCTGCTCACAGGTTCGCGCCACATCGCTGATCTTGAGGCGGGCATAGTCCACTCGCTTTAGCGCCATTTGGCAATCCTTCCTGGAAGAGTAGCTGGAGCCCTCGTGGGGCTGCCCTGTGGCCACCTACAGGACAGTTACACAAATCAGGGGAGCCCTGCCTCTCTTGACCACCCCACAAGCAGGCTTCAGGTATCTGAGCCCATTTCTTTCCTGAGTTTGACCTACTCTAGCGTGTGGTAGCTCAGTGATCTAAGGCAAACGACATAACCTCTGTGAACCTCATCTGTGAGATACGGACGAGAGTTAGCAGGAGGATAAGACACTGCAGAGCGCCCAGCACACCGCAAATGTTAGTAAATAGGGTACGCTAGAGTAAGGGCTTTGGAAGCCGTCGTCTAGTGCCTAGGAGTCCCTGTACTTGGTCCCCAAGCATATGGGGCCTCTCACACGACATCGGGCTAAGTTTCTGGGTACAAAGTTCAGTAGCTTCAGTTTTATTTTTTTGGTTCCGTACTGGGGCCTCCTGTATGATAGGCAAGGGCTCTACTATGGAGCCCCACCTTCTTTTTTATCTACTGGGTCTAAACTGTCCAGACAAGTTTTGAACTTGTGATCCTCAGACCTCAGCCTCTGTGAGTAGCTGAAATGATGGGCCTAAACCACCTTGTCTGGCTAGGTACTGTTTATACACCCTTGGCACTTTTTGTTTTGTTTTGTTTTTCGAGACAGGGTTTCTCTGTGTAACAATCCTAGCTGTTCCGGAACTCGCTCTATAGACCAGACTGGCCTCAAACTCACAGAGATCCGCTTGCCTCTGCCTCCCAAATGCTAGGATCAAAGGCGTGCGCCACCACCGCTTGGCTGGCACTTCTAATCCCTAGCTTTTAGAGAACTAAACCAGCCCTGAAATGAAAATGCCTAAACCGGCATAAGAGGCAATCTCTTTTCATTTTACATACCAATCCCAGTTCCCACTCCCTCCGTAAGAGGCAGTCTTATCCCGCTAAAACTCAGGAAATCCCTAAGGCTAGGGCGGAGGTGAAGCGCTGGGGTCCCCGCCCAGCACCTTCTAAACACACCCACCTGGGTTAGGTAGCGGATCTGAGCCGACAGCTCCGCCTCCACGTGCTGCACAGAAGCGGTGAAGGCTGCCGCCTGCCGGTCTAGAAGCCGCTCGTTAGTTTTCTCCTTGGACAGTTCCAGGATCGCTGTTCCTGCAGGGCGGGGAGAGGGCGGCGTTAGACTGAGCTGGAGACGTAGCCCCACCCAGGACTAGCACCCAGGTCCCGCCCACACAGCGCGCGGAGTCCCGGCTGGCCTTCTGGCTCTCAGCTCCGCTCCTCACTCCCCGAACCTGCGTTCTGGAGGATGGCGCCGATTTCGCGCTCGATGTCCTCCAGGGCGCGCAGCCGCTCGTTCGCCAGGCTGTAGGTAGCCATGGTTCCTGTAGAAAGTCCCACAGGCCGTCTTTTCCGAGGTGTCCAACCAAGGCCCGGAAATGCCTGCTAGTCTGCGCTTGCGCAGAGACCACCGTAGCGAACACTACAATTCCCAAGATGCTCAGTGCGGCCTCGCCCTTCCGGGTCCACCTGGTCTAGACTAGCGGGGGCTCTGGTACCAGGCCGGATCGCGGGTGGGAAGAGGCAGTATTGGCTTTCTTGTTTCCTGACAGGGTCTCACTGTAGACCTGGCTGACCTGGAACTCACAGAGATAAAGATACTCTAAAGAGACACTTGTGTCTCTTAATTCTATCAGACTTCAAACAATGGGCTCCAAAGAAATGGGTATTTTCCTAGGAATCTCATGCTGGGAGAAGGAAAGAGCATCAGCCAGGGCGGGGGCCTTGACTTCCAGAAAGATGTCACACAGTTCTAACACCTTGCAGATCACTCTACGGAATTAGCCCAGACAATGGTGAGGTAGTGGTGGATGTGAGCACCCATGACTGGGATTGCTTAGAAGTAGACGTCCTTGGTCCTCTAAACGCTGAGGTTACGTCAGAACCCTCAGGCTGACTTGAGGGGTCTCTGTCCCTCTTCCCCAGGTTGTCACGTTAAGTAAGTTTCCTTTCTTGGCTTTCCACTCTTAATTTGGCTCTTTTAATTGGCGTATTGTGCCCAGACATGATTTAAGCACAAGTTTTGCACATCCCTCCCCCCCACGCCCCGCAAGTTGAATAACAATGCTTCTGCCTCCCTAATGCTTGGATTAAAGGTGTGAGCCACCACTAAAACAGCCTGTGACCAAAGCCGTTCAGACCTGTCAGATTTAATTGACACTGGAGAACTTATTGAATTCATAAGATTAAGCATTGGTCCTGTGCCAGGTGAGGATGGTGGAAATTCTAGTGTGTTCCTCCATACTATGTAGTCACGGACTTTTGCTGGCCAGCCTCTCCCACGGAAAGCTTGACTTGAAGTGTAAGCTATTCTCCCTAAGGCTTCATCCTGATCCTGAGCCCAGCTGGTTCTCAGGTCCTGGCTCCGTCCTCCCTCCTTTCTATCTCTGCCAATTAGGCGCTAGGCTCTAGGGAAAGAAAGGCAAACGAGATGTTCTCTCATTCCAGTGTTTTGTTAGCGCAGGTGCAAAGCTTTTTTAAAAAAAATTTATTTATTTATTTATGAATATGGGTGTTTTGCCTGCATGAATGTCTGTTCACCATGTGCATACATTGTCCATGGAAATCAGAGAGAGCATAGATTCTCTAGAACCAGAGTAATTGACAGGTCTGAACCACCATGTGGGTGCTGGGAATCGAACCAGGGTTCTCTGAAAGATCAGTCAGTGCCCTTAACCACTGAGCTTTTCCTTCAGTCCCAGAAAAAGGATTCTTGGAGGAAGTGGTTTTTGAAGTGAATTCTAAAGGGCTGTTGAGGTGGATGGGAGGTTGTAGTGGGAAAGGGGACAGTATCCTCCAAGAGATGGGACTGTGAAGGGCCTGGTACGGTTAGAGTCCAGTAAGAAGTTCCGTTTCTGTGGAGTGAGCGGAATATTATTGGTGGTGATGAGGGGTGACATGAAGCTGAAATAGGGAGATCAGGAAAAGACTCATAAGCTAAGAGATGCGTTCTGGGATGCACAAAGAAGGCTTGAGCTCCTAAGAACACTGGCTGCTCTTGCAGAAGACCTAAATTCAGCTCCCAGCATCTACGTCAGGCGGCTCATAATTGCTTCTAGCTCCAGCTCCAGGAAATTGGATGTCCTCGTCTGGCTTCCATGCAGTACCTGTACACATATGACACACACACACACACACACACACACACCAAAGTAAAAAGGTGGAGGGTGGATAATGGAGGAGTGGGTATGAATATAATAAAAATACATTGTATGATAGTCTCCAAAAAATTAATAAAAATATTGTTAAAAATGAAAGAAATTCTAATCTCTGTGAGTTCGAGGCCAGCCTGGTCTACCAAGCGAGTTCCAGGACAGCCAGAGCTATTATACAAAGAGACCCTGACTCAAGAGACCAAAAAAAAAAAAAAAAAGAAAAGAAATTCTGAACATATTTTGGAGCCTTTGAAGAAAGTGTGTCATGACCAGATTCATCTTTTTTTTTTTTTTAAGAGTACTCTTGAGACTTACAGAGGTCAAGAAGAACGAAAATATTGCTGGTTGTGGGTGTGGCGGTGGCCCATGTCTTTAATCCCAGCACTATGGAGGCAGAAGCAGGTGGATCTCGGTGAATTTGAGGCCAGCCTGGTCTACATATCAAGCCAGGGCTGCATGGTGAACAGAGCTGGAAGTAGATAGTTCCATGGTAGCGCACTCGCCTGCTGTGCAGGAAGTCCTGAAAGCAACACCCGGAACAGCCTGAGAAGCAACAGTAATAGAAACAGATGCAGTTTGCAAAGGGTTAAATAGCACATGAATGACAGATGGCTCAGTTACACTTGATGGACCCAGCATTCAAATTTGTTCTTTCCTAGAGCCTAATAAAATGACAAAGATTTTTTAAATTTAAATTACATTTATTTACTGTGTGTGTGTGTGTGTGTGTGTGTGAGAGAGAGAGAGAGAGAGAGAGAGAGAGAGAGAGAGAGCTCACACAAGAATTCACAAACAATTGTGTCTGCCTGCCATGGTGCTCAAGTGGTGAGCAGAGACCACTAGGAAAGAGTCAGTTCCCTCTATCATGCGGGCTCTGGAACTCGAGCTGAAGCTGTCGGGCTTGGTGGCAACGCCTTCAACAATCATGATGTTTTAAGGGCAGTTGGTAGAGGATTTGCCTAGCATGCACAAAGCCCTGGGCTCAACTTCCAGCACTTCCTAAACCTGGGTATGTGTGGAGTGTGCCTGTAATCTGAGCACTGAGCAGGTAGAGGTGAGAGAATCAGAAGTTCAAGATCATCCTTGGCTTGCTTCACAGCAAGCTCAAAACCAGCCTGAGCTGAGACCCTGTCTTGAGGGAGATAAAGAAGACTGAGGAGATGGCTCAGTTGGACAGGTGCTTGCTATGCAAGCCTGTGAGGACCTGAGTTTGGATCTCCAGAACCCATGGAAAAGCCCGGGTCAGTGGTGTCTATCTGTAACCCTGGTGATTCAGGGGTAGATACAATCCCAAGACCTTGCTTGCCAGTCAGTCTTGCCAAAATGGTGGTCTCCGTGTTCAATGAGAGACTTGAACTTCTGATCCTCTTGCCTCTGCCTACCAGTTGCTAGGGTCATACACATGGCCAACTCGCAGAGATGCATCTACCTGCCTCTGCCTCCCAAGTGCTGGGATTAAAGGCGTGCGCCACCATGCCTGACCCTCTGTCATTTTTGCCCCTTCAATTGTTCCCAGGTGCCCACCAAGGCGAAAACCCTGTTTTCCATTTCCAACAAATAAGTCTCCAAGACCTTGGAAGAGAAATTGGGGAACTCTTCATGCAAATAAAGTAAATGAAAAGAGCCTCTGGGTGTGGTAGTCCGTGCCTTTAATCCATCATTTAGGAGTTCAAAGCCAGCCTGGTTTACATAGCCAGTTCCTGGTGTAGCCAGTTCCAAGGCCAGCCAGGACTACATAGTGAGACCAAGAAACAAAATAGCAAAGAGGGACGGGAAAACCAGGCATATTGTCACTGCTTCTGACCCTAGCACTGGGCAGGTGGAGGTAGGAAGATCAAAATTTCAAGGTCATCTTTGCTAAACAGTGAGCTCGTGACCAGCTCACGCTCAATGAGACTCTGTCTGTAAAAAAAGAAAACAAACACACTAAACTACAAAGTGAAGAAACCCGTAGTGATGGTGCATTCCTGTAACCTTAACTCCAGGGGCCACGGGTAGCAAATTCAAGGTTAACCTAAAGTACTAGTTCTCAAGGTTAACCTAAAGTACTAGTTCTCAAGGCTAACCTAAAATACTAGTTCTCAAGGCTAACCTAAAGTACTAACTAGTTCTCAAGGCTAACCTAAAGTACTAGTTCTCAGAAATCCAATGCTGGCACCGTAGCTTAGAAGCTTTTCTTGGGACGCCGGGTTTTATCCTCAGCATCAAAAAAGAAAAACGGCTGAAGAAAAAGGGAATGGATGTGGAATGGACAATGGCTGGGGACAGAGGCTGAGTGGTAACTGCTTTAGCAGCAGAGTAGTAACCAAACCACAGGAGGTTTTAGGCAGCAGGTTGCCCTGAAGCTAGAGGTAGGGACAGGACTTTGGATAAAGCTGATACTAAAATTTGGAGGGTCATTTGAAGTAATTAAACTACCAAATCTTCTTGATGCCGTACATCTTGGCACCTACCCTCTGCCCCCGGGAGAATACTAAAATGTTCTTTCTTTTCTTTCTTTCTTCTTTCTCTTTCTTTCTTTCTTTCTTTCTTTCTTTCTTTCTTTCTTCCTTTCTTTCTTTCTTCTTTCTTTCGATTAGGATCTTGGGCTGGAGAGATGGCTCAGAGGTTAAGAGCATTGCCTGCTCTTCCAAAGGTCCTGAGTTCAATTCCCAGCAACCACATGGTGGCTCACAACCATCTGTACTGAGATCTGGTGCCCTCTTCTGGCCTACAGACATACACACAGACAGAATATTGTATACAAAATAAATAAATAAATAAATAAATAAAATAAAATAGATTAGGATCTTTGGGGGTTGGAGAGAGACTCAGCAGTTAAGAACACTGGCTTCTCTTCCAGTGGACCCAGGTTCAGTCCAAGCACCCACATGGCAGCTCACAACCATCTATAGCTCCAGTTCTAGGGGGATCTGTCTGATGCCCTCTCCTGGCCTCCGTGGACACACATGCACTCGAGTGCACACATGCGTGCATGTGCACGCACACACACACAAAACAAATAATAATAACAAATAAGACTAGGACCTTGCTGTGTACCATCCTATTTCTGCCCCCCAAGTATTGGAGATAACGCATGTGCCACCGTACCTTGCTTCCCAGAGGTCGTTGTTAGAGATGGAAAGCAGGGCTTTTGCTTGGTGGGTACCTGGGTACAGCTGAGGGCAAAAGCATGGCACTGAAAACAAGTGAATGTTTATGTACTGGGTTGTGGTTTCTGCACTTGGCAGCCAAGTTTATTGTTTCCAGGTTCAAGATTCCAGGATGGTCCTTGGGGAACTTGATTACTCAGAGCTGCGATCCAATTAACATAGGTTGTAACAAAGTCCTTAGCCGGACCAGACCATGCTGAAATTCATTGTTGTTTAAGTCCTGACTGTGTATATGCAATAGTCAATCAACTTCTTTTCACCTCGGGCTCTCTTGCAATTGGACATCCTCCAGCCTCAGCCTCTTGAGTGCTGGGATTACAAATTCACACTACCACTTCACTTTTGAATATGACCAGACAGAAAAGGATTTCTAGATATGAAAGCAATAAATACAGAGGAAAAACAAATCCTACAGGTCTCAGGTAAGAGGTTTGTTTTGTTGTAGTTTGTTTTTGTTTTTGGTTTGGTTTTGGGTTTTTTTTTTGTTTTTTGTTTTTTTATTTTTATTTTTCGAGACAGTGTTTCTCCGTAGCTTTTGGTTCCTGTCCTGGAACTAGCTCTTGTAGATCAGGCTGGCCTCAAACTCACAGAGATCCCCCTGCCTCTGCCTCCCGAGGGCTGGGATTAAAGGCGTGCGCCACCACCGCCCGGCTTGGTTTTTTGAGACAGGGTTTCTCTGTAGCTTTGGTGCTTGTCCTGGAACTTGCTCCATAGACGAGGCTGGCCTCGAACTCGCTTGCCTCCCGAGTGCTAGGATTAAAGGTATGTACCACCACCACCTGGCCAAGTAAGAAATTTTATATGTATGATTAATCAGTTGAGACTGTGGCATATTTCTGTGGTGAGAACTAACTAGAAAGCCTGAGGTAGGAGGATCACTGGAGTCCAGTAGTTTGTGGGCAGCTTGAGCAACATAGTAAGAATGCCCCCTTTTATTTTATTATTTTATTTATTTTCTGAGACGGGGTCGTGGTATGTTGCCTATGTTCCTTGTATCCTTTTCCAAACGAACAGGGTTGAGTCCAGAAGCATGCCCTGGAAAACCAAATCATGAAGATCTGAAAAAAATCATCATGGGCTGAGCGGTGGTGGCACACACCTTTAATCCCAGCACTTGAGAGGCAGAAGCAGGTGGATCGCTGTGAGTTCGAGGCCAGCCTGGGCTGTAGATCAAGTTTCAGGACAGTCAGGGCTACACAGAAAAACCCTGTCTCAAAAAGAAAAGTTCATTGTGGGGTGAAAGAGAAACTGAGAAACTCTTTCTGCAGGTACAGTAAATGAGACGATGGTACGGAGATGGGCACTGGGGCCCGTTCCTTTTATCCCAGCACTAGCCAGTTCCAGGCCAGCCAGGGCTGCGAGTGAGACACTCTGTCAAACACACACACTCAGAGAGCGAGGGAGGGAGGCAGAGAGAGAGAGAGAGAGAGAGAGAGAGAGAATAAATGTAGACAAGGAAAAGCAATTGAGAAGCAGTCCAGTAGGCTTAAATTCTAGACGCGATCACAGGAATGAAGAGGAAAAAGAACTGTCCTGGATGTAAGAGCCCATCAAGTACCCAGTGTCACCATGGAGGAAAACAGATCCATGTATCAGGACACCAGGCCCAACACAAAGGACTCAGGGAAGCTTCCAGAGAGAAAGAAAACTACCTGCCAGTGCTTGGCCATTCGAATGGTATAGGGCCTCTTTAAAGTGACACCCATTCCTAAGAGAAGGGCAGGACTTCAACATTTGAGGCAGGGCTGGTTCCAAATCCAGAATTCCACACCCCAGCTGCTTTGGGGTGAAAGCTAAATAAAAATGCAAAGATTCCATTTTTCTCAGTGAAATTTTAAATTTACTTTCTCTTAAAACAGGCGCAGGCAGTTAGCTCAGTGTGCTCCACAAGTCACATCAGGGCCAAGGCTGGCAGTGCAGCTGTCCTCTAAGGTCTTGGCTGGGTAAGCCTGTAGCCCTGGATGTCAGCATCACTGAGACTCATCAGAGAGACAATCTTAGCGCAGACCCCAGGCCAACTGCATCACTGTCTGTTGAAAGATCCCCAGGTGACTTGTGTGCACAATGAAATGCGAGAAACACTGCATGCATGGTGAAACCTCGGCTGGGGCTGGTGGAAAAGAGGAAGATGGAGGACCAGACATGTACTAGGGTCCTGGCTGGGAAGTGGCTCATAGTTCATCAAAGGGAACTTCGTTGCATGTTTTCACCTACCTCTGGAAAATACAGGCCTTTCCTAAGAGTCACCTCAAGAGAATGATTTTAAGGGGGATGCAGAGATTCACAAAGCTAAACTCCCGACTAGGAAGACGGACTAAAGACATTTTTGTCTGTAGAGACTGTCAGATTTCCCCAGTGAAGAGGCAGCTAGGACATCCACGAGCTCAAGTTGAGGTCTTTCATAAGAGGTGACCACGAACCCTAGTTCAATAGAAAGATTCTGAGATATGTCGTCAAGGAGATGAAAGGGATGAGCATCTTTAGTTTTGAAAGAACTGAAATGTGGACTCTTGGAAAAGAGCACAGGACCAAATTCATAATGAATTTGGAGAATAATTAATCTTCAAACGATCATTGTTCAGGGAAAACAAAGTTGTACAAAAAGAGAGAGGGCCACAGAGGCCTCCGTAAACCTTAGCAGAGGCATAATTCAATACCGGACATTGATCTGGTCCCACCTGATACAATACTCAGGAATGAGGGGGACAGGATGGAAAGCATCGTATGATGATCAGGAGGGACTAAGACGGGTGCCACCTTCACCTTCTGCCAGATTTGTGCCACCCGTGCCTATAGCTATATGTTCATCTCCCAATGCGGCCTATAAAATCATAAACTTACTTAAACTATTATGAAAATTTAAAAAATTCTTGCCCCTCCCTTCCTTCCTCCTCCCATCATGGAGTTTTTTGTTTTGTTTGCAATTTTTATTTTGCAACTTAATCTTGTAGTTACAGCACAGTCTGCAGCATGAGCTTGCAGATGACAGCACTGTGTCGTGCTGCCACAGCTGGGCATCCGCTAGATGATGCTGAAAGCAGAAGTCAAGAAGGAGCAAAACGGGTATGTTCAGAGATGTGGGGTGACTGTCCTCAGAAACATCTGAAGGAGGTGGAGAGAGTTGTTCCTTCAAAGGACAAAGAAATCGGGAGCCTACTCTCCTTCTTGTTAAAACCCTTATAGCTGCTGGGTGTGGTGGTGCACACCTTTAACCCCAGAACTCAGGAGGCAGAAGCAGGCAGATCTATGTGAGTTTGAGGCTAACCTAGTCTACACAGGGAGTTCCAGGACAGCTAGAGCTACATAATGAGACACTAAGTAAAAAACAAACCAAGCTTGGCGGTGGTGGCGCACACCTTTAATCCCAGCCACTTGGGAGGCAGAGGCAGGCAGATCTCTGTGAGTTTGAGGCCAGCCTGGTCTACAAGAGCTAGTTCCAGGACAGGCACCAAAAACTACAAAGAAACCCTGTCTCAAAAAAAAAAAAAAAACATGGCACACACCTTTAATTCTAGCACTTGGGAGGCAGGGGCAGAGAAAGGAGGATCTCTGTGAGTTCGAGGCCAGCCTGAACTAAGAGCAAGTTCCAGGATAGTAAGGGATATACAGAAAAACCCTGTCTCAAAAAAACCAAAATAAAAAACAAAACAAAAAAAAAAAACAACAAACAAACAAAAAAAAGATTTACTGTTTGCTAGGCAATGGTGGTGCACGCCTTTAATCCCAGCACTCAAGAGGCAGAGGCAGTTGGATCTCTGTGAGTTAGAGGCCAGCCTGGTCTATAAGAGCTAGTTCCAGGACAGCTTGGGCTGTTACATTGAGAAACCCTGTCATGAAAAAACAAAAAACAAACAAAAAAGAAAAACCAAACCCAGTCAACCAAGCAAGCAAACAAAAACCCAACAACAAAACACAACAAAAACAAACCCAAGCAAACACACCCACAACCACCCACACTAAAGAATATTCCAGCACCATATGGCTCTGTTTTGTGTGTATATGGTGCTGTGGATGAACTCAGGGTCTTGTCTGTGCCAGACAAACACTATCCCTAAGGTAGACCTCCAGCCCTTATCTGTTGCCTTAAGAGGTCTGTACTTATTACTTTGAAAATAAAATGTAAATTTAAAAAAAGAACCAAGCTTGATACTAAATCCAAGCATTTGGAAGGCAGAGGTAGGAGGAAGGTGAGTTCAAGGCTAGCCTCATCTACTTGTCTTAAAAAATCAAACCAAGGGATTAAGAGAGGACTCAGCAGTTAACACTTACTACTCTTCCAGAGGACCCAGGTTCGATTCCCAGCACCTGCATAGTGGCTCACAACCAACCATAACTCCAGTACCAAGATCCAACACCCTCTTCTCACCTCCATCAATACCGCATGCATGTGGTACACACACATTCATGCAAGCAAACCACCCATACACATAAAATACAAATAAAGGTTAAAAATAAAACAACAACAACAAAAATCAAACCAAACTAAAAACAGAGAAAAGTGAGAGAGGAAATCAAGATATCCTTTTCTGTGAAAGAGACTTGGGAGTGGAGGAGAGGGTTTTTTCTTTTCTTTTTTTCCCCCTCCTTGCTTTCTTCCCTAAGTCCTCTCTGTGCTATTTTCCTGTTTCTTCAGTAGAAGGGACTTGCCTGCGTTTATTTCCCTTAGAGGAAGAGCCAGTAGAGACAGAGGTTGAAAAGAAGGGGGTGGTTTGATGTATCAAGATCCAGGAGACAAGGGGAAATGGAGCAGAGATGGAGCTGGGATGCTGAGCTCACTCATG
Organism: Chionomys nivalis; assembly: GCF_950005125.1. Taxonomy (NCBI): domain Eukaryota; kingdom Metazoa; phylum Chordata; class Mammalia; order Rodentia; family Cricetidae; genus Chionomys; species Chionomys nivalis. The sequence goes on along the minus strand of NC_080092.1, from coordinate 51,961,543 downwards.
CTTTTTCCTTTTTCTCTCCCCTCCCCTCCCCTCCCCTCCCCTCCCCCTCCCTTCTCCTCCCCTCTCCCTCCCTTCTCCTCCCCTCCCCCTCCCCTCCCCTCTCCCTCCCCTTTCCTTCTTCTCTCCCTCTCCTCTCCCCCCCCTCCTAATCTGGAAAAAGAGGAGAAGTTACTGAGCATGAGGCAGGTGTAAAATCAGTGGTATGGGAGCAGGGGAGGAAGTAATGGGAGCAGGGGAGGAGGTGGCGGGGAGCAGGGGAGGAGGTAATGGGAGCAGGGGAGGAGGTAGTGGGGAGCAGGGGGAGGAGGTAATGGGAGCAGGGGAGGAGTTAGTGGGGAGTTGTTAGGTATTTAATGTCCAGCCTAGGTTAGAGACTTTTTGTTTTGTTTTGCTTTGCTTTGCTTTTTTCGAGACAGGTTTTCTCTGTAGATTTGGAACCTGTCCTGGAGTTCCCTCTGTAGACCAGGCTGACCTCAAACTCACAGAGATCCACCTGCCTCTGCCTCCCGAGCTGAGACTATTGAATATTTAGTGGTCCTAGATCTCCTCTGCTCTGCTCAGCACAGCGTCAGAACCTATGTTTTCAAATATATCTGTTGAGTGAGCAAGTGAGTGTGGTCGTGTGACTCCTGCCCTTGGCAGTATACACCAGCCAACCACTGCCCCTGATGTTAGACCAAAGAGTGGGGGTGGGTGATGGATCTGGGGGTGAGGGTTGAGTTGTGAAAGGAGGAGAAACCAAAGCCGATGAGCTAGTGGTTGATAAGATCTTGGTGTGTGACCTGGAAAGAACTTAAGTGTCAAGTCATGAGCAAACAGAAGGGCAAAGGCTTTGTGATAGAAGCCAGTTAGAAAATGACTACAGACGTGTACCTCAAAATAAAAGTGTATGCATTACTAATAATATCAGAAGGAAGTGTTCTGCTGTACACTCGGCGCTCTGAAGCCTGCGGCTCAAGAGTTCAAGCCAGTCTGGGCTACAGAGTGGAGACCTTGTCTCAAAACAGACAACAGAAATGTTTTGGAACTAGACACAGGTGAGAGCTGTACGACACTGGAGTATCAAACGATGTCACACACTGTGTGCTCTAAAATAAAAAGGGAACGAGCTACAAATGCAGAAGACGCAGCCAGGCGGTGGTGGCGCACACCTTCAGTCCCAACACTGGGAAGCAGAGGCAGGTGGATCCCTGTGAGTTCGAGGCTAGTCGGGTTCCAGGACAGTCAGGACTGTTACAAAGAGAAACCCTGTCTTGGAAAAACAAACAACAAAAAGAGAAGAAGCTGTAGAAAACCAGGAAAAATACCACACACTGCCGTGTTCATTTCTTCCTTCTCTCCTCAGCCCGCCTTCCTTTCTTGTGCTCTGAGCATGCTAGGCACACACTCTGCCAAGGCGCTCAGGAACCCAGCCTCCTCCTGTTCTTTCTCTAAGGCTGGGAATTGACCAGCATATACACGGCCTCGGCAGGGTCTCGCGCCAAGCTGTACTCCAGCCTTCATTCGTGTACACGTTATTGTTCATTTGTGCGCCTGTGCTCCGTTCATTTGCTATTTCTTTGAGATGGGATCTCTCTCTGTAGCTCTAGCTGGCCTTGAACTTACAGAGGTTTGCTGCTTCTGCAGACACCACCCACACCCAGCAGTCTTTGTTTTGTAGATAGGGTCTCACTGTGTATTTCTGGCTATCCTGGAACTCTCAACATAGATTAGCCTAGCCCCAAATTTGAGGCAGTTCTACTGCCTTTGATTCCCAAGAATGGGGACTTCAGGTGTGTGTCATCACGCCCAGTTTATTGTGTGCAATAATGGGTTTCTTTACACCATTCATGCACACATATGATGCGTTTTGACCATATCCACTGCCTTATTACCCTCTTAGCCCCTTTGCCCCGGGGCCCTTCTTACCTATCAGTTCTTTTCTATGCTACCTTTCCACACATGGGAGAAAACATGCAGTGCTCATCTGAGACTCGATTTACATGGCATGATTGTGCTGTAGTCTTTTTTTTTTTTTTTTTTTTTTTTTTTTGGTTTTTTGAGACAGGGTTTCTCTGTGGTTTTGGAGCCTGTCCTGGAACTAGCTCTTGTAGACCAGGCTGGTCTCGACTCACAGAGATTCGCCTGCCTCTGCCTCCCAAGTGCTGGGATTAAAGGCATGCGCCACCACCGCCCGGCTTGTGCTGTAGTCTTTTAAAAATCTGTATTACGTGTGTGTGTGCATGTGCCATGGTTCGTGTGTGGAGGTCAGAGGACAATTTGCCTAGTATGTTCTGGGTATTGAACTTGGGTCCTCAAGATTGATAATGAACATCTTTTGTCTTTTTTCCTGTTTTTTTTTTTTTTTTTTTTTGAGACAGGGTTTCTCTGTGTAACGATCCTGGTTGTCCTGGAACCCACTCTTGTAGACCAGACCTCGAGCTCACTGAGATCCGCCTGCCCCTGCCTCCCGAGTGCAGGGATTAAAGGCGTGCATAATAAGCCCCGTTAGCCACTGCACCGTTTCTCCAGCTCGATTTGCTATACCCTTAAGAGTTTTTCATATACTCAAGGAGTCTGCGGATGGATGTAACTCACTTGCCTAGCACGCTCAAGTGCCTATGTTTGAGACCAGCACTGCCCCACTTACCCAATCCCCTAAAAGAAAGCTCAGAAAGTTGGGTTTATCTTTAGTCATAATAAAAAAAAAAAATGAAACTTGAGATTGGTAATACTTGGGGCAGGTAAGATGACTCAGAGGTCCAAAGCAATGACTGCTCTTTCAGAAAACCCAGGTCTGATTCTCACAATCTACCTGGCAGCTCATAGCTGCCTGTACCTCTGGTCCCATGAGTACCGCACATATGTGACTCTAGTCCCAGGGGATCTGACACCCTCCCCATGAGTACCACACATACGTGATCCCAATCCCAGGGGATCTGACACCCTCACCATGAGTACCGCACATACGTAACTCCAGACCTAGGGGATCTGACACCCTTACCATGAGTACCACACATACGTGACTCCAGTCCCAGGGGATCTCACACCCTCACCATGAGTACTGCACAAATGTGACTCCAGTCCCAGGGGATCTGACAGCTTCACCATGAGTACTGCACATATGTGATTCCAATCCCAGGGGATCTGACACCCTCCCCATGAGTACCGCACATACGTGACTCCAGTCCTAGGGGATCTGACACCCTCCCCATGAGTACCACACATACGTGATCCCAATCCCAGGGGATCTGACACCTTCACCATGAGTACTGCACATATGTGATATAAAGATAAACACGCAAGCAAAACACTCATACACATTAAAGAAAAAAAAAAGCTGGGCATGGTGGCATTAGCTTTTCATCCTAGCACTCAGGAGGCAGAGGCAGGCAGATCTGTGAGTTTAAGGCCAGCCTGGTCTATATAATGAGTATCAGGACAGACAGGGCTATGTAATGAAACCCTGTCTCAAATCAATAAACAAATAAATAAAAATGAGACAGGTAATACTGTATTTCACCTGCACTAACATGATTAGAGATATGTCCACCCTCTCTGACCCAGTAACATTTTTTTTTAAAAAAAGTTTATGTATGTGTGTCTATGTAAGGTTATGTGCACATGAACAGAAGTGCCATCGAGGCCAGAAGAGAGAATCAGACCCCTGGGAGTTGGAGGTTCTAGTCTCTTGTGAGCTGCCTGACATGAGTGCTGGGAACCAGACTCGGATCTTCTGCAAGAGCAGTCCATGCCCTTGAACTGCTGAGCCATCTCTCCAGCCCGCAGCCCTCCTTTCAGGGCTGTGCTAGAGTATAAGCTACACGTCTGGAAAGACGGATCTGTAGGAGGAACTATTACAAAACTGTTTGAACTGAAAACATTCAGAATGCCCACAGGAAACCAGTAACAAATGGCATCAGCTAGTAGCTGGCATCTGCTCTTTAACAGGAAGGGTGGCTGGAGCAGAGCTTCGGAAGCCCCTTCTGGGGAGCACTATCAATGCTCCCCAGATGTAGCCTGATGTAGCTGAGCTCACAGTTTGCTGCCCCCTGTATCTGAGACGAGGCAGTGAGTACAGAAAGCCTGCTTATGTGTGACTCAATACAAAGACCAGTCTTTCAATAAACAAGGATGATGGTGGTTGGTAGGAAAGAGACATCAGGGCCGGGATGAGCCAGAAGGGAGCTTGCTTGTTAACTATTTACCATTTTATACTGCAAAGATTTTTTTTAAACCATGTGTGTGGATTGCCTTCTAAACAGCACTGAAAACATAACTTTTTTTTTTTTTTTTATTTTAAAGGCATCATTTCTCCAACCCAGTGATGGATTTTTCCTCTGAATCTTCTGACTCAGGACCTGAGACTGAAGAACCTAATCCTGCATCTTTATCTTGCCTCCCAGAGGACTGGTTTTCCTGGTGAAGCTATGTCCATGACCTTAACGGTCAAGGAGCAGGATCACAGGAGTCAGGGACGTTGGAGGCAAAGATTAAAAGGGGCTAGTTCCGTTTGTGACAAACCCAGCATGGATAGGGGCGATGGCCTGGGATCGGCCAAGCAAGGTCAGTGACATTCTGGCCACACTTAAAGCCTGTGGATAAATGATGATTTAATTACGATTTCACAAGCTTCAACACAAACCAGTGCCCATGTAAGCTGCTTCCCTCTGCCTCAACAAAATATACCCCACTTCTTGTTGGCTGCTCGGGTCCGTGATCTGAGTTTCTACACACCTTCCAGCCTTCAGTGAGGCTTTGCCATGGTCCCAAATGTCCATCCTTGTACATCCTCTAACTCATTTTCAGTTCTCTGCTTGAAGTTCACTTCCTCCAGGGGAATCATCCCCCAATCCTAACCTACAGCTCACTGATGCATTCTCGGTTCCCGTTCTTGGGACACAGGGAGTGACTTATAGATCGTATGCCCTTATACCATGCTTGGCACACAGCAGGGACGTAGGTCAAGGTTGTTCATGGGATGGAGCCTTTTTTTTTTTTTAATATTTATTTATTATGTACACAATATTCTGTCTGTGTGTATGCCTGAAAGCCAGAAGAGGGCACCAGACCTTATTACAGATGGTTGTGAGCCACCATGTGGTTGCTGGGAACTGAACTCAGGACCTTTGGAAGAGCAAGCAATGCTCTTAACCTCTGAGCCATCTCTCCAGCCCGGGATGGAGCCTTTAGAAAGGCATTCTGGCTAAGTTTATGTCAACTTGATACAAGCTAGGGCCACCGGAGAGGAGAAAATGCCTCTGTAAGATCAGGGTATAGACAGGCATGTAGGGCTTTTTCTTAGTCATCAATGAGGGAGGGTTCAGCCCACTGTAGGTGGTGTCACCCCTGGGCAGGTAGTCCTGGGTTCCAAAAGAAAGCACACTGAGGGACTGCAGAAATGGCTCAGCATGGGCTGGAGAGATGGCTCAGTGGTTAAGAGCATTGCCTGCTCTTCCAAAGGTCCTGAGTTCAATTCCCAGCAACCACATGGTGGCTCACAGCCATCTGTAATGAGATTTGGCGCCCTCTTCTGGCCTGCAGGCATACAAGCAGACAGAATATTGTACACATAATAAATAAATATTAAAAAAAAAAAAGAAAAAAAAGAAATGGCTCAGCAGGTAAGAGGACTGGCTACTCTTCCAGAGGACCTGAGTTCAATTCCTAGCATCCACATGGCAGCTCACAACTGTCTGTGACTCCAGTTTCAGGGGATCCAGCATCCTCACACAGACATACATGAAGGCAAAACACCAGTGCACATAAAATAAAAATAAATTATTTAAAAAAAAAAAAAAGCACACTGAGCAAGTCACGGAGAGCAAGTCAGTAAGCAGCACCCCTCCATGGCCCATGCATCAGCTCCTATCTCCAGGTTCCTACTGTTTAAGTTCCTGTCCCGACTGCCTTCAATGACGGGCTATGGTGTGAAAGAGTAAGCCAAATAAAGCCCTTCCTCCCAACTTGCTTTGGTCATGGTGCTTCATCACAGCAACAGTAACCCTGACTAGGACAGAAAGGTCACCTGCAGGAGCTGCAGTGGGTGACGTGGGAGGTGAGAATGGCTCCTTCCCACGGGGCCTGGCTTTGGCCCACAGTGACTCTTTATGATGTTGCTCGTATGGCATCTGTCGGGGGAGGTATGCAGATGTGGTTACCCAGTCCAGAAGCAGACCTCTTCACAAACCAGAAGGAACAGCAGAGACAAACCTAACAAGGTCACAATGTGGTCGCATGTGGCCAGCTTCAACCGCTTCAACCGAAAGGAGCCTGCCCCGCCCAGTTCCCAGGACCTTCAGGGAAGTTACCCTTTTCCCTGTAGATGACTAAGTTGACTTTGTGGCTCTACCAAGCTCTACACTGGAGTGTGCGCCAACCACATCAAGTTTCAATATTTACCTTGGGACACAGGCACAGCACAGCCATCCAGTAAACATTTATTGATAACCCATGGGAGGTACCCTGCAGACGTAGAGAAAAGCATCACGAATGGGCAGGCGCACTGTGCACCCCTTCAACGCTGCGGAGGAAACACGTGCACACTCAGGCCTATTCAAAGGTTTATTTCTTCCCTGTGCTCAGAAACAAAGAAACGGCCTCGCCCTCTCCCCCAGCAAAGTCTCATCTTTAAGGACCGGGAGGCAGAAGTGGTGATTGGGGGGCAGGTTGGTACGAGGCGGAATGTGGGAGTTCTTTCTACTACTTTTCTCTACAATCACTCCTCATTTTCAGTGTTTCCTTCCCAAAACTTTAGGTGTGCACACAGCTTGCCACCCTAGGGAGCAGGGCCAGGGCAGCAGCGCTGAAGGCAGAAGATTAATGCCCGTTTTCAACAAGTCATGGGTCCAGTGCGAATCCTGGGTGGATGGGGGAGGAGGAGAGGCTGGGACCCCACACCCGAAATGACAGTGGGACCTTGGTCCTGCCACTACCTCTCCCAGCCTCTTTTCCTAGCAGAATTGGTCATCACAGTCGTCATCCTTCATCCCCTTCAGCCGAAGCCGGGCAAAGTCCTCGAACACAATGTCATCGTCTGTGGCGTAGCTTGGTGACAATAAGGAGTAGATGAGGTAAGGGCTTCTGACTGTCCCTTAGGCTTCCCACTCTGCTCCCCTCACCCCCACCCCATCCTAGAGTCAGGCGCTTGAGTGGTGCTGGAATCAGAGAGGTCCACAGGAGACAAGGGCAGAAGTGGCAGCCTCAACAGGCTGAGTCATCTGATCTGATACTTCTACCAGTCTCCCCCACCAGAAGGAAACACCCACAAGGTATGAAGGTGGATTTAAGGATACGGGAATCTCTGTCCTAGAGGATCAAAGTAAGAAGGCAGGGAGTGTTACTTACTTGGTATCAAATTCAATGAGGTTGGTATCCACGGGGACATCTGTTTCCCGGGGCGCTGAAGGGCAGAGAGGGAATGGGTGGATGGGTACCGAAAGGATGGTCATTTCCCCACTGGCCCTGCCTCAGTCCCTCTCTGTGGGGCTCAGGGCGGAGAGTGCTCACCTGACTGGGGTCTGGGAAGGGTGATGTGGTCATGGGGCTTGGGGTGCATGAGAACAAAAGGCAGCTCCACGGAGACATCCCTGGGGAGGGAGAGGGGCGGCATGAAGAGGACCACCACCACAAACCCACAGAGCCACAGAGCGCCGCAAGACCAGGCTCTCCCCCTACTCACCCGCCTCGAGACACCACCAGCTTCACCTTGACTCTGTAGGACACCAGGATCCCCAGAACCTCCTTGTTGGCTCCCTCCTTCACTCTGCAATCGGGAGGAGGGGAGTGGGGTCAGGGACCCAGGGCTCCCACAGTATCAGCTGCGAAGCCATGGCAAGGCAGGCCCGTGGCATTCCTCCAGGCAGAACTGTGTTCCAGTCACAGGGGGCTTTGATGTGTGCAGCTTCCTCTCACCTACTTCTCTTAGTGTGGTCCCTTCTCACAGTGTGGGCCTGTGTGGCCGTGCAGCGTGTACCTGCTCTGGCCTTCTGAGGCGACGGGTGCCCAAGGTCATAGCGACACATCACAATTCCTCACGCACCCTGGGGACCCTCCCACCTGAGTCTTTAAGCTCGCAGTTCTCTCTACCTAGAACTCTGTTTGCTCGCACACCCACAATGCCTCTTCCCCCTGGGTCCTTCAGTATTCACCCTCTCTGGACGATCTCTTTACATGCACACAGCCTGCCCCTTTCTCTACCTCATCCCTCCTGCTCGGCTTGCTTCCCCACTTAACACTTGTTCCTAACATGCTATCTAGTTTACCATTTATCTGATTGTCTTCCCTTCCTCAGAACGTGAGAGGTCTCTGTCACTTCTGTTCACTGATACGTCCCTGGCACCTAGGACAGAGCCTGGCACACGGCCTGCAATGAACGGAAGCCCGACCCCCGTCTCCCAGTCTGCCAACCCCGCCCTCACATGGTGCTGGAAGCCAAGTTGGTGTCTTCATGCTTGAGCTGCCCGTCCAGGGCGAGGCCACGCTTCTCCCGGTTGTCGCTGAGCAGCGGGGTGATGGTGTACACCTTGCAGAATGTAGAACTGGGAGACACCTGGTCACTGGGGTTTGGGGACAAGGAAACAAGATCCTTGGAGAGACCAAGCTGGGGGAGGATCCCCTCACCACCCTTGGGCAGTACCTCCTCCTGCACTGACCATCTGGGCACAGATCATGAGGGGTGGGTTCTGACTCAACCTGTTTGAGACAGTTAACAGCCTCGAGCCCCCTCACACTTCCTCCTTAGAGGTGAGATGGGCTCTGAAGGATTCTGCCCTCTCACACTTCCCCCTTAGAGGCGAGATGGGCTCTGAAGGATTCTGCCCTCTCACACTCTCCCCTGAGCTTGGGTCCCACACCCCTCCATACTCACTCTTGCTCAAGCTGAGCCACGGGGCACTTGTACTGCGCAGTGCTGAAGAGGCAAATGTCGGCATACTGTCTCACTGTAGGGCGGGGGACCAAGTATAGACTATCACTGCCCTGCAACTCCAGACCACACGGTGTGAACCCCACTGAGCGGCAGAACACCCCCACCTCCTGCCCCTGGCCAACAGCCTTTCTATAATAAACACTAGGGCACACCATCCTGGAACAGACTAAATTCTTTTCGGCCTAGTAGCTCCCCCACATTGGGGTAAGGCCTGGGCTGACAGAGCGGCAGAAGACCCTTGTTTTTTTTTTTTCTTTTTTTTTGGTTTTTCGAGACAGGGTTTCTCTGTGGTTTTGGAGCCTGTCCTGGAACTAGCTCTTGTACACCAGGCTGGTCTCGAACTCACAGAGATCCGCCTGCCTCTGCCTCCCAAGTGCTGGGATTAAAGGCGTGCACCACCACCGCCCGGCGGCAGAAGACCCTTGTAAGCAGGGCCGTCCTTCCCCAAGCCCGTGCCCACCCCCACCTCCTACCAGAGACTCTGATCTTCTTGACGGTCTTGGCGGAGTTGTTGGTGACATGGACATTGACATTGAGTGGCTCTCCGTGGTAGTACAGCTTTTGAAGGGAGGGGATTACATAGCTTGCATGTGTTTTTCACTGGCTCCAACCTGGGGACTCCCTGACAGAGGCTGCTCTGCCCCACCCCCACCCTGGCTCTTTGCACCTCCACCCCAAAAGTGAGGCAACGGTCTTTAAAAAAAAAAAAAAATCCCAAACCGCCATCCTGCCTGTGGCTTCACCTCTCCCCCCTCCCCCAGACTCTGGCCTGCTTTGTGGCATCTCTGTCACCCTCTCACACCTCACCTCTTTGTCCAGGGAAGCCTCTAGATGCAGGGACCTCCGGTCAGACATGAGGAAGTGGCGTGTGGTTTCAGCTGAGGGCTGGGGGCCGGGTGTCTCTGGAGCAAACTGCACCTTTCTGATGATGAGCCGCACAGAGTTCCTAAGTGTGTGTGGAGGGGGGGTGTTGGAGGAGGGGAAAGGTCAGTTTCAAGACACTACAATCCAACTCAGGTTCCTACCTCCCACAGGGGTCTGGGGTCCCGTGAGACTGGGAGGGAGTGGTTACACCAGAGAGAAAAGTTGTTTCTCTCACCTTTTGTGGCTTTTTTCTTCCAGGGATTTGGCACAGAAGGCACGGATCTCAAAGTCGACTCCGCAGGCCTTGGGAAGGGGAGGAAAGGCCCCCTCTTACCCAAGGCTTTCGTCAACACCCTCCCAACACACCCTTTCCTGCCTCCTTGCTTCATTCCCCTTTGGGGTGGACTTTTGCCCCATCACGGAAACAGGGACTCTCTTGCCCCACCGTCTCCTTCTAAGCCTGGCACCTGGCAGAGGCTGGGTCACGGCAGTGCATGGAGGAACCCGCATACCCAGGCACATGTTCCAAACGCAGTGACCACACCATGCACACCTATGTCCATGGGGACACCTCCCTGTCTTCAGGACCCCCTGAACTTCACCCCCTAGCTTAGTCGTGTTTTGTGTTTCTGCTAAGTCCAGTTGTGTTCACAGACTATGAGAATTGTCTCTCCCGTACCTTCCCTGTGTCCTCTGGTCCTGGCTGCAGGGTGACGGAGCAGGGTAAATTCTGGGGTATCTGTGGCAGAGAAAAGGGGGGGTTTCAGTCCCTGGTAACAGGTACCTCACCCCATATCAGTCCCATAGCCCCATGCCCCACACCCTTCGGAGAACGGGGAGCATCCTCACTGTGAAAAAAAAGGGATGGGCATGCTGGCCCAACTTCTTCAGCAGTCGGTCCTGTAGCCGGGTGGGGGGCCGGGGTGGGTTGGGCATCGGGGGGAAGGCTTGGTACGTAGCGATGAACAGATCTTTGCGGAAAGACAGGCCCAGTACATCCAGGTCTTCTCGGCCATATCGGAAGGCGCAGGTGAGGGTCACAAACACTGGAAATTAAAGGGAAGGGGAGGAGATGAGGAGTAACCCCTTCATGTCACCCACACCTGTCCTCAGCACGACAGATTTCCCTGAATCCTACCCCCTGCTTCTGCTTCGGCCTTCCACCTCTCTGGGACACCCTACCAATGCCAACCCATCAAATTTCTTCTTCTTCCGGCCTCCCCTCCAGCTCCTGGACTTGGGTCTAGTACCTTTGCGGTCCTTCAAGTAGTCCGGATCCACAAGCACCACACCATCTGGGAAAGGGAGACATGGATTCATTTTCTGAAGGGGGCCTTTCCCCAGGGCCAGGAACCTCCCCCCCTCTTGGGGGACAAGCTATCCCCTTCCAGGCAAACGTACCCACGGGATCCACTTTGTCCAGGTGATCTACAAAGTCGCGCTTGCCCAAGTACACGGTGAGCTGAGGATGTCAAGGGTCACAAGGAAAATTGGGGAGGATGGTGGCAAGCTACCAGGGCCCTCAAAGATGGCAGCATTGTCTTGGGGTCCCCCTGGCTGGGTTATCATGGGGTGGGGTTACCCTGGTGTTGTTGGAAGGTGAAAGTGGCGGTTTCCAGACTCAGTAACGCTTTCATTTAGGCTTTTACCTGATTCTTTGGTCACTTTTTGTACCTCTGCCCACCAACCAAGGGTAGGTGTGTTATGTGCATGTATATGTGTGTTCCCATGTCTTCAGGGAGCACTCAGACCAGGCGGTTAGCAGCTGTTCCTGCAAAGGGCTCTGAGATAAACAGGCCACAGCCTGGGGAACTATTAACTTTTCCTAGTTCCAAGTTCTCTTGGTTGGTTCCTAGGAGAGATGCAAGCTCGCTTAGGAACCTAGCCCGGTCCCCACCCAGCCCTGTGGCTTCTTCAGACTGTAGCAAGGGGCTTAAGGAGGGAAGGAAGTCTGCTTTTAGCTGTCACAGGAAGTGGGGAGCTAGGGGTTGGGGATCAACTGGGGGTAGGTTGGGCTTCGACAGGGCCCAGGGAGGATCAAAGGATAAGCGCTGTGGGTAACTCACCTTGCAGTTAGGGCTTGACTTCTTGAAGACCCTAACAAAACAGAAAGGGAGACCCCACTGCCTCCCTTAGACTCGGCAGGGACCGCCACACCAGGGCTTCTCCCTCCCCAGCCCGAGAAGTGGAATCACCCTGGGGCCCTGCTCTGCCCTTCCCACCTCTTACAAAGTCCCAGTATTTCCCACAGGGCAGCCCCTGGAAGCCGACTGTTAGGGCAAATACTGCTCCTTCAGTGTCTGACCCACCTCTACAGTACCCCAGGAACCATTTAGACTCCCCTGAGGGGACCTTCCCCAGAGAGAGATGTCAACTGGATGGCTACACAATATGGGTCAGACCTAGCACACTTATTTCTTTATTTGTTTGTTTTTGAGATGGGGGTTCTTACTATGTAACCCTGGCTGGCCTGCAAATTGATAATGTAGACCAGGCTGGCCCAAACTCTGAGACCCATCTGGCTCTGCCTCCTCAAAGCCAGGATAAAAGGTGTGACCCACCACACCCAATCAAAGTAGCCGCTTTTCAACTGACCTCTAGCCTCAAGGACGCCTGGGGTCACGCCTGGAGCAATGCCTTGACTTGGCCCCTCAGTTGTTTCTACTGAAGGCATTGCCCACATCTGACTATTTCATGAACCTCCAACATCCCCATCTCTGACCTCAGTAGCTTAAAAAAAAAATCCATTTGTCGTCCAAGGCTTAACCCATCTCCATCAGAGTGAAGATTCAGCCTCAACTTTAATCACCCGCCTCTCCATTTTGTTCCTCTCACATTTTCTTTATATTTTACTTGTGGCTGGGACCCTCGGGATCTTGTGCAGTCAGGCATCCGTGAGAGAAAAAGGATGCTGGCTAACATTTGCTGGGTCCCAGCGGTGCTCCAACTGCATTGTGACTGCTCTTATAGCCCAATGACTGAAGTCGAGATATTCCTGTCTTACCACAAACCAAAGCATAGTGAGGTCAAGAATTCTGCCAAAGGTCAAAGAGAATGTTCATGGTGGGACTCAGACATAAACTTGAGGAAGGCGACTCTGGCTGTAAGTCGATTAAATTGTTCAACTGGCCTGTCATTGACTGTACAGTCGAAGGGGGCTTTCTATACAGGCACTGAAACAATCTAAGCCTAGACTCCACCCACTGCTAGGAGCACGGGGAACTGCCTAGTGACACCCCCCATTGCTGGGAGCATAGGGAACTGTCTAGTGACCCCCCACCCATTGCTGGGAGCACAGGGAACTGTCTAGTGACCCCCACCCATTGCTAGGAGCATAGGGAACTGTCCAGTGACCCCCCCACCCATTGCTGGGAGCACAGGGAACTGTCTAGTGACCCCCACCCATTGCTGGGAGCACAGGGAACTGTCTAGTGACCCCCACCCATTGCTGGGAGCACAGCGAACTGTCTAGTGACCCCCCCACCCAGTACTGGGAGCATAGGGAACTGTCTAGTGACCCCCACCCACTACTGGGAGCATAGGGAACTGTCTAGTGACCCCCCCACTCACTACTGAGAGCATAGGGAACTGTCCAGTGACCCCCCACCCAGTACTGGGAGCATAGGGAACTGTCTAGTGACCCCCCCACTCACTACTGAGAGCATAGGGAACTGTCCAGTGACCCCCCACCCAGTACTGGGAGCACAGCGAACTGTCTAGTGACCCCTCACCCACTACTGGGAGCACAGCGAACTGTCTAGTGACCCCTCACCCACTACTGGGAGCATAGGGAACTGTCTAGTGACCCCCCCCACTCACTACTGAGAGCATAGGGAACTGTCCAGTGACCCCCCACCCATTGCTGGGAGCACAGGGAACTGTCTAGTGACCCCCCACCCATTGCTGGGAGCACAGGGAACTGTCTAGTGACCCCCCACTCACTACTGGGAGCATAGGAAACTGTCTAGTGACCCCCCCCACTCACTACTGGGAGCATAGGAAACTGTCTAGTGACCCCCCCACTCACTACTGGGAGCATAGGGAACTGTCTAGTGACCCCCCCCACTCACTACTGGGAGCATAGGGAACTGTCTAGTGACCCCCCCCACTCACTACTGGGAGCATAGGGAACTGTCCAGTGACCCCCCACCCAGTACTGGGAGCATAGGGAACTGTCTAGTGACCCCCCACCCAGTACTGGGAGCATAGGGAACTGTCTAGTGACCCCCCACCCAGTACTGGGAGCATAGGGAACTGTCTAGTGACCCCCCACTCACTACTGGGAGCACAGGGAACTGTCTAGTGACCCCCCCACTCACTACTGAGAGCACAGGGAACTGTCTAGTGGCCCCAGGGCTCTAGCCATTTACAAGCACCATGCTACCTCTTCTAATGCACTTTGCCTCAGCAGTAATTCCAGGAAAGGGTCCCCAGATAACACACTGAAATACTGCCCAGGGTTCCATCCTTCCTTCAACTCACTCTTTTAGCTTCTGCTAGGAAAACCACTGTTTCCTCCTTCCCAGAGCCCATACATCACAGGGCAAACATATAGGGTTATGTGACAGGATACCCCAGAGTATCCCCAAGCAATAAAGGCACACATGGACATGGTAGCAGTTAGAATAACTATTCTAATTTCGGTCCCAGTTTGGGCTGACAGCTAGTACATCACCTAGGCTCTGCCTCTCTTCTTCTGGTTTCCCTCTGCCCTGTGTTTTCTCCTACTAGAAGCCCTGGCAGAAGGCTGTGACAGCCACAATCAGTGTGACTCTCACTGAGCTGCCCTGGAGTCTGCGATCTACATCTGACCTGGCTATCTCCTGCCAGGCTGCCAGGTTAGGGAAGGGAAGCAGGCACACACTGAGGCTAGCCAAAGAGCCAGAGTAAGGGAATTACAAAGGGAGGTGCCCAGCTGTGGGTTAGCTAAAGCAGATGCCCTTTTGTACTTCCTGCTATTCTCTCCATTTCCTACGGCCCAGAATTTGATGAGACTGTAGGGAATTATGCCAAGTCAGCAGTCTCTCTTTGGACCATCTAGTCCCTCTCCTGAACCACGCAACGGAAATTTGGGGGCCTCCCCCAAGTAAATGACTTCCCCTTTCTCTGGAGTGTTTAACCTCAAATCCAGGAGGCCAATATTCCTCTGATCATCTCTCTCAGATATTGGTCCTCTTGATGTCTAGAAGCCTAAGTTCTCATAGCCCAAGGGCAGTGGGAGTGGTAGGGTCGATCCGGTGTTTTGCAGCAGAAGTGACTATTGAGGATCAGGCCCTTATTCTTGATGAGGCAGAACCCAAACTCATTCTTTTGCTCTTGCTCCCTTGGAACTCAAGCATTCACCCCCTGTCCTCTTGGGGTTGTTGGGTCACAACAGGAAGTGGATTTTGCTATAGACCAAAAAAAGAGAACTCTGATATCTGTGGAAGGAAGGAGCCTCGATTGCACAGAAAACATCCGGGGAGAGGATGTGTGTGTCCAGGGCAGATACTACCTCTTCCCCCTCCCGGGGACAGGAATACAGCCCAATTTCACCGAGGGTCCCTAATGCACTCTATTCCCTCAAGAAGAAGCTGTTGCTCCTAGCAACCTAGAAGACTGAAGTTTGGTAGCAGAGCTATCCGGCCCTCGGGACAGGTGGGAACAACCAGACTGTGGGATATTGGACAGGAGGCTTTCCATTGGTTGGGCACCAGTCTAGGGGAATCCCTTCTCAGCATCCAGTCTCCCTGCACACAACCCCTCAGGGCCGGCCACCTGCTCCTCCTTTCTCCGCCCCTGCATCTCAGCCCGCACAGAGAACCCAGTAGTCCGACTCCTACATCTCTGCGAGAACCCAGGCGTGGGTTTCCCCGATCCCTATCAGCTTTTGCTTTCGGCAGGAACCCAAGCACGCACCCCCACATCAATATCTTCAAGGACCTAGGCTTGCGGCCCCGGACCGCTACCCTTTAGGGACCCAGGCGTCCGGCCCCCGGGTTTCTTGCCGGGTGTCCTTGTCTGGGGACCATCCCTGCACCCTCCGCGAGCCGCCGCCCATGCCCCGCAGCACGGCCCCACCTCCCATACCTGGTCCCGGGTTTTTCCCCCATGGTGCGCGCGCTCGCCGCCCTCCGCCCGCCGGGTTCGCGGCTCGCTCGCAGCCTTCTTGCCCGCTGCCAGGTTCCCCCGCTCCTCCCCGCGCCACTGCGCACGCGCGTCCTCGCTCTTTCTCCTCCTTCCCCTCCCCTCGGGTCTGGGTCTTGGGGAGCCGGGGCCAGCTGCGTCAGCCGGATCCCGCGCGCCGCGGCGCTGCCCGCCCTCCCCGGACTGGCTCCGCCCCACGCCTCCGTCCTCGGTCTCCCTTGGGGACGCCTGTCCGCGCGGTCCCTCTCTCGCTGTCCCCGCCCATCTCACCGCCCCTCCTCAACTCCTTAGCTCCAGATTGGGCCTCTTTAAATGGAGGCGGCCGCCTTCCAGGCGATTAGAGCCAAGTGATTGGCCTTCGGTATCCATAACCCTGCAGGGATCCCTCCCCTTTGTTTGCTTTTACAGAACGGGTTGGGGGACGAGATAGTGGGGGCGGTGGGAATGAGCTCTAACATTGTCTGGGTTTGACGACCAGGTTCTGCACTGCACACGTGGGTGAACCGTATCAGTTGCACGATGGTGCCTGCTTCAGTGTGTGCTGCTCATCCCTGAGTGTGCAGCCTCGTTCTGCCCGCCTTCCCGCGTTCTTGAGGTCCTTCAGCTCCCCCTGCTGTATTTATTTATCTTTTCTGATTTTTTGCAGGGTCACTTTTAAAATTTTCTCAGGCTTTGCCACCTCCTTTACCATCTACCCGTACAGCTAGCATCCACACAATCCAGACATCTCTGTTTCTCCATCCTTCCCTCTATTTTGTGTTAGTCACTGTGCCAAGCCGTCGGGAATTACCATGAATTACCATGGCCTAACTTTCCTGGGATCCTTGAGCTATAGGAGACAGGTATTATGCTCCCAGGAATGCTATAATGGAGGCATGACTCAGAACATCCAGCAACTAAAAGCGCTTGGCCAGCTTGGGGGGGAGGAGTGGAGTGCAGTCAGTCACTCCGGAGGATAGGAAATTTGAGGACAGCCGTTCTGAAGGATGGGCAGAAGTGGGGAAAGGACATCCTAAAGACTGAGTAAGGCAAAGAACATCCTGTTCCAGAGTGCCTGTGGCTTAGATGGCAGGAGAGCTGCGGAGGACTAGAAGGGATGGTGGAGGATTTTGTGGAGCAGGTGAAAGAGCGAGCGCAAGGAACCCGTTGTGTTTTTCTTCTGGGGCCTCCACCATGCTTGGCAAATGTCACTTACACTAAACCATATCCCTACCCCAGCCCAGGAGTGATTTGATTTTTATTTTGTTTTTCACCAAATAAAATGTCTCTTTTTGGGTAACATGGAGCGTGGTGGGGAGGGGGCAAGACCGTTAGAAATAAACTGGCCCAGGGGAAATGATGAGTGATGGCCTGGAAAAGAAAAGAGAGGCCATCAAAAACTCAAGGTCACACATACTGAGCCACAAATCAAGTTTGAGATTAGCTTGGGCTACTTGAGGCATTGTCTCAAACACACACACACATACACAAACACGCACACCCCAACAAAATATAACAATAACCAACAACAACATCAACAAAATTATAAAGAGCTATTGATAAGAGTAAAGAGAAAGGTAGTGGTCTATGGCATGAAATCTGTATGGCTCAATGGGTAAAGGCGCTTAATGCCAACCCTGACGACCTGTGTTCAATCCCCAGGACCTACACCATGGAAGGAGAGAACCAAACCCCACAAGTTGGCCTCTGATGGCCACACAAATGCTATAGCATATATGCCACCCCCCCTTACACAAATACACAAAGAATAAAAATATTATTTTAAAAAAAAACACTTAAATGTTATTTAATCCCAGCATTCGAGAGGCAGAGGCAGGTGGATCTCTGTGAGTTCTAGGCCAGCCTGGTCTACAAGACAGGTCCAGGACAGGCACCAAAGCTACAGAGAAACCTTGTCTCAAAAAACCAATAAAATAATAAATTGTGACAATATATCTTAAAAAAAAAACAATAAAATAAAATAAATAGCCCAGGAAATGGTGCCACCCGATGTGAAAGAGTTCCCAATCAACCTAATAAAAATACTCTCCCTGCCAGGCGATGGTGACTCACGCCTTTAATCCCAGCACTTGGGAGGCTGAGACAGGTGGATCTCTGTGAGTTCGAGACCAGCCTGATCTACAAGAGCTAGTTCCAGGACAGGCTGTCTGGAAAAACCAAAAAAAAAAAAAAAATACTCTCCCATAAGCAGGCCTGGAGGCCCACCTCTCTGGTGACGGCAGAGCTCCTTAAGTTGGTAACTGAGATCAATCACCATGTTTTATAACATGAAAAAAAAATGGGAGTGTGGTTAATACACGTAGTAAGGAGCAGAGCTGGTGTTGGAACCCAATGGGCCAGCTTCAGAGTCTGTGACTAACTATTGTGGCGAACTATCGCCGCCATTACAAGATGGCGCCGAGAGCCTGATGAACAAGTGTGTTTTGGCGTGTTAGACCAACGTCTCTACCGCCTGATCTTGCTCTTGATCTGCCCAGCAACAGCTGCTTCCAATCCCATGCGGCCACGTCTCTTTGGTTCTGAACACACCCATTCTCCCTGTATATATTCAGCCGCTTTCCACCACTCGGGGCCCCCTACTTCCACCAGTCAACGGTAACCGAGTGCACTTCAATAAAGCGTGATAGAGAAGGATCCTGTGTCGGTGGTCTTCATTTCATCGCTGGTCGAGTCTTGGCGGGCCACAGCTGGTGCCGAAACCTGGGAACTTAGGCGGACACCGTAGGGGGCCGAAGAGGATTCAGAACTCTACACGCGAAGTGGTCGACGTCGGTAAAGTATCCTCAGGAGCGGCCCGATCTGGTGTGGGTGCCTTCGAGGTTAACCAGAACAGTGGCAGACAAAGAAGACGCCGGACAGCCCCAGGATGACGAGCCAATTCTCGAGGAAGCACCGCCTGACCCTGAACATCATACTCGCCCTTGCTCCCCTTCTGATGACTGTTAATAGCCAAGACAATTATTTTTGGGCAGTTACCCGCACCTGGCCCATTCCCATGCCGGTTACTAATTTTTCTAGAATTTTGCCCCATTTGTATATAAAAGATTGCCTTTTTGCCGGGCGGTGGTGGCGCACGCCTTTAATCCCAGCACTTGGGAGGCAGAGGCAGGTGGATCTCTGTGAGTTCGAGACCAGCCTGGTCTACAGAGCTAGTTCCAGGACAGGCTCCAAAACCACAGAGAAACCCTGTCTCGAAAAACCAAAAAAAAAAAAAAAAAAAAAGATTGCCTTTTTGATTTGTCCTGCCAACAAGTAGATTATAGAGAAGAAGCTTATAATGCAACCAGCTACGATTTACAGGGAACCCTTTGCCTGACTAGTAATAGTAGCGCCTCCCTTCCCTCTTGTTTGATGTTAGACTTTAAGATGTTTGCTAGTTATTTAGATCCTTTAAATGGCATTCACGAATCGTGGATGCTTGATGCCATATTTCAGACTCTTAAGCAGGCGAATGGGGGCAAGTCAAGTGGCTCAGGTGATATAAGCAACCAAACTGTTTTTAATGTTACCACCTATACGTTAAATGTTACCGCTGCCCTTCCATTTGTTGTTCAGACAGGTAATTCCAACGGGACAAAAGACAATACCCATAATTACAGCCTATCCTTACCTCGCTGTGAGCGTAGGGTAAATTTTCAATGGCCACCTACATTTTTAAATTGTGTCCCTCGCTTTGACAAGCCCAAACCAGCTTCTCCGGGCTGGTGGCTTTGGAAAGAGCTACCAAAGTCAACGAAACAAGGATTAAAAAGGGGTCTGCTTACCTCACCTTGGATTTATTCCAATAATTATGGAGGTTTTGTGGATCTGTCACCTTTTATTTTATTTAACACTTCCAAGTGGATATTTTTTTTTTTTTTGGTTTTTCGAGACAGGGTTTCTCTGTGGTTTTGGAGCCTGTCCTGGAACTAGCTCTTGTAGACCAGGCTGGTCTCGAACTCACAGAGATCCGCCTGCCTCTGCCTCCCAAGTGCTGGGATTAAAGGCGTGCGCCACCACCGCCCGGCTTTTTTTTTTTTTTTTTTTTTTTTGGTTTTCCAAGTGGATATTAACAAATAGTTCAGGAGTGTTAAATGGGTCCAAGTTGTTGATCCAAGAGAGTGAAGGGGTGGCTAATATTTCCAAATCAAAAAATCCAGTTTGTGTGGATGCCCCGTTTTTATGGATTTTAAGCAATCACTCTACCGACAAGCAGCTTAACTGCTCAAAGACTTCTTGTGTATTATCTCAATGCTGGTCCTTTCGGCACACAACCGGCCTGCTAGCAAAGATGCCTACCTTTGTGTGGGTACCAGTGAAGGCAGACCCAAATGAATTTTCTGTTTTGTCCCTGATTCGGCAAAAGCGAGATTTCGGTATCACAGCAGCTATCGTAGCAGCTATTGCTGTTTCTGCAGCTGCGGCTGTTACAGCTGGGGTAGCTATGGCCAACCAGGTACATGTAGCAGATACCATTAATAAAGTAGTGCAGAAAACCTCAGAAGCCCTGATACAACAAGAAGCTATAAATAAGCATTCGGCTTCAGGAATTTTATTACTTAATAAGAGGATAGATTTAGTGGAAGAAAATCTATATAAGATGTTTGATGTTATGGCTATGAGTTGTGTTTTACGCAAAGAATATTTATGTGTTACTCCTTATTTTGCATCATTTAATGAATCAAAACGATTATCCAATTACTTGAAAGGTAATTGGAGCTTGGAGTTTGAGCAATTACAATCCAATTTAAGCTTGAAAATTTTAAGTTTAAATGCTACCAAAGCAGAAGTGATTACACTTGGAGAGTTTACAGACTGGCTGGTTACTACCTTCTCTTATATTAAAGAGTGGGCTGGGGTTGGTGTGATTGGTGTGCTGATGTGTGCAGGGTTGATGGTGGCACTGTTATTGATTCTAAAGATGATGAGAGCACGCAAAAGGGAGAAGATGGCAATTGTTCGAGCACTCGCTGCACTTGAGGCTGGCACATCCCCCCAAGCTTGGCTCACTATGTTTAAAGAGACTTAAGCCGTGTCTTTGCACCCGACGGGTCCTGTTGCCCATTGCACTCGGAAGAACGGCTTGCCTTACCCGGGTGGCTTGCACCACAGAGTGCACAGGGTGAGCCACCCTGGAAATCATGGTTCCGTGCAGACGGGTTTCCTCTGACTAATTTTCCCGTCCCTGAAAAAACAGAGATTATCATTTTTGCCCAGGGGGGAACCCTCTAATTCCAGCCATGACTGGAGGTCTCTTTCTCTAATCAAACAAAAAAGGGGGAGATGTGGCGAACTATCGCCGCCATTACAAGATGGCGCCGAGAGCCTGATGAACAAGTGTGTTTTGGCGTGTTAGACCAACGTCTCTACCGCCTGATCTTGCTCTTGATCTGCCCAGCAACAGCTGCTTCCAATCCCATGCGGCCACGTCTCTTTGGTTCTGAACACGCCCATTCTCCCTGTATATATTCAGCCGCTTTCCGCCACTCGGGGGGGCCCTCTACTTCCACCAATCAACGGTAACCGAGTGCACTTCAATAAAGCGTGATAGAGAAGGATCCTGTGTCGGTGGTCTTCATTTCATCGCTGGTCGAGTCTTGGCGGGCCACAAACTATAAAACCTGACTTTAAATGTACTGAGAGTAACACAGCGAGGTGGCTCAGAGGTAAGGTGTTTACTGCCAGGCCTGGTCATCTGAGTTCAATTCCCAGCACCGACAGGCTAAAGGGAGAGAACCAGCTCCATACGTTGTCCTCTGATTTCCACACATATGCATCCACTGCTATACTCCACCCAACTAAATAAAAATGTAATAAAAAGTTAAAACCACTGAGACTAAGCCTGGAGAGATGGCTGCTCTTCCGGAGGACCCAGGTTCGTTCCTAGAATCCACTTGGTAGTTTGTAATCATCTGTAACTCCAGTTCCAGGGGATTCGACAACCTATTGTGAACTCTGAGGGCACAAAACACACACAGTACAGGGACATACCTACATGCAAAACACCGACACATAAAATGATCTATTTTAGATTCATTTATTTTATTTTATTTTTTTTTAAATATTTATTTATTTATTATGTGTACAGCATTCCTTCCATGTGTGCCCGCAAGCCAGAAGGGGGCGCCAGGTCTCATTATAGATGGCTGTGAGCCACCATATGGTTGCTGGGAATTGAACTCAGGACCTCTGAAAGAGCAGTCAGTGCTCTTAACCACTGAGCCATTTCTCCAGCCCTTATTTTATTTTTTAGGTGTGTGGGTATTTTGCCTGAAACTGGAGTTGAATTTTTATTCAATGTGTGTGGGTGTTTTGTCTGCATGCATGTATACATGTGTACCTTCATGACTAATGTATGTGGGGGTCAGAAGAGGACACTGGATTTCCTGAACAGGAGTTCCAGACAGTTGTGAGCTGCCATGTGGGTGCTGGGAATCGAACCCAGGTTCTCTACAAGAACAGCCAGTGTTTTAACTGCTGAACCATTTCCCCAGACCACTCAAGGCAGTTTTCTTATGGCCCAGTTGTAAAATACATAGGTTCTGGCTTACCTTTAATGGTACGACTCTCTTCAATGACTACAAATGGCCGGGCGGTGGTGGCGCACACCTTTAATCCCAGCACTCGGGAGGCAGAGACAGGCAGATCTTTGTGAGTTCGAGGCCAGCCTGGTCTACAAGAGCTAGTTCCAGGACAGGCTCCGTAGCTATAGAGAAACCCTGTCTCTAAAAACCAAAAAAAAAAAAAAAAAAAAGGCTTTGTCCACAACCTTAAATATGTTACCCTGCTCTTCCTTGACAAACTTTATTTATTTATTTATTTATTTATTTATTTATTTTGCAGTATCCTGTCTGCATACCCTGCTCTTCCTTGACAAACTTCATTTATTTATTTATTTATTTATTTATTTATTTATTTATTTATTTATTATGCAGTATCCTGTCTGCAAGTATACCTGCAGGCCAGAAGAGGGCACCAGGTCTCATTATGGATAGCTGTGAGCCACCATGTGGTTGCTGGGAATTGAACTCAGGACCTTTGGAAGTACAGCCAGTGCTCTTAGCCTCTGAGCCATCTCTCCAGCCCACAACAAACTGAACTTTAAAAATTTAGACTTCTATATTCTTTCTTTCTTTCTTTCTTTCTTTCTTTCTTTCTTTCTTTCTTTCTTTCTTTCTTTCTTTCTTTCTTTCTTTCAGACAGGGTTTCTCTGTGTAGCCCGGGCTGTACTGGAACTCTCTCTGTAGATCAGACGGGCCTCAAACTCAGAGATCCTCTTGCCTCTGCCTCCCAAGTGCTGGGATTAAAGGCATACACTATCACCACCTAGCTATACTTAATTTTTAGAAAATAATGTGGTTTTGGGAGAAGGTGAAGATGGTGGTGGCCCAGGATGCAGCCCTGGGAATCTGGTGGCTGCAAGAGGAGTCTGTGGCATGCCGCCACGGGAGCACAGACAGCCTTCCACATGACCAGGGACATGCTGCCAGGGCCATATCCTAGGGCCCCAGAAGAATGTGGAAGACTACAATGAGAAGCCACATCCAGATGATGACATGGCTACAGTGACTATGCGCAGCTCCCTGACCACTCAGCATAGGAACGGACCACCAAGACCTGAAGTTGAACCATGGTGAACCCGCGCTGCAATGGATCAGGAATCATGTGGACACGTCCCTTGCACCCGTTTCTTGGAATGTCATGAGTAAACAAGAAAGAAAGGAAGAATGTGTTTCCTTATGACATCTTCTCACGTAAGCACCCAGTACCCCTTGTCCTCCCCTTCCTCATCCCTCCTGTCACCTTTCTCTGCCCAACACCGTGCCTTCTGTTTCGTGTTTTACAGATCTATATTATTTAGTCTAGATTCTGCCTATGGGAGAAAATCTGAAGTATTTGTCTTTCTTCCCTATTGCCCTCTCTTCCCCACTCTCCCTTCCCTTTACACTTCTCTCCACATACAGATCTTCTACCTTCATGTCATTACATACATACATATACATACATATACTCACATGACATATATACATACATATACCCACACACATACATAGACATGTACATACATATACTCACACATATACATACACACGTATATTCTCTCATACATACATACACTCTTCACACATACATATATATACATATACACACATATATACATAATATATGTTCCAACTATGAGACAAATATATTTGTCTTCCTTTATCTGGCTTATAATTTACTCAATATCATATCAACGGTTCTCAACTGTGGGTTGTGACCCCTTTGGGGTCCCCTAACGGATGCTCAGCTTGAACTTGAAGGAGTTATGAAGACAGCAACCTTCACCCTTCAGCTCCTCTCAAGAATGAAGAGTAAAGGTAAAGAGAGGGACAATTTGTAACTGCCATATAGCCCGACTGAACATAGCTGAATTATTGTCTAATCCCCTAATTCTTCCTATTTCCAGGGACAGGATGAAGATGGACTAGAAGACCCTGTGACTGCTTGGATCTGAGATGGCTCCCTGAATTGTAACAGACTTCAAACCTTTACTGAGGAATGGACAAAGACAAAGGAAGAGACTGTTTTGTTGAAACAAAACAAAACAAAACATCTAAATGCCTAGCTTCAGTTCACAATCAGTAGGAGTTAAAACTGGCTTGTTAAGCCGGGCAGTGGTGGCGCACGCCTTTAATCCCAGCACTCGGGAGGCAGAGGCAGGCGGATCTCTGGGAGTTCGAGACCAGCCTGGTCTACAAGAGCTAGTTCCAGGACAGGCTCCAAAGCCACAGAGAAACCCTGTCTCGAAAAACCAAAAAAAAAAAAACAACAAAAAACTGGCTTGTTAGCCCCAGAATCTAGCCTGGGCGCCATTTTCTTCTTCACAGCACTCTACTTCAAAATGACTGGAGAGCTTCGGGTACTGACCACATTCTCCTCTGGCAGAGGACCAGAGTTTGGGCTCCAGCACCTATGGGCAGCTTGCACCTGCTTGTAAGTCCAGCTCCAGGAGACCCGACATCTCTTCTAAACTCCACCAACATCGCTGGTCACATACACACATAACTCCCTACCCCCACATACATGTGTGAATTTTACATGAAGGGGAACAATTTGGGAAACAAAACTTAAAAATAAGTATTAAAATAAGTAAATGTTAAAATACTTGAAAATATTAAGAACAAATCTTTTAAAGATGGCTGCTCTTAAAAAAAATAAAGGAAAGACAATTCGGTAGAGTACCCTAGCAACGTGTAACAGAATAACGTCCCATGTTGTTACCAAGAAAATATCTAAATAGACTTCATTTACTCTTAGTTGATTTAAAAATCACGAATTTTGTAGGTCACAAAGCTGGGCCAAAACATCATTAGTCTCCCACTAACGTTGCTTTCTCTAACACCTCCAATGTGTGGATTAAGATGATAACAGTTGCCTAGGTTACCTTTCAATAACTCAAGGCTGTTTGTGCTGAAAATACCAAATGTTCACTTGGACCTGCAAGCGAAGGCAGCTAGGATAGGATGAAACAGCCCTCACAGTGTGTCTGTCTGCGTTGCTGTCTGAACCGTTGGGTGAGAGTCTACTCAGCTTTTCCTGTAAACACGCTGTTCATTTGAGAAATGTTTTGTCCCAATCTATATGTCAGGGTTAACATGACCTAGACTTACCTCGTCTGTCTCTCCCACCTTCAAAGGTCAAAGGTAACTACCAGACACCACAACTGAAAACACCAGGCTCTAAAAGCAGTGAAAGGAGGTGGCACTGAGCTCCTGGAAGATCTCCACCCATTTCTAGAAAAGATATCAATAGCCTCATCTTTATTAGCATGTTTCTCAATGTCAATACCTGTATCCTGTGTCTGTAACCTGGGGTTGAGGATTTGTTTGTTTGTTTATTGTATTTCTTTTTCTTTCTTTTTTTTGTTTTTTTTTTTGTTTTTTTCGAGACAGGGTTTCTCTGTGGCTTTGGAGCCTGTCCTGGAACTAGCTCTTGTAGACCAGGCTGGTCTCGAACTCACAGAGATCCGCCTGCCTCTGCCTCCCGAGTGCTGGGATTAAAGGCGTGCGCCACCATCGCCCGGCTATTGTATTTTTAAGACAGGGTTTCTCTATGTAGTTCTGGCTGTCCTGTAGCTCTGACTGTCCTAGGAACTCACTCTGTAGACAAGGCTGGCCTCTAACTCATAGAGATCCACATACCTCTGTGTCCCAAGTGCTGGGGTAATGTGGGATTCCCCTCTGTATGTTGTTAATACCATTGATTAATAAAGGAACTGTCTTTGGCCTGTGATAGGGTAGAGTAGAGCTAGGTGGTGAAGACTGAACTGAATGCTGGGAGAAAGAAGGCGGAGTCAGGGAGATGCCATGTAGCCCTGTCAGAGAAAGACACGGGATGGAACCTTGCCAGTAAGCCACAGTCACATGGCAATAAACAGATTAATAGAAATGGGTTAAATTAATATTTAAGAGCTAGCTAATAAGAAGTTAGAGCTAATGGGCCAAGCAGTGATTTAATGAATATAGTTTCTGTGTGGTTATTTGGGGAGTCTGCGCAGCCGGAAATGAACGAGCAGCCTCTTACAACACTGAGGTTAAAGGTGTACACCACTGTGCCCTGCTGAGGATTTGATTTATGAGCAAGGTTCCTGTTTCTATATTCTTTATTTGCTTCCCCAATATTCAATTTTTTCAATATTTGTTTTTAATGTACACTGGGGTATGACTTGTAAGATGCCATATATCCTGGAACTGGAGTTACAGACAGCCATGAACTGCCATGTGGGTGCTGGGAATGAAACCTGGGTCCTTTAGAAGAACAGCCAGTGCTCTCAACTACAGGACTATCTCTCCAGCCCACCCCCTACATTCATTTATCAGATACTGTTTTTCCACTGGGAAGAGTTTCCTGATGCAGGGTGTCCTGGCTAGTTTTATGTCAGCTTGACACAAACTAGAGTGATCTAAAGGGAGGGAACCTCAAATGAGAAAAATGCCTTCATAAGATCAAGCTGTAGGGCATTTTCTTAATTAGTGATCGGTGGGGGAGGGCCCAGCCCACAATGTGTGGTGCCATCCCTGGGCTACTGGTCCTAGGTTCTATAAGAAAGCAGGCTGGCTGAGCAGTGGTGGCACACGCCTTTAATACCAGCACTTGAGAGGCAGAGGAAGGCAGATCTCTGTGAGTTTGACCAGCCTGGGCTACAGAGCTAGTTCCAGGACAGGCTCCAAAGCTACAGAGAAACCCTGTCTCAAAAAACCAAAACCAAAACCAAAAAAAGCAGGCTGACAGGCTGGGTGTGATGGTGCACGCCTTTAATCCCAGCAGTTGGGCTGGGAGGCAGTCAGGTGGTCAGGTGAATCTCAGTGAGTTCAAGGTCAGTCTGGTCCACAAAGTAAATTCCAGGACAGGGTCCAAAGCTACACAGAGAAACCCTGTCTTAAAAAGCCTAAAGCAAACAGATTCAACACAATGCCCATCAAAATCCCAACAAAATTCTTCAAAGACCTCGAAAGAACGGTACTCAACATCATTTGGAAAAGCAAAAAACCCAGGATATCCAAAACAATCCTGTGCAATAAGAGAATGTCTGGAGGCATCACAATCCCTGACTTCAAACTCTACTACAGAGCTACAGTACCAAAAACAGCCTGGTAATGGCATAAGAACAGACAAGAGGACCAATGGAACCAAATTTAAGACCCTGATACCAATTCACACATCTTTGAGCACCTGACTTTTGACAAAGAAGCAAAAAATATCAAATGGGAAAAAGAAAGCATATTTAACAAATGTTACTGGCATAACTGGATTTCCACATGTAGAAGAATGAAAATAGACCCATATCTATCACCATGCACAAAACTCAAGTCCAAAATGAATCAAAGACCTCAAAATAAAGCCAGTCACACTGAACCTTATAGAAAAGAAAGTGGGAAATACACTTGAACACATTGGCACTGGAGACCACTTCCTAAATATAATCCCAGCAGCACAGACACTGAGAGAAACAATTAATAAATGGGACCTCCTGAAACTGAAAAGTTTCTGTAAAGCAAAGGACATGATCAACAAGACAAAATGACAGCCTGCAGAATGGGAAAAGATCTTCACTAACCCCACATCAGACAGAGGTCTGATCTCCAAAATATACAAAGAACTCAAGAAATTGGACACCAAAAGATTACATAATCCAATAAAAAAAAATGGAGTACAGACCTAAACAGAGAATTCTCAACAGAAGAATCTAAAATGGCTGAAAGACACTTAAGGAAATGTTCAACATCCTTAGTCATCAGAGAAACGCAAATCAAAACAACTTGAGATATCATCTTACACCTGTAAGAATGGCCAAGATCAAAAACACTGATGACAACTTATGCTGGAGAGGTTGTGGGGAAAAGGGAACACTCTGCATTGCTGGTGGGAATGCAAGCTGGTACAGCCCCTTTGGATATCAGTGTGGCGATTTCTCAGAAAATTAGGAAACAACCTTTCTCAAGACTCAGTAATATCACAAAGGATGCTCAATCGTGCCACAAGGACATGTGCTCAACTATGTTCATAGCAGCTTTGTTTGTCATAGCCAGAACCTGGAAACAACCTAAATGCCCCTCGACCGAAGAATGGATAAGGAAAATGTGGTACATTTACACAATGGAGTACTACACAGCAGAAAAAAATAACAACATCTTGAATTTTGCAGGAAAATGGATGGAGCTAGAAAACATCATATCGAGTGAGGTAACCCAGACGCAGAAAGACAATTATCACTGTACTCACTCATAGGTGTTTTTTTTTTAACATAAAGCAAAGAAAGGCAGCCTACAAACCACAATCCCAGAGAATTTAGACAACAATGCGGACACTAAGAGAGATTTACATAGACCTAATCTACATGGGATGTAGAAAGTAGAAAAAGACAAGATCTCCTGAGTAAATTGGGAGCATGGGGACCTTGGGGGAGGATTGAAGGGGGAAGGAGAGAGGCAGGGAGGGGAGCAGAGAAAAATGTAGAGCTCAATAAATATCAATAAAACAAAACAAAACAAAATAAATAAAAGCTTAAAGCAAGCAAGCAGGCAAACAGGCAGGTGGCAGGCAGGCGGTGGGTGGGCGGGCAGGTGGAGGGTGGGCAAGCCTATATGCTGCAAGGATCAAGCTGCACTCATCTATTAGTTCCTGACTCCGGGTCCTGCCTGGTTTGAGTTCCTGTCCTGACTTCCCGCAATGACAGATTATTATGAGGAACTAAAAGCTAAATAAACCCTTTCCTCGCCTAGTTGTCTTTTGGTTTATGGCATTTAATCACAGCAATAGTAACCCTGAGTAGGACAATGCCTGCATCCCTTAACAATAGCCAATCTACAAATTTGCTGACTTAAGAGGAAACTTAAAAGAATTTCTAAAGGTCTCTTTCTGTCTCTTTCTCTTTTCAGTAAAATGAGATCTTAGGGTGGTTCCCGGGGTGCACTGGATAGAACTGCAGCTGACAAGGTAAAACCACAGGGTCAATAAAATTGTATACAGAGTTCCCACAAATTAGTCAAACAAAGACAAACAGACAAATATGTTAAACGTGAGAAGATAACACATAAGAAGCTAGGTGTAGTGTCATACAAGCCTGTAAGCCCAGCTCTCAGGAGACAGAAGCCTGAGAGCTGTGAGTTCGAGCCTAGGCTGGTATGGTGGTTTGAATGAGAATGCCCCTTGTAGGCTCATGTTTGAATACTTGGTACCCAGCAGTCAGAACTGTTTGGGAAGAATCAGGAGGTGGGGTCTACTTGGAGGCAGTGTGTCAATGGGTGGGATTTGAGTGTTTTAAAGGACAGTTGTATTCTCCGGCTCCTGTGTGTGGTTCATACGTGTGAGCTCTCAGTTGTCCTTGCTGTCTGGTCCCCACCATGATGAACTCTAGTTCTCTAGAACCTATTTCCAATTTGCATGCTTCCTTTTATAAACTGCCTTGGTCATGGTGTTTTTATCACAGCAATAGAAAAGTAATTAATAACCGGGCGGTGGTGGCGCACGCCTTTAATCCCAGCACTCGGGAGGCAGAGGCAGGCAGATCTCTGTGAGTTCGAGACCAGCCTGGTCTACAAGAGCTAGTTCCAGGACAGGCTCCAAAGCCACAGAGAAACCCTGTCTCGAAAAACCAAAAAATAAATAAATAAAATAAAAAAAATAATAGAAAAGTAATTAATACAGTGGGGTTACCTAATGGTGAAACCTTTTCTGGAAAGAAGGAAATATAGATGCTGTCCGCTAAACTCATGAGAATTTATTCCATTTCAATAATCACCAGGGGGAATGTTGAAAGGTGATCATTGTCATCATTCAGATTGCTATTTTTTTTTTCTTTTGGTTTTGGTTTTTTGAGACAGAGTTTCTCTATGTAACAGCTCTGGCTGCCTTGGAACTCACTTTGTAGACCCGGCTGGCCTCAAATTCACAGAGATCTGCCTGCCTCTGCCTCCCTGAATGCTGGGGTTAAAAGTGTGTGCCACCACTGCCATTCAACTTCTCGACAAATGTTAATTGAACACTTTAAAAACAAAGATCTATCTGTTTTTATTTTACGCGTATGAGCATTTTGCTTGAATGTATGTAAGTGTAGCACCTACTTTCAGTGACTGTGGAGGCCGGAAGGGACATCTCCTGGAACTGGGGTACAGACAGTTATACGCTGCCATCTTGGTTCTAGGAAACAAGCTGGGCCCTCTGCAAGCAGCCAGAAGTCTTTTTTAAAAAAAGATTTATTTACTTATTATGTACACAGTGTTCTGTTTGTATGTTTGGCTACACACCAAAAGAGGGCACAAGATCTCATTATAGATGATTGTGAGTCACCATGTGGTTGCTGGAAATTGAACTTAGAACTTCTGAAAGAGCAACCAGTGCTCTTAAACTCTGAGCCATCTCTCCAGTCCTGTAGCCAGTGGTCTTAAGTGCTGTGCAATCCCTTCAGATTCTAGAACATTTTTCATGTACCACTTAGTCTTAAGAGATGGGAACGAAACAGTGAAGAAGATAAGAATCCTTGCATGGTGTTTGTGGGCTTTCTCTTTAAATTATTTTCTCATACATTACATTCCAACCCCAGCCTCCTCCCCACTCCTTCCTGTTCCTCCACTCCCATCTCCCTCAGACCTACTCCTCCATTTCCCTTCAGAAAAGAACAGGCCTCCCAGGAATATCAACCAAACATGGCATAATAAGATGCAATAAGACTAAGCTACAGATCCTTATGTCAAGGCTGGGCGAGACAACCCAGTAGGAGGAAAAGGGTCCAAAAAGAATCAGAGACACCCCCACTCCCACTGCTAGGAGTCCCACAGAAACCCCAAGCTAAAGAACAACACGTATACAGAGGACAGAGCGCAGACCCACGCATGCTCTGTGATTGCTGCTTCAGTCCCTGTGAGACCCTACGAGCCCTGCTTAGTTGATTCTGTGAGTTGTGTTCTTACAGTGTCTTTGACCCCTCTGGCTCCTACATTCCTTCCTCCCTCTCTTCCACAGGACTCCCCAAGCTCTACCTAATGTTTGGGTGTGGCTCTCTGCATCTGTTCCTATTAGCTGCCAGAGGAAGCCTCTCTGATGATGATTGGACTAGGCACAAATCTATGAGTATATCAGAATGTCATTAGGAATGATTTCATTGACTTTTTTTTGTGTGTGTGTGGGGGGGGGTCAGTTGTGTTTGGTTTTATCCTGGGTCACTGGGTCAACAAGTTTCTGGATCCTGGCCATCCAGGCAGTGTCGGGCACAGATTCCCTCTCATGGCTTGAGCCTCAATTTAGATCAGTCATTGGTTGGCCACTCTGTTGGGCTCTTTTTGTGGCCTTCGTTTGGTGGGCAAAAGTGATCCTCCCACCCCAGTCTCCCAAGCTGCAGAGACCACAGGCACGCACCACCAGATGTCAATATGTTTATTATAGTCATGAGTTATGGAAAACACACATGGGTGCTGGAGAGACAGCTCAGTGGTTAGGAATGCATACTGCTTTTGCAGAAGACCCATGTTTAAGTCTCAGCATGTGTTCAATGGCCCACAACCACCTATAACTCCAGCTTCAGGGGGATCTGCCCTCCAAGGGTACTTCTAATAGTATGTATACACACACACAGAGTTAAAAATAAAAAACAAGGCCGGGCGGTGGTGGCGCATGCCTTTAATCCCAGCACTCGGGATGCAGAGGCAGGCGGATCTCTGTGAGTTCGAGACCAGCCTGGTCTACAAGAGCTAGTTCCAGGACAGGCTCCAAAACCACAGAGAAACCCTGTCTCGAAAAACCAAAAAAGTAAAAAATAAAAAACAAGCCGGGCGGTGGTGGTGCACACCTTTAATCCTAGCACTTGGGAGGCAGAGGCAGGCGGATCTCTGTGAGTTCAAGACCAGCCTGGTCTACAAGAGCTACTTCCAGGACAGGCTCCAAAAAACCACAGAGAAACCCTGTCTCGAAAAACCAATAAATAAATAAATAAATAAATAAATAAATAACAAATAAGTAATTAAAATAAAAAAGAAAATACACATGATATATTGGAGGAAAAGCCTTTTTAACAAACTGTGCTTGGAAAACTGGATATATGTATCTACATATAGATAGATACCTGCATATACTATATGTACAAAATCAAAACTAGATCCCTATCTCTCACCCTGAACAAAAATCAATTCAAAATATACCAAAACTACCAGAGAAAATTAAGGGAAAACACGTCAAGGTACTGCTAAGTGTGGGCAAGGCTTTCTGAGTATGACTCCAACAGGCTAGCAAAAACAAGAGCTGATAGACTATGCCAGGCGTCGGGATTAATAAAAGTACTTTTTAGGGTGAGGCAGGAAGCCAAGAGGCTCCTTGGCTATACAGTGAGTTCAAGGCCAACCTGTGCTCAAAAAGGGAATGGAGCTGGAGCCTCAGCTGTTGCTTTTCCAGGGGTCCTGGGTTCAGATCCCAGCACCCAAATGGATCCCAGTACCCACATGATGATTAAAAAACAAGCATCCCTAATTCCAGTTCCACAGGATCTGATAGCCTCTTCTGACCTCTGTGGGCATGTGGTACACAGACATACATGCAGGCAAAGCACTCATACACATAAAATAAATAAATCCTAAAAAAGTCTGGAGTGATGACTCTAGCTAAGAGCACTTGCTGGACAATCATAAGAACCAGAGTGCAGCCGGGCAGTGATGGCACACGCCTTTATCCCAGCATTCGGGGGACAGAGGCAGGCGGATCTCTGTGAGTTCAAGGCCATCCTGGTCTACAAGGGGTACAGAGAAACCCTGTTTCAAAAAAAAAAAAAAAAAAAAAAAGAACCCAACAGTCTGAGAGCTGGCCAAGAGGATGGGAGCGCCGCCCGCGGAGCCAGAGGTCGCAGGTTCGAGTACCGGGTCTCTAATGTGCTGTGTATGTGCTTGTGACGTGTGCGTGCATAATTAATCGGAAAAAAAAAAAGAACCTGAGTGCAGATTCCAGCACCCAAGCTGGGTGTGGTCTTTCATATCCTTGTGACCTTAGGGTTGTTGGGACAGGAGGATCACTGGGCCTCACTGGACACCAGACTTCTGTGAGCTCCTGTGTGTATGTGGCGGGAGACATGGTTAATTCCAGGGTCTAGGAGAAATTTTGCTCAAAGGAAATAAGATGCAGGAGGATGCCTGCTATGACCTCTGTGAGCTTGTAGATACATACACCTGAGCACATGTACTGTAGCAATACACACATAACACACAACAACGCACATAACCACAAGACGAAAAGAAGCAATACCATGATTTTATCAAATTACAATACTTCTGCACAGCCAGGAATGGTGATGAATGCATTTAATCCAGCAGGTGAGAGGCAGAGGAAGGAGGATCTCTGTGAGTCAGACGTCAACCTGGTTGACAGAGAAAGTTCCAAGCCAACCAGGGCTACACAGTGAGAAGTCTTAAAGAGAGAGAGAGAGAGAGAGAGAGAGAGAGAGAGAGAGAGAGAGAGAGAGAGAGAGAGAGAGAGGAAGGAAGACTTCTACATAGAAAGGAGACAACAGAACGTGAATGTTTGCCAGATATTTATTTGATAAGAGATTACTATTGGAATATATACATAAAGAACCCTGAGCGGAGGATTGGGGAGATGGTTCAGTGGTTAAGAGCACTGACTGCTCTTCCAGAGGGCCCAGGTTCGATTCCCAGCACCCACATGAGTCACAAACACCTCTAACTCCAGTTCCAATGTCTCCAGCTCCCTCTTCTGGTTTGTGGGCACTGCATGCATGTGGTGCATAGACACAAATGACACAAAACAAAATATTTCCACAGTCAAACCTTAGGCAGAAAGAAAGCCCAAATCGGAGATTTCTATCAGATCCCTCTCCTGAGAGCTCAGGAGAGCCCCTTGGAAGAGGGGAGGAAGAGCTGTAGGAGCCAGAGGGGTCAAGGACACCAGGAGAACAGAATCAACAATGCAAGCGGGGCTTTCTAGGGGCTCACAGAGACTGCATGGGTCTACACTGCACTCCACTAGATCCTCTGCATATTCGTTACGTTGTTAGCTCAGTGTTTCTGTGGGACTCCTCACAGTGGGAGTGGGGGTGTCTCTGATTCTTTTTTGCCTGCTCTTGGGACTCTTCCTCCTACTGGGTTGCTTTGTCCAGCCTTAACAGGAGGGTTTGTGCCTAGTCTTAGTGTATCTTGTTGTGCTGTCTTCGGTAGCTATCCATGGGAGACCTGTTCTTTTCTGTAGGGAAATGGAGTGGATCTGAAGGAGAGGGGAGGTGTGGGCGAAGCTGGGAGAAGTTGGGGGAGGGGAGGCTGTGGTCAGGATGTTTTGTGTGAGAGAAGAGTGATAAAAAAAAAAAAAAAAAAAAAAAAAAAGAACTGTGAGTTCGAGACCAGCCTGGTCTACAAGAGCTAGTTCCAGGACAGGCTCCAAAACCACAGAGAAACCCTGTCTCGAAGAAGAACCCAAAGCTGCAGGGTGGTGGCACACGCCTTTAATCCCAGCACTCCGGAGGCAGAGACAGGCAGATCAGGCCAATCTGGTCTACAAGAGCTAGTTCCAGGACAGGCTCCAACGCTACAGAGAAACAAAACAAAACAAAAAAGAACCCAAAGCTGAACAGATATTTCTCAATGGCAGATAAATATACAAATAAATGTTCAGCCTCTTTCAGTCAACACAGATTGAAAGATAGAAGTGGTGTCCTGAGTGCCTGTGATTTCATCAGTGAGGTGGTAGAGACAGAAGGACCAAGGCCATCCTTCAACTGTAGAAAGTTCAAGGTTAGCTTGAGCTGAGTCTCTCTCTCACACACACACACACCACCACCACCACCAAAAACAAAATATCTAATCCCTATTACAGTAAAAATTTATTTCATCAAAGTCAAAAGAGATGTTATCAAGAAAACAGCTTACGCTGGTGAGGGAGAAGGGAAAAAAGTTATAAGTATCCCCTAATCCACTGCTGGTCAGAAGTGTAAATTAGTCCAGCCAGTATTGAAATCTGTTTTTTTCTGAAGCTAATAGCAGAACTATTAAGTGTTCAGCTTTGCCACTTCTGAGCACACACTGAGGAAAGCACAGGCAGAAGACGTGAAAGGGTACCTGGAGCCCATGTTCACTATGGCACTGCTCGCGAGAGCTAATGGCGTGTAGGTGCTCAGCAAGTAAGAACGGGTAAAGAAAACTAAGCATATATCAGAATGAAGAATATTCAGCCATGATGAAGAACAAAATCATGTCATGTAACTGGAGAGCATTCATATTACCTGAAATAAGCCAGACTCAGAACACAAAGACCACAAGTTCTTGAATATGTGGAATCTAGGTTTTTTTTTTTTTTTTTTGGTTTTTCGAGACAGGGTTTCTCTGTGGTTTTGGAGCTTGTCCTGGAACTAGCTCTGTAGACCAGGCTGGTCTCGAACTCACACAGATCCGCCTGCCTCTGCCTCCCAAGTGCTGGGATTAGAATCTAGGTTTTTTTTTCCTTTTTAAAGACAGTAAAGTCAGTTTAGTAATTGGGAAGAGAAAGGGGACCAGTGTGTAGGGGAGAGGACGCAATGGACAAGATAAGATGACAGGAGAAGTAACTAGAACTAAAGTGCACATTTATTTAGATGGAAATGTGAATGTGAGGGCTGGGTGTGGTGGTACATATTTGTAACCCCAGGACACGAAAGGCTAAGAAAGGAAGATGCTGGCTCAAGGCTAGACTAGGTTTCATAGGGGCCCCTGCCTGAGGAGGAATAGTGTTGGGTGGGGGCACGGCAGAGAGCTGGGCGTGGAGGTCGCTGAACGCCTTTAAAACCAGTTTTTGAGCTGGGAAGTGTTGACACACGCCTTTAATCCCAGCACTCGGGAGAATCTCTGTGAGTTCAAGGTCAGCCTGGTCTACAAGAGCTAATTCTAGGACAGCCACCAAAGCTACAGAGAAACCCTGTCTCGAAACCCCCCCCCCACCAAAAAAAGCCTTCAAGAAGCAGAAGCACGAAGACTGTGCTGATCCCACCAAATGAGAGCAAAGAACATTACCTAGATTCTTTTAGTTGAATTAAGCAAACTTATTTTATATTAGACCCTAAACCAAGGTTTTTTGGTTACATAGGAACTTGGCAGAACATTTCAGAATTATTTGGCAGAACATCTTATCAGGGTAGAGGTTAGAGCATTCAGGGGTGGAACAAGTCAAATTCCAGAATATGGGTCAAGACATGGTGTTCAAACAGAAATGAATTTATTTTGACCTTTGTAATAAGATGGCTTTTAATCTTAAAATGGAGTCAGGCTGGTTCATTGGTTGCTGCAAGTTTGAGGCCAGCCTATTTGGAGAAACTTGTCTAAAAGCACCTCCAAAATATAATCTGTAAGTGGTCATGAAACTTATTGTGTTATAAATTTAATATATACATTTTTTAAAAAAAGGCAAGGTCAGCTCAGCTGGTAGAAGCACTTGCCTAGGTGGGTGAAAATCCCCAGTTATCCTCAGAACTCCATATGTACATTGTGGCACATTCCTCTTCCTATACACACACCCCAATAATAAATAAAACTAAAGGTGTTAAAAATAAGGACCATGCCGACATAGCATGCATGAGGCCCTGGGTTCAATTCCCAGCACCGAATGAACTAGGCATGGTGGCACAGGCTTGGAAACCCATGACTTGGGAGGTATTGGCAGGAGATGCCACCCTTAACTACTTAAGGAATTCGGCCGTCTAGGATACCTAAGACCTTGTCTTTAAACAGTATGTGTGGGTGATGGGGATTGGCATGGGGCTACTTAAAAAAGAAGCCTTTTCTGAGTGTGGCAACAGGGAACCAAAGGGAAAGCTGTTCAGCAGAACTGGAAGTCTGTGCAAAGGCCCTGAATACATTGCTGGTAGATGGAAAAGAGGCTAGGTTAGCTCAAGACTAGAAAAAGAAAACAAAAACAAGCTTCTCCCTACCCCAAAAGCAATAAGACTAAAAAGTGAGAAACGATACTTGTATATGTTGAGGTCAGATCATATAGATTCTAGTATGTGTAAGGAAACAGAATTTTTTGGCCAGGCAGTGGTGGTGCATGCCTTTAATCCCAACACTTGGGAGGCAGAGGCCAGTAGATCTCTGTGAGTTTGAGGCCAGCCTGGTCTACAGAGCTAGTTCCAGCACAGAGTCCAAAGGTACAGAGAAACCCTGTCTCGAAAAACAAACAAACAAACAACAACAACAAAAACAACCCAGAATTTTCTTCCTAGGCTGTTTGGAAGCCACTGAAGGGTTCTAAGCAGGGAACGACAAGAACTGATTTATAGTGAGCAGTGATAGCTCACATCTACAACGCCAGCACTGGGACTTGTGAGCCGGAGGCAGGAAGACGGCTGCAGTCCTGATGTCAGCCTATCAAAAAGCAACAACACGACAAATAACTGGTTTATATTAGAAAAGCCTAATTTGGTTGCTTTGGGAAGTACTTATTACAGAAGGAGATAGAAGGCAATAGAGGCCTTTGAAAGGTTCTAAGAGGTCAGGAGACCATGGTGGTATTAGAAATCGGAAGAGGAAAAAATTAACCCTGTATGGTGTGTGTACATACTTTTTGTTGTTTTAACTGGTGCTCAATTGAACAGAGGGACACCCCCCCCCCCACGTTAAGTAACACTCTACCACTGAGCTATACCCTCAGCCCAAGCTAATGTATTTTGGAAGCAAAATTATCAGGACTTGTGAATTGGTTAGGAAATCGAGAATATACATGGCTATTGAATTTGAATCTAACAGTCGCTTAAGGGCACAGTTATTAAGATGGCTAGCATATTAAGAGAAACTTGGGGCAGCCGTTAAGTATTCACGGATGTAATATTAAAATCATGGCGCAAGCAATGAAATTCACAGTTCCATCACTTATAGAGGCCCACACTATGTGAGTGAAAAAAGCCAAGGGCAAACCCCCCTAATCTTGGAAAAACAAACTATATGTTTGTGTGTAGCCTAACGAAAGTACACAATTACTTGTTTTTCCGTTGTTGGAAGAGCAGTTTGGAACGTCCCTGATTTCAGACTTGGGTCTTTACTAGGATTACCGAGCCCCAGGGCGAAGGTGATCAGGAACTGCTGGATGGAACTCTTTCAGACTCCCGCGCCTTTCCTGCTGACCACGTGTCCGGCCGGCGGAGCACCGCCTCCGCCCCGCCCTACGGTGTCGGGCCCCGGGTAAGCGGCTTCCCTAGCCGCCTCGGCGCCGGCGCCGCCCACATTGCGCATGCTCTTTCCTGCAGCAAAGGCGCCAGCTCCCATTCATCCAGCGAGCTGGTCGCAGCCCCCTCCTCAAGACCCCTCCCCGAGCGGCGTGCGTCGCGCCTGTGTTTGCGTCATCACGCTACGCCATTGCTCGAGCCTGGAAAGATGGCGGCAGCCGTTCTTAGTGGGCCCTCCGC
The DNA here is from genome assembly GCF_950005125.1 of Chionomys nivalis. Lineage (NCBI taxonomy): Eukaryota > Metazoa > Chordata > Mammalia > Rodentia > Cricetidae > Chionomys > Chionomys nivalis. The sequence continues at coordinate 51,922,766 of NC_080092.1, read as the reverse complement.
GGGCTCCCCGGCTGGGGCTCCTGGCGGGACTGGGGGTCTCTCTACGGTGGGGTCGGGCCCACGTCTCCGTCTGCTGCTGTTGGAGAGCGTCTCTGGGTTGTTACAGCCGCGAACGGGGTCCCCCGTTGCCCCTGTGCATCCCCCAATCCAATGGGCCCCGTATTTGCCTGGGCTCATGTGCTTGTTGCGGCTGCATGGGACAGTGGGTGGGGCTCAGGTAAGTCCGTAGCTCGCGCGGCCACCGTGGGAAGGCTGGTGAGGCAGCCCGGACTGTGGTCACGCCTTCTTGGAGCTGCAGCTGTGAGCTGGAGCCGAGGGGAGCCTAGAGTACTCACTCACTCTTCGGGACGAGAATCACGGATTTGATTATCTGCCGTTCCTCCAGGGAGAAATTAGGCCCTGTTGCTGTTAGGTCATTGATAGGCACAAAGGAATGAGAGCACTTCCATGCCGGGTCACTTACGTAGTTGAATGTTTTTCAGCATTTTTCTTTCGGCGAAACTTTCTTGGTGGTGTTTTCCCTGAGGCAATTGTACACAAATATTTATTAGCTCTTAGCCAAGGACCTAATCCCTTACTAGGGGCTTCAGTTGCAGCCATGATGGCGGTGAGCAAAATGCTGTAACACAAAATTGAATCTGGAATGAAGCCCCTGTAGAGTATTGAGGTTTCCCCCTAAGGCCCCGGAGTTTAAGATGAGCAGAGGTTAGAAAGAGAAGGAAAATGGGAAGGGGTGTTGGTAATGTGAAGGGAACATTTATGTAGGGAGGCCCATGGCAGGAAGGAATGGGGAATAAGGGCATTGTTCAGGTTAGGGGTTTATGTGTTGAAGGAAAGAATGGGTAGAGTTGAGGCTGGTGGGGTAGGTAGGTTGGTAGGCATTCAGTCCTGCGAGCTAGAACCCCAAGTTTCTCCTCAGTTGGTGGCTTCTTGCACATCTCCATAAGCAGTCTGTGAAGTTTCGCCTTGTTTACTTTTGGAGACAGGGTCTCTCTCACTCGTGGCCCTGGCTGGTGTGAAACTCACTAAGCTCTGACTGCTGGTGCTTTGGTGTGCTGGGATTAAAGGTGTGCGCTGTCGTGCTCAGATGTGTGCTTGCTCTTGTTGATGTCTGGGCCAGGGTAGCACAATGCTCGAGTCAAAGCAATAGGACCACCATCAGGTCCTCAAGTTCCTGTCTCTTGGCTGTGATGTAAGCCAGGCTAGTTAGCCTAAGAGCTGCTGTTGTCTGTCTTCTTGCTTCCCATTTCTTGTAAGGGGACACTGGGATTACAGATCTTCATTATGGTTGGCTTTTGCCTGGGTTCTGGGGACTCAAGCTCAGGTAGACGGGATTGTGTGGTAAGTGCTTTTTTCCACTACCGTTCCCTCAGACCTCAGTTGGATGACCAACCTTTCGGAATATTCGTCCAGTTGTCTGCCCCACTAACGTTCCTCTTTGTTTTAGAAATCCCTCACATTTTACCAGTTACATGAGTTTTGTTGTTCCAGACGCACACTGACTGGTCCTTCAGCATTGTCGTCAGCTGACAGGTTTTCTCTGATGTTACTGTCTCTTTGCTGTCCACTAGGCCTGTCGCCTGGACTGGAGGCTCCCAGTTGTGCTGCTTTCATGGTCACCTTTCTGTTTCTGTCTCTGACACACACAGCACAGAGCAGAGAGAAGGAAGGAAAAATAAAAAACAGTTCGTAGTAATGCAGGCAGGGCTTAACCATTCGTGAGGCGTTCTGAGAAGTAGCTGTTGGCCAGTTCGACCCTCCAAGATGCATTTTACTACCCTTCGCGTGCAGGGGTTGGGGAAAAGCTGCACCAGGCTAAGGGAATTAAGTGGGTCTTTGGTTTCCCTTGACAAACTGATTAAGTGTGTACCTGTGGGGTTTTTTTGTTTTTATTTTATTTTTTTTAGATTTCTTGAGTGTGCGTTTGCCTGCCTGTGTTTGTGTGTGCACCACATGGGTATTTGGTGCCCATGGAGGTCAGAAGGGCATTGGAGCCCCTGGAACTGGAGTTACGGATAGTTGTGAACCACTACATAGGTGCTGGCATTTGAACCTGTGTCCTCTGGAAGAGCAGCAAGCCCTTAACCATTGAATTCTCTCCAACTTCTGTTAATGCATTTCTAGGTCTTGCTCTGTAGACCAGGCTGGCCTTGAACTCAAATCTACCTGCCTTTTCCCCTCACTTGTACTAGGGTTAAAGGTGTGTGCACAGACTTCACCTGTGGGTTTTGTTTGTTTTTGAGACAGGGTTTCTCTTTGTAGCCCTGGCTGTTCTGGAACTAACTGTAGATCAGGCTGGCTTCAAACTCAGTGACCCATCTGTCTCTGCCTCCCATGTGCTGGGATTATAGGTTTTGTCTGTATTTTGAGGTAAGGTCAGGTGTGGAGTTTTTACTTGTCTCAGTTCTTCAGAGCTCAATGTTTTGATTTGGAACATTTTGGATCTTCTAATTGTTGGATGTTCAGCCTGTGTTTACCTTATGAATTCCTTCCTGTCTGCATCTATGCCTGCAGGCCCGAAGAGGGTGCCAGATCTCATTACAGATGGCTGTGAGCCACCATGTGGTTGTTGGGAATTGAGCTCAGGACCTCTTGAAGAGCAGCCAGTGCTCTTAACCTCTGAGCCATCTCTCCAGTACTTCTTATTTACACTTTCTTCCACCTGGGAAATAAGCTGCCTGGCACCTAAAATTATGTTTCTCCTAAAGTAAGCGTTAAGTACATTATTAAACATGTACTGAATAAATGAATGAACAATTTCTCTCACCTGAGTAGGGACTTTTTTTTATTAATTAATTTATTATGTATATAATATTTTGTCTGCATGTATGCCTGCCCGCCAGAAGAGGGCACCAGATCTCATAGATGGTTGTAAGCCATCATGTGGTTGCTGGGAATTGAACTAGGGACCTCTGGAAGAACAGCCAGTGCTCTTAACCTCTGAGCCATCTCTCCAGCCCCAAGTAGGGCCTTTTTTTAAATATAGAAGTTACAGTCATTTATTGTGTGTGTGTGTGTATGTATATATTATATATATGGATGTATGCATGCCATGGTGCACATGTGGAGGTCAGAGGACAACTTTGGGAGTTAGTTCTGGGAATCAAATGCAGGTTATCAGGCTTGGTGGCAAGTGTCTTCCTGTTGAGCCATGTAGATGGTCCTAGGATCTTAGTCAACTGTGCCTTGCTTCATCTGACCAGTGCAATGTGGAATTAGAATGAGGTAGTGGTCCACACCTTTAATCTTAGCACTTAGGAGGCAGAGGCAGCTGGATCTCTGAGTTTGAAGCCAGCCTGGTTTACACAGAGAAAGAGAAACCCTGTCTTAAAAGAATGAATGATTTCAGTGGTGTCATGTGGAATTAGAATGAATGATTGCCAGCCTTTGGGGGATTGGGTGCCCAAGAGGAGTCTGGTGCTTTGGGTGATGTGGTGGAGAGGCTGATGGTGCCTCAGTGAGAGGAAGGGTCAGAAGGAGGACTGGCTGAGTCTGTGCTGGCGATCTTACACCTCTAAAGAAGCCAGGAACAGGAGGAAGAGTTGTTTCTCCGAGTGTCGGAAGAAGGGTAGTGGATGGCGTTCTTTCAGCTAGCATTTCTGGACATCTTCATGCCAGGTGCTTTGCAGATACAGGGTATCTCCTGAGGTGAGGGAAGCCTTATTGTTGAATCTAGTAGGTGAGTTGTGCTGTCCTCTCTTAGCTCTGGTTGTTTGTTTGGCACAGGAGATGAGGGAGGAGGTCAGATAAGATAGAATTTGAGGAAATAGATTGAAGGACAGGCAGCAGTGACACAGGCTGATGGCCTTTTTGAACTCAGAAAGGGCATCTCAGTGGCCTTTGCCTGACTCACTCCTATGTTTTCCTCCACTTGTAGAATCCTTCAGCTCTTGGGACTCTGGTGAATCTCAGCAATGCACATCTTGGTTCCATCAAAACTCGGTGAGTCTTTAATTGACCCTCTTTCCTCGGGACGGTGTGGCTTCAGGAAGTAGGTTGTACATTTGCCTATCCTTTGTCCCCACCCGTAGATTCAAGGTGTTTTCTCCATTCTATGAGCTGCGAGTTTTCCGTCTCTGAGCACACTTGAATTAGACTCACCATTTCCATCTCTTGTTCCCCACTAGATTAGCTCTGCTTCCTTCTTTGCTTGCTGCTGCACACACTCGGAGTCCTCCTATGTCTCAGGAGATCGAAAACACAGTAAATCTAGAGATGGATCTTACACAGCCCAATGAAAATAAAAGGACGGTCAGTAGTTTCTCTGAAGTCTAGCTCCCACCTCCTTACCGCTTGCTCTCTTGTTTGTAAGGTTTGAAGGCCTGTGTCTGCTGTCCCTGCTGGTAGGGGAGAGCCCCACGGAGTTCTTCCAGCAGCACTGTGTTTCTTGGCTTCGGAGCATTCAGCAGGTGTTGCAGGTAAGGATCTGCTCCCCTCTGTCCTACCCCCAGAATGGGTCAGGTGTGCTCTTCGTGGCTTGCACATTAGCTCTGGGGACAGAATGATTGGAAATGTTTTTTGCTTTGTGTAAGCTTCGTCTTTTTATTTATTTATTTTGTATACATGTATGCCAACATGCCAGAAGAGGGCGCCAGATCTCATTACAGATGGTTGTGAGCCACCATGTGGTTGCTGGGAATTGAACTCAGGACCTCTGGAAGAGCAATCAGTGCTCTTAACCACTGAGCCATCTCTCCAGCCCGAATAGCGATCTTTCTAAACTTCCTGATAATTTCATCTCTTAGCTTACATTGTAACTCTAAGCTTCACTGTTCCTTTCCTAAGAGGTGATCCCTCTGAAGTTCTTTCTGTAAGTGCTTGTGTGTGTTTCTGTCTATTGCTCTGTTACCCATCTAACTTTTTTTTTTTTTTGGTTTTTCGAGACAGGGTTTTTCTGTGGTTTTGGAGCCTGTCCTGGAACTAGCTCTTGTAGACCAGGCTGGTTTCGAACTCACAGAGATCCGCCTGCCTCTGCCTCCCAAGTGCTGGGATTAAAGGCGTGCGCCACCACCGCCCGGCCCCATCTAATTTTTTTTTTTTTTGGGTTTTTCGAGACAGGGTTTCTCTGTGGTTTTGGAGCCTGTCCTGGAACTAGCTCTTGTAGACCAGGCTGGTCTCGAACTCACAGAGATCCACCTGCCTCTGCCTCCCGAGTGCTGGGATTAAAGGCGTGCGCCACCACCGCCCGGCCCCCATCTAATTTTTTAACCTCTCTTCCTAACACCTCCATGCCCTCTGCACTTAGTTATTTCATAAGCAATCCCTGTGCTAAGCTTAGGGTAAGAGGTGCTTGAACTCCACTTTGGATGTTTTTTAAATCTAATATAGGGACTGAGATAATAACCTTTTATGAACCAGAATTTTCAGATAACAATTTAGCCATGTGGTTTCTGTTAAATACTTTAAATTCTTGTAAAAATGGGGAAAAAATTCTTAGCATATGGGCCATACAAAAGCATTTACTCACACACCACAGTTTGCAGATTTCTATTCTAATGGAAGTCACTTGAGCATAGAATAGTATAACTGATTGCAAAGTGACACCGACTGCAGTAAAGACTCGTTCTCTGAGAATATAGACAGGCACTCTGACCAGGGGTTAGAGGTTTACAGTATTCTAAGAGTATAAAAACTCCATAGAAAAGGAAGTTGGTCATTTGAAGAATTGTAAATATGGCAGGTTGGTGGGGTTGAGATGCAGTTGGGGAGATAGGTGTAGGAGAACCAAGCAATAGGCTTTTATTTTATAAGGAATTTGGCTTTTATTCTCTGAGTAGTGGGAATTCTTTAGAGGTTCTAAGTTGATTTCTTGTCACTGTAACACATTGCCACAGTTTGCGTAATCTATAAGGAACAGGTTTGTCTACATCGTGGTTCTAGAAGCTGGAACATGCAAGTTGAAGGGGAACCATCTCCTGAGGACCTGCTTGCTCCGTTATAACTGGGTGGACAGTCAGTGGAATCTGGGGTTGGGAATGAGAGAGAGCACGCCAAGCTCCCTCTGTAAGAGGTCTACTGCTGCAGTAGCTTTCTGACTCAGTAAGGTAGCTGCCTCGGCACTATTGTGCGGGGGCTAAGGATCCAGTAGATGTAGTTTGAAGGCTATGCAAACTATAGTGGTGACAGTGGAGTGGTGATGGTGGCATCTTCATATTTGAAAATTCCACTCTGGGTGCTGGGAGAGGCCTGGAAGCAGAAGGACCAGGTAGATGGCTAAGTGGAGTGGAGCAGAACATTTGCAGTGCCTGGACGTGGTGGTAGTGGTAGAGCTGATAGAGGTAGGTGGGTTTGACATAGCCGAGTGAACAGTCTCATGATTGATTGACTTTAGAGAGACTGTATGACCAGCACGATTTGTGGCCTTCAGAACACTGGAAGGCACTCAGGGCTCAGGGAATAAAAGAAAACCCTGTGAGTGTGACCAGGAGTGTTGAGCAGCCCTTTCAGTAGGCCTCTTGATGTGGCCATGGTCTGGAAGAGGGCCTCTCTTGGTATGTTTTACCAGGAGGATTGCCAGCGTTTAGCCAGTAGTGAAGCTGAGGGTGGTTTTGGTGTGTGTCCTTGCCACCACTGAGGTGTACACCATGCTGAGTGGTCAGTGAGGAGGAGTGAGAGACTGAGACACACAGAGGAAGCCAAAGAGATAACCGGGATTGTGGGTTGAACAGAACCCAAGGTAAAGGGAGGGGTAAGTCAGATTGTGGGTTGGATGGGTTCCGGGGGAGTCCATGAGGAAAGAGGGAGGAGTCACTTCTGTTTATCTTCCTGGGAGTGACCTCTGTTTATACTCTAGAGGTAGAAGACTGACCCAGCGTCATTTACATTATTAGTCAATGCGGTGAATGAGAGTGTTTTCAAGGAGCTGTAGACAGGCTAGACTGGCCTGGGGTGAGAAGCAACTGCGAGAAGAGGGATAGGAGAAAGGGATACAAGATGCTTTCAAGATGCTGACTGTTGCTAGGTGGTGGGTGCCTTTAATCCCAGGCAGAGGCAGGTGGATCTCTCTGAGTTCAAGGCCAGCCTGGTCTACAAAAGTTAGTTCCTGGACAGGCTCCAAAGCTACAATGAAAATGAAACCCTGTCTCAAAAAACAAAACAAAAAGATGCTGACTGTCAGATGAGCCACAGTCGGACAGCTCTTGAGATTTGGGAGTAGAGTTTCATATTTGATCAAAGAAGGGTTCTAAGGTGGGGGCATCTCAAGCCTGTGGACATGTGAGTGGGGGAGTGAGGTGATGTGTGGACAGGAGGAAGGGAGGTGGAAGGGTAATGGGGATGCCTAAGTTTTCTGGTTTGGGAGTTGGAAACTAAGGTAGCCGCAGTCCTTGGCTGCAGTTTTTTCCTGCCACATTGAAGGCAAGGCCATGCAGGATGACAGTGGTGGAATTGGGATTGCAAGTTTAATGGAGGAAGCTAGGCTAGCCGGGGAGAAATGTGGGATTGCTGGACAGTGTTGAAGACCTATTTGTAGTTCACGGGCCCAACTGTTCTTTTTTTTTTTTTTTAAGATTTATTTATTTATTATGTATACAGCATTCTGCCTGCATGTGTGCCTGCACAGCAGAAGAGAGCACCAGATTTCATCATAGATGGTTGTGAGCTACCATGTGGTTGCTGGGAATTGAACTCAGGACCTCTGGAAGATTAGCCAGTGCTCTTACCTCTGAGCCATCTCTCCAGCCCCCCCCCAACTGTTCTTTCTTTTTAAAATTGGTGGATTTGTCAAGCTGGCTTAGTGGATAAAGCCACTTGCTGCCAAGCCTGCTAACCTTAGTTCAGTCCTAGCCGTGGTGGAAGGAGAAGCTGACTCCTGAAAGTTGTCCTCTGACTTCCACGCTCCTGCCTTCACAAGTAAACTAAGACACAGATGGAGGGAGGGGGAGAGGAGAAAAGGAAATGAATTATTTCTTTTTTTTTTTGTTTTTTTTGTTTTTCGAGACAGGGTTTCTCTGTGGTTTTGGAGCCTGTCCTGGAACTAGCTCTTGTAGACCAGGCTGGTCTCGAACTCACAGAGATCTGCCTGCCTCTGCCTCCCAAGCGCTGTGTGCCACCACCGCCAGGCTAACTCTTTCTTGTTGATGGTAAATGGGATGGTAATATCCATACTAGCTGTGGTGTTGTTACACCTCCTGTCCTCCTGGTGGCAGTGAAGGTTAGGTTTGCAGCATGGTGTTTTGCTTTTAGTCCCAGGACTCACCACCTACCATTGAGCTCGCTGTGGCTATCCTGAGGGATCTGCTCCGATACGCATCCCAGCTTCCTACACTGTTCCGGGACATCTCCACCAACCACCTTCCTGGGCTTCTTACTTCCTTGCTGGGCCTCAGACCAGAGGTGAGACTTTTTCAGACTGTTTGGAATTAAAGAATGTTATGGGAACTGCTTAGGGATTAGGATTTAGGAAGTGTGAAGATAAGAAAATGGTGAACATTAAGGAGAAAGAGTTTAGGGGCCTGGGTGAGATGGAAGGGTGTGGGCTGTTGCTGCTTGGCCTCTTCCTTCCTATTTCTGCTTTTCCCACAGTGTGAGCAGTCAGCTTTGGAGGGAATGAAGGCTTGTGTGACCTACTTTCCTCGGGCCTGTGGTTCTCTAAAAGTAAGTACTTATGAAACTGCTAGGTCTTCCCCTTAGACTCCATCCCTGACATTGGTCTTCACAGTGAAGACACTGACATAAATTACCTGCCTACAATGAGTAGGGCTTGGAGCTTGTGTCTGTCTGATGCTAGGGCCCATTCTCTAACCCATAAACTCCTTTCTTCTTCTCTCTCTTCCTCCTACCCCCATTTATTAATTTTTAAATTTAGTTTTTTTTTTTTAATTTTATGTGTTATGAGTATTTTGCCTGCGTGTTTCTCTATGAGCCATATGTGCCTGTGGAGGCCAGAAGGGTGTTGGTTCTCCTGGAACTGGAGTAAACAGATGATTGTGAGCTGCCACGTGGGTGCTGGGAACCAAGCCTAGGAACCTTCTGCAAGAACAGTCCCTATCACCTCCAGTCCTTCTTTTTTTTTTTTTTTTTTTTTTTTTTTTGGTTTTTCGAGACAGGGTTTCTCTGTGGCTTGTAGACCAGGCTGGTCTCGAACTCACAGAGATTCCCTGCTCTGCCTCCCAAGTGCTGGGATTAAAGGCGTGCGCCACCACCGCCCGGCTTCCAGTCCTTTTTAATGATGACCCGACCACTGAGCTGCACTCCCAAGTCCCACCCTCAACCCCTTCCTCCTTCTGTTCTGCCTGTTGGGTCTCTAGAATGCCCTGCCTGTTCTGCTGTCCTGAGAACACCCAGCGTCCCTTCAGGAAGAGTGCAGCTACAGAGACTTAATCAACACTCCCCCTTTGTTTCCGGCTTGTTTTTCCTGCTTTTAACTACCCTTGTTCAGACCAAGAGCAGCATGATTTGTCTTGGATTGGTTGCTTGCCACCAAGCTTGCTGTATCTTTCCTTGCCAATTTCACTCAAAGAAGACTTGTTCTTAGAATTGACCCTATCATATCAGCATTTTCTCTCCCTTTCTCATTAAGCCAAGAACTTTTAGCCTTTTCACCTAAAGGAAGTACTTTACAGCTTCTTTTTGGCTTGCCTGAGTTGACAGCATTTGAGATCATCATAAAGTAACATAAGGGTTGTTTGAAAACAGCACTGTAGTACTGTAATTGTCTGACAATGGAGCGATCCCTAAGGTCTGAGAAAGAAAATGAAGTTTTATACAACTCAAGAGCAGTCTATTGGTACAATTGTTCTGATTTATTATGAGAAGATGTTAAGCTCTTGTACCCAGTTTGTGACTTAAACTTTATGATGGGTAAGTGTGTATAGAAAAAAACAGATTGGGGTGGTGGTGCTCTAGGGTGGCTGAGGCAGGAGGATCATGAGTTTGAAGTTAGTCTAACTTGTATAGTGAGACTTTAAAAGACATTCAGAATAAATAAACATAAAACCTACTATATGTGTGATTGGGAATTATTTAAAACCTACTGTGTGTGTGTATGTATGATAAAAAACATACAACCTACTCTTTCTCTAAAATTTGGAATTTGTGGTTTGAACCATCTGCTGGAAGTCTTGATACATATTCTTTGTGGATAAGGGTGTGTATGTCACTAACTAGTTATCGCCAGTTTATGAACTCTCAAAGCAGGTATTTCTCAGGGGCCATATCTGTACTGATCCTTTATTTTCATATGGGCGCGTGTAATCACAGCTGATAGAAGTTACAAGTGATAGGACAGGGTTTTTGTATTTTCTTTTCTGCTGTGGAGCAAACTCAATCCAGCCACTGAGTTACATCTTAGCCTTTCAGAGTTACAGTTTGAGCTCATAAAACAAGAGTGCAGGGAATCACGAACATTCTGTTTCAGTTAAAGGGTTCAGAGTAGTTTAAAATTATAGACTAGGATTGCCTAAAGGGTAAGGCACTTGCCATCAAGCATGATGGCTTGATGGGTTTGATTCCCAGAACCCATATGATGGAAGGAAAAAGTCAACATCGGGCTAGAGAGATGGCTCAGAGGTTAAGAGCACTGACTGCTTTTCCAGAGGTTCTGAGTTCAATTCCCAGCAGCCACATGGTGACTCACAACCATCTGTAATGAGATCTGGTGCCCTCTTCTGGTGTACAGGCATACATGAAGGCAGAGAGCACTGTAATATATTTAATACATAAGTCTTAAAATACCTACAAGGCATGAATGTGTGAAAACCCAAAAATTAAGAATAAACCTTTACAATAGCATATGCAAATTTATTAACAGGTTGAACGAGAGCTTTAAGAAAATTTATATATGTATGTGTGCATATTCCATGTTGTACATGGGAAGTTGGAGAACACTTTTTAGGAGTGGATCTCTCCTACTGTGGGTTCTGGTCATTGGGCTTTTTATAGTAAACACTGTTACTAGATGAGCCAGCTCATCGCCAGCTCAGGCCATGCTTTAGTAATTTTAAGGCAGAGAGCATTCCTTCAGTGACTAGGAGAAATACAGAAATAAAAATTCCTTTAGTTACCTGTCCTCGGGGACTTTTTTTTTTTTTGTTTTTTTTTTGTTTTTTTTTTGTTTTTTTTTTGTTTTTTGAGACAGGGTTTCTCTGTGGTTTGGGAGCCTGTCCTGGAACTAGCTCTTATAGACCAGGCTGGTCTCGAACTCAGAGAGATCCGCCTGCCTCTGCCTCCCAAGTGCTGGGATTAAAGGCGTGCGCCACCACCAACCGGCAGTCCTCGGGGACTTTATAGGAGTATAGGGTGCACCTAGAGGCCACAGGAACATGAAGGTCCGAGAACTCTCTGGTTTCCCTGGGGCATTGTACCTGGTGAGTTTAAAGGACATAGTTGCAGGTGGCTGCTGTGGCAGATCTGCCATTCTGCTGGTATGAGGTCAGCAGGGTCTGCGTCAAGTAAGCTAAATCTAGGGAGCTGGTCTCCAGAAGAAGTTACAGAAAGCACATATCAGGATTGCCCACAGTGAGGAACTGGGAGGGAAGGGAAAGCTGGAAATGCCAGGGTGACTGAGCCCTCTTTCTAGTATGAGAACCTAACATTCACAAAGGGTGCCATGGCACCTTAGAATTAGAGTTCACTATAGAACTAGGTTTTGTCAGTTCTGTGATTTGAATTTGTGATGCATGCAGTTGATATGTTAAGGTGTGTTACTCTTGGTTTTTCGAGACAGGGTGTCTCTGTGGCTTTGGAGCCTGTCCTGGAACTAGCTCTTGTAGACCAGGTTGACCTACAACTCACAGAGATCTGCCTGCCTCTGCCTCCCGAGTGCTGGGATTAAAGGCTGTGCCGCCACCACCACCCGGCAAGGTGTGTTACTCTTAAAATGTGAAAGGAACAGATGAATTCATTGCTGACAGCTATGGGTCCTGTTGATAAGCATATTTGTTTGCATTTAAAATTTAGAGTTGTATAGCCAGGCGTGGAACTTCAAGGCCAGCCTGGTTTCCAAAGTGAGTTCCAGGACAGCCAGAGTTAGGCAAAGAGACCCTGTCTCAAAAACAAGCAACAACCAAAAGAAAGAACAATTGAGATATTCTATAGTCTACTTACAGTTGCTGAAACTAGTGATGGATCCTCTATTACTCATGTATTCATAAGCCTCACTTTTCTACCCCAAGTAAATTGTGGCTTTTTTTGATTTTTCAAGACAGGGTTTCTCTGTAGCTTTTGGTTCCTGTCCCGGAACTAGCTCTTGTAGACCAGGCTGGCCTCGAACTCACAGAGATCCGCCTGCCTCTGCCTCCCGAGTGCTGGGATTAAAGGCTGCGCCACCACCGCCCGGCTACTCCAGGCTTTCTTGTATCAGGCAGAGGGTTTGCTGACGCCAGGTGGCAGCTGTGAGATTCGCTGCCTTTGCTCTGTGCCCACCCCGATCCCAGCCTGTTCTTAGGACCTAGTCCTCTGGGTGGTACACTAATTCCAGCCTGGGTCTTTATTTCTGTATCCGCTTGTAGAACTGGAGTGTATTTATGCTTTTCAGGCCTGTCGTTTTGGCTTCAGAGAGAAAGATGACTGTCACTTGCAAAAACTAGCAGAGGGAGCCCAGTTGTTTTTTTAGGGGGGTAGGAAGGAGGCTGAGAACCAGAGCTCTGTGCGGCGTCTATCACAGAAATGCACCTGACCCTCCCCTTGGATGCATCATGCTTCCTGTGTCTGTAGGAAAGCACATCTCAGGTGGAACGACTGCTGTGGAGACCCTGTCTCTGCCCCATAACCTCTTCCTTTCTTCCCTGCTCCAGGGCAAGCTGGCCTCTTTCTTCCTGTCTCGGTTAGATGCCTTGAATCCTCAGCTCCAACAGGTAAAGGGAAGGGAAAGGCACAGAGCCCAGGGGCTCTGACCTGGGGTATCTTTTATGGCTCATCTTAGCCATTATTTCTTATAGCATTTGGATCCTTTCTCGCTTTCTTCCTGTTAGCATACACAATTGCTAGTTTTTGTCCTCTTGGAGACTTATGCTCACTGTTCCTTGAGCTCTTGTTGATCTGTTTCTCTCGGGCATTAGTGGGGTGGGAGACCAATGGCTGAGCTAGTTCCTTTCTGACCAGCTTTGGCCTGCGAGTGTTCCTCCAGGTTGTGACCAGCTTTCTGCCCTTTTGCAGCTGGCCTGCGAGTGTTACTCCAGGTTGCCCTCTTTAGGTGCTGGCTTTTCCCAGGGCCTGAAGCACACAGAGAACTGGGAGCAGGAGCTGCACAGCCTGATGACCTCACTGCATAGCTTGCTGGGGACCCTGTATGAGGGAGCAGAGACCGGTAGGGACTTTGTGGTCAGGAGATGGGCTTCCACGGGTTGTGGCAGGAGGGAACAGGAGGGTGATCCAGAGAGGTGGGATAGTGGGTTTCTGGGCGTCAGGAATGAGACCATAGGTGGGTCATCTACCACAAATGGAAAGATGGGGCTGAACAGAGTTCAGAACACTGCGCCTCCAAGATCAGGGTTTGAGTCCCATCACCCACACGGCAGCTCACACAAATGAAAGAGGCGGGATGGGAGAAAGACAGAGTGTACAGGTGGTTGTGTTGCTGCCCAGCTCCTGTGCAGAGTGAAGGCCCTGAAGTAGAGGTGCTGCTTTCCCAGTCAGAAGATGGTAACACTCATGTCCTCCTCCAGCTTCGGCAGAGGTTTTCAGGACTGGCCCGTTGCCTGGGGCTCATGCTCAGGTATGTAGGTGTTGGAGGGATGGTCTTGCAGCTGGAGAAATTGAGGTGGGTGTGTGGAGTCAAGCTGCGGCGACTGCCCTGAGGTTCTCTTTGCTCTGATTGTCTAGCTCTGAGTTTGGGGCTCCTGTGTCCGTTCCTGTGCAGGAGATCCTGGACCTCATCTGTCGTATCCTCAGCATCAGTAACAAACATATTGTGAGTGGACTTTGTCTTTCATATATAGCCTTGCTCAGGACCCTGGACACCTCAACACCCACACTGCCATCTTTGTCCTGACACATGTGTGACTCTTAGTGGACTTGCTCACACAAAGCAGAGCCACCTGTGGCCAGTTCAGAGTGTGAATTTGGGGATGAGCTGAGGCGTTGTTGAAGGGCTCAGCTGTCCTCTCCTGCAGGATGGGAGATGGGTTTGGGTTGATTTGGCAGGGAATGGGTTCATGTTGTGTACACCTGCTCTCTTTCTGTGTTTCTCTGGTTCTCCTTTTCTTTCTCCATCTTCTTTTGCTGAATTTTCCTCCAGAACTTGCATGGAGATGGTCCTCTCCGACTGCTGCTGCTGCCCTCTATCCACCTTGAAGCCTTGGACTTGCTGTCTGCGCTGATCCTTGCGTAAGTGGACTGGTCATGGTGTGGAGAAGGGAGTGGACATACTGGATGTGAAGGCCACTGTTCCATCCTCTCTGCCCCCAGGTGTGGAGGCAGACTCTTGCGTTTTGGGGCCCTGATCAGCCGCCTGCTTCCCCAGGTCCTCAATACCTGGAGCACTGGGAGGGACACTCTGGTTCCAGGCCAGGAGAGGCCCTACAGGTGATTATCCAGGCAGGGGCTAGAGTGGAGAGGGTGGTGAGAGTGTGCGGGTGCCCAGGGGCTCCGGCGCCTCAGCCTTCCACTTACTCTCTGCTCTCCTTGCTCCTGCTCCAGCACCATTCGGACCAAGGTTTATGCTATCTTAGAGCTGTGGGTGCAGGTTTGTGGGGCGTCTGCAGGCATGCTCCAGGGAGGGGCCTCAGGAGAGGCCTTGCTCACCCACCTACTCAGTGACATCTCTCCACCAGCAGATGCTCTTAAGGTGAGACCTTGGCTCCTGTCCCCCCGGCTCCTGTGCCTGTTTCCTAACTGTCCTGACTTCTGGTTTGCTTGTATATGTGACTGTATCTCCTTTACCACAAGCTGTGCAATGCCAGAGGAAACTCTGACGGAAACTTGCAAAGTGGGAAGCCAAGTGCCCCTAAGAAGCTGAAGCTCGATATGGGAGAAGCTTTGGCCCCATCCAGCCACAGGAAAGGAGACAGGAATGCCAACAGCGATGTGTGTGCGGCTGCACTAAGAGGTGGGCCGATAAGCCAGAACCAGTTGGCAGAGTAGATCGTGCAGGAGCAGAGACAGTCATGCCGCCTTGAACACTCTTCTGTCCTGCTTTTAGATTGGGGATCTGGTAGCTTTTCCTGGTCTTCCAAGGTCTCAGTTTAATTTCCTCAAGCACTTTACATATGCACTGTGTGTGGCAGGGGCAGTACGAGCACTTGGGGAATCCATGCCTGTGGAGTTCATGTGCCCTGCAGAGCAGGGTGGTGTAGGGATTCCCTGTGTCCAGTGCATCTGGGAATGTAGGCAGCAGTTAAGTGAATGCCATACAGTTAGTCGATGACTGTCCTTTGGGGCTCATGCATTCTTACTGTCTGTTGTCTCGCTGTCAAGGTGAGGCCAGTTCTCAAGTATACAGATAGAACTAATAATGTCTTACTGCATTATCACCCCCATTTTATTATACCAGTGGAAGAAAACTGAGGGGGTAAATGCCTTGCCCTAGGTAGGCAGTGGCAGAACTGGGTGCCCCTGTGGGCTTGTGTGCCTTTGCAGTTCTCTGCCTCTGACATGCCTTTCTCTTCTCAGGCCTCAGCCGGACCATCCTCATGTGTGGGCCTCTCATCAAGGAGGAGACTCACAGGGTTAGTGTCTGAAGAGGGGCCACTACTCTGTGCACTTGGGAGTGTTTGCCCCAGAGGTGGACCCACTGAAACCTGGGTTGGGTGGCTGTGGTGGCGTTTCTAGACTCACTGCTTTCTTTCCAGAGACTTCATGATCTAGTCCTGCCCCTGGTCTTGAGTGTACAGCAGGGTGAGGTTCTGGGCAGCCCCCCTTACAGCAGTTCCTGCTGCCGCCGAGAGCTCTACCGCCTGCTGCTGGCTCTCCTGCTGGCGCCTTCCCCTCGCTGCCCACCTCCTCTTGCCTGTGCCCTGAAAGCTTTCTCTCTTGGCCAATTGGAAGATAGTCTTGAGGTAATTGCTCATTGGGTCAGATCTTTATTTGATTCCTGGGTTCTTTTGTTCTGATGTTTGCCTCGCGAGACCCTGTGTTCCTGATGCTCTTGTCCTTCCTTCCTTAGGTCTCCTCTTTCTGCTCAGAAGCACTAGTGACCTGTGCTGCCCTGACACACCCCCGAGTTCCTCCCCTGCAGAGCTCAGGCCTTACCTGTCCCACACCTGCCCCAGTTCCTCCTCCTGAGGCCCCATCTCCATTCAGGGCCCCAGCCTTCCATCCTCCAGGTCCCATGCCCTCCATCGGTGCTATGCCATCTCCAGGCACAATGTCTTCAGCAGGCCCATTGCCCTCAGCAGGCCCCATTCCCACAGTAGGCTCCATGTCCTCAGCTGGCCCTATGCCATCCACAGGCCCGGTGCCCTCTCGCCCTGGACCTCCAGCCACAGCCAACCACTTAGGTCTCTCTGTCCCAGGCCTAGTGTCTGTCCCACCCAGGCTCCTTCCTGGCCCTGAAAACCATCGTGCAGGCTCCAGTGAGGATCCTGTCCTTGCTCCTACTGGGACCCCTCCACCTAGCATACCCCCAGATGAAACTTTTGGAGGGAGAGTACCCAGGCCAGCCTTTGTCCACTATGATAAGGAGGAGGCATCTGATGTGGAGATCTCCTTGGAAAGTGACTCTGATGACAGTGTGGTGATTGTACCCGAGGGGCTTCCATCTCTGCCACCTCCACCACCGTCAGGTAGTCCTCCCCCTGTGGCTCCTACTGGCCCACCAACAGCCTCCCCTCCTGTGCCAGCCAAGGAGGATTCTGAAGAACTGCCGGCAACTCCAGGGCCTCTGCCCCCACCGCCACCCCCTCCCCCACCTGTTTCTGGTCCTGTGACACTTCCCCCACCCCAGCTGGTCCCTGAAGGGACTCCTGGAGGAGGACCCACAGCCATGGAGGAAGATTTAACAGTTATTAATATCAACAGCAGTGATGAAGAGGAAGAAGAGGAGGAGGAAGAAGAGGAAGAGGATGAAGATGAGGAAGAAGAAGACTTTGAGGAAGAGGAGGAAGATGAGGAAGAGTATTTTGAGGAGGAAGAGGAGGAAGAAGAAGAGTTTGAGGAGGAATTTGAGGAGGAGGAAGGTGAATTAGAAGAGGAGGAGGAGGAGGAAGAGGAAGAAGAGTTGGAAGAAGTAGAAGATGTGGAGTTTGGCTCAGCGGGAGGAGAGGTGGAAGAAGGTGGACCCCCACCCCCAACGCTGCCTCCTGCTCTGCCACCTACAGACTCCCCCAAAGTACAGCCCGAGGCAGAACCTGAACCTGGGCTCTTATTGGAAGTAGAAGAGCCGGGGGCAGAGGAGGTGCCAGAGCCTGAGACAGCTCCCACCCTGGCCCCTGAGGTGCCCCCCTCCCAGGAGGAGGTGGAGCAGGAAGTGGGGAGCCCGACAACAGGGCCTCCTCAGGAGCTTGTTGAAGATGAGCCCTGCGCTCCCCCTGCCCTGGTGGAAGAAGGGAATGCGGGTGCAGGTGACAAGGTGCCAACCCCACCTGAGACACCTGCAGAAGAAGAGATGGAGGCAGACGCAGAAGCCACAGCTCCCCAGGAAAAGGTGACAACGGGGTCAGCCAGGGAGGGCATGGGTGGAGCACTGGGGCTGGAGGAAGACTGGCTGCTACCTGAGGGGAGAGGCTTGCTCCAGCCTGGCCTGCTTTCCCATGTATTGACTTTGAATTTTGTGTCTTTGTCCCTAAAAGGAGCAAGATGATACAGCTGCCATGCTGGCTGATTTCATCGATTGTCCCCCTGATGATGAGAAGCCACCACCTGCCACAGAGCCTGACTCTTAACCCCTTCTGCACCCGAACACTTTGTATCCAATAAAGTTATGTCTGTAGATATCTATGTTGCTCTTGCCACACTGTCTGCGGTGGGAGCCTGAGTGAGTGCCAGGGTTTGTTGCATCTTCTCCAGATGTGTCCACTGTTGTCTTCATTGACCCGAGGAAGAACTGCTGGCCTAAAGAAGTAGCCAACTGCCCTGTCAGTAAGTTAGTGTTGGAGTTTTCGATTCTTACCCTCTGTTTTCTGTAGGAGCTTGCTATGTAGCCCAGGCTGGCCCTGAATTCATAATCTTGGGTCAGCTTCCTTTCCAAGGGCTGAGGTTGTATATGTGCCCCACATCACTCTGTTGTCTGATGTCACGTGAGCTGACATGCCTATGAGTGATGCAGGGCTATGGTGATTTCAACGTTAGCAGTTGAACTGATTTTTTAAAACTTTGCGTAGATTACCCCCCCCCCCCAGAGAAATTGTTAGAATATATAACGTCTACCTAGATCCACCAGTTGTCAGCTTTTTTCCTACCTATCTAGATCTGTATCTACAGATAAACCTATGTATATATTTATATAAACTTATATATCTATGTATTATGTTGTTGAATTTGGAGAGTAGCCATCATGGTCTCTCTTCAGTGTTACCTGAGATTAAGAACATAATACTGACTGGGCAGTGGTGGCACACACCTTTAATCCCAGCACCAGGCAGGATCTCTGGGAGTTTGAGGCTGGCCTGGTCTACAGTTCCAAGGATATCCAGGGCTACGCAGAGAAACCCTATCTTGAAAAAGCAAAACCAAACCAAACCAAACAATAAAACCCTATAATACTATGGGCTGGAGAGATGGCTCAGCAGTTAAGAGCATTGACTTCTTCCAGAGGTCCCAGGTTCAGTCTAGCACCTGCATGGCAGCCCACAGCTGCCTGTAACTTTTGTTCCAGGGGATCTGACACCCTCTTCTAGTCTCCATGGGCTTGCAAATGGTACACAAACAGGCAGGCAAAATGCCTATACATGTAAGTTTAAAACCATTACCCCCTCTCTCCCGCCCAAACAAAAAAATCCAAACACAACCTTGGGATGGAAATGTACTCAGTTGTAGAGTACTTGTCTAGCTTGTGTGAAATACTGGATTCGACCCCCAGCAGCACATGGTGCTGCACAACACAGTACATCACAAGGCACGTGGATGCACACTTGTAATCCCAGCACTCAGGTTGTAGAAGCTGGAGGATTAGAAGTTAGTCGCTCATGGCTGCATTGTAAGTTTGAGGCTAGCCTGGGTTTAATGAGACTGTGTCTCAAGACTTAAACCCAAGCAGGTTAAATAAAAACAATTAGAATTATCAAACCTAAGGAAAGCTCCAGCAATTCATTAGTCAGATGGTCCCTGATTGCAGAGTTTGACGTGACAGTGTTACAACAGTAAGGAATTTTCCATCTTTAGTCCAGTATTGCATAAATTGCACGAGCTGTTCAGCACTCGATTATGCTTTTGCCCAGATGGCACAATGTCGTGATGGGCTCTGATAGATGAGGTGGAGTAGGGGAGTATTTTCAGGCTCAGGATGGGTTGATTGGGGGTGCAGTTCCATTGTCAGGAACATTTGTATTGTCCAGATAATGACAGAGTCATAAAGTTTTGTGACTTTTTACTGCTGTAGGTCAAGAGTTTTTAAGTGATGGAGATGACCACAAGACCCCTAGTGATTCAGAAGGAGAAAGCCTGATACCATGGGAATAGACTAGAACGGGGTTTCCAGCTTAAATTAATATTCTGTGTAGATATTACTTCAGGAGATCCAAAAAGGTTTGTTGAGAAGTTTTGGTCGTCAAGAGTAAGGGCACATCTATCACAGAGTGTTCCTACTTTTTAGTAATTTTTTTTTTTTTTGAGACAAGATAATTACAGCCCTTGGGAGGTTAAAACAAGAGGATTATAAATTGGAGGCCAGCCTGGGCTACATAAGAGACTCCTAAACAAAATGAAGCACCCAAAGAATTGTAGCAACTGAGATAATATATTACTTAACATGTTCACATTAAAAATCTCTCCAACTGTTCTAGTATCCTTTTTTGTTTGTTTTTGGTTTATTCAGACAGGATCTCACTGTGTGGCTTTGGCTGTCCTCCAACTCAGAGGTCTGCCTCCCAAGTACTGGGATTCAAGGTGTGCGCCACCATCCCCAGATGCACCAGTGTTCTTTAACGCTGTTTGTGGACTTTCTGTTACCTCATCACATGTACTGAGTCCCATCCATGACATAAACTTCCTTACCTGTTTCTGAGCCTCAACCCTTTTCTGACTGCTGAGTCCCTCCCCTGATGTCCAGCATGGGCACCTCGGTTAACTCCTGTTGAGCTGCTAAAGCATTGGTGTCTAGACTGCTATTTTTATTTTTTCTCTAGTCAAAAACAAAATTAGGGGGTGAGAGAGATGGCTCTGTGGTTAAGAACACTACTCTTCCAGAGAGGACCTGGGTTCAGTTCCCAGCAGTTGCATGGCAGCTCACAAACATTTATAATTCCATTAGCAGGGATCCAACACTTGGCCTCTGTGGTACTGCAGTCACGTGCACAGACATACATGTAGGCAGAACACCTATATACATAACATGAATAAAAGTTAAAAAAAATAGACCTGGAGAGTTGGCTCAGTGATGTGTCTGCAGTGTGAGCAGGACACGAGTTTGAGCTCCAGAACCTATGTAAAAAGCTGGTTGCGGGACTGGGTGAGAGTGCTGCATCCTGCCGGGCGGTGGTGGCGCACGCCTTCAATCCCAGCACTCGGGAGGCAGAGGCAGGTGGATCCTATACCTTCCAACTGAAAAGATACCTGTCAAACAAGAACGCCACATATGTCAGATACAGATTCAGCTCAGGCGGTGGCAGAACAGGCAGACCTACTAGGCTCCCACCGTTTATGTAGCCGCATAGTTGTCAAGGGCGGGTCTTTGGCCACTGAAAGGTTTGAAGACAAAGCCCAGGTTAGCTGCTTGTGTCAAGTGAGTTCCACAGCCCAGGCTGCACAGGAGCAGCCACTGCAGTGGAGCACACTGCCTGCATGTTCTGTGGTCTGGAAGCAGACACGTGAAGAGAGAGAGGAACAAGGGAGCGGGGGAGGCCAGGGATTGATCTGGTTTCCAGGCAGAAGGAAAAGCACATTTGGGATTGGTGGTTGCCATGTCGTTGACTGGCAGTAGAAAACTGAATTAAGCTATTAATTCAAAGCTAAAAGCAGGATTTAAGGAACTACTGTCATTGTCTTTCATCATGATCCGTACAATGGCTTAAAATATCTTTGCTTTATTAGCTAGAGAAGAGTCATTTTTGTTTGTGTTCTTTTGAGATGTTCTCACAGTGGCCTGGAACACTATATAGACCAGGCGGGCCCTTCCCTCCATGCTTCCTGGAGACACACCTCTCCTACCCTCCTGGCTGAGATGTCCCGGTCACCCAGAAACTCCCCTTACCATCATTCTTGGTCACTTCTACCTTTCCTGCTTCCGGGACTGTGGTCCTCTTCCTAGCTTTCTTTGTGTCAGAGAGCCCAGCCTCCAGTCACTTCATGAGAACGGACGCGGAGGAGGCAGAGGGCTTAGTTCTTGCATTTCCTTGACTTTTTTGTTCAGGTACAAGGGTGCGTGGTCAGAAACTAATATCCCTTAAGATTTTGTAGATGCATCCTCATTTTCCTAGTGTCTAGTGTTGCTATCAGGAAGTCTGATGTCATTTTGACTCAGTTTTCATGCGGCCAGTTTCCTCTCTGGATGCTTTTGGGTGTTTTGTTGGTTGTGGTAGTGTTCCAAGAGTTCACGCTGATGGCATTTGGTGGTTTAATATAGTCACACTTAATATTTTCAATTTTGGATTTTTTTTGTTTGTTTTTGTTTTTTGAGACAGGGTTTCTCTGTGTAGCTTTGGAGCCTGTCCTGAAACTAGACTGGGCTGGTCTTCAACTCACAGAGATCTGCCTGCCTCTGCCACCGCCCCGCTGGAAATTCTTATTTACAAATTTCCCTTCCCTTTCCCCCCCTTTTCTCATCCAGGAAACACTGTCCCTTTCACATTTTATTTCAGAGGCACTCTCTGCTTTGCCTTTTCTTACTGTTTACCTTTCTTTTTCTTTTTTTTTTCCCTTTCTTTTTGTCCTTTTTCTGGGAGATTTCAACAACTTTCTTTCTAGGGCATCTTTTGAAATTTATCTTCTACTATCAAATTTTTATTTCTGAGACCTGATATACACACTCTTTCTCACTGTCTTCCTCTCCATCCATCTCCTTGTTTCTGTAATATCCTCTTATCAGCAATGACCCCTTTTCTTATCTCTTCATGTTTAATGGTAATTTAAAGCATTTTCTTATGCTTCTCATTTCTCCAAGTTCCCTTTCTGCCTGGGATCTCTATTCCAGACTTCCCTCACCTCTTTGGTGACGCTTACCTTTCTTTTTTGGAGTCAGGCAAGTGTGTGTTGTTTGCAAGTGTGTGTATGTGTTGGTAGGACTTTTCTTTTGACATTTGTGTATGTGTGTTTTCCAGGCATAAACCACTGTCCCTGGCTGAGGATATGTGATGTCTGTATTTGTGTGGATAGGAATTCTTAATTGTCAATAGTGTTGAAAGGCAGCATCTTTTCATGACTAAGCCACAAGGGCAAATATTTCCATTGCTATAAAACTACGTGTTATCCCTGTGGGTGTCCCACAGGCTTCTGTTGAAGACACGAGCCACAGCTGGTGATGCTATTCAGGGGACTTTGGTCGGTGATGAAATTACCTGACGTGAGTGAGAAGGAAACATGGAACACGCAACAAACCCACTTAGGAGTTTATTAGAGAGAGCGTGTATAGGCCTGGGAAAGTCAGTGTGGAGGGAGAGAGAGAGAAATAGAGAGAGAGAAAGTGTGTCCAGCTTTTAGCTGCCTAGTACATGCGCACAGGGGGTTGACATGACAACATCATACACAGATGATGGGACTCACGTATGTGCACAAGGGCTTAGCTGAGTCATACTGGATGATGCAACCACGCATGGGTCATGGGGGTGGGTGTCCCTGGGGCCATTAGGCCCTTCTGCCTGAGAGCCTGTCCACACATGCAGGGCCCTAGAACCCAGAAGTGTCAGCCTTATATTGTGGCTGAAATCATAGCAGGTGAGGCTTATTTAGAAGTGTGGGTCACCGAGAACATGTTCTTGAGGGCTGTGTCCCATCCCAGGCCCCTTTGCTTCCTGTTCATCAAGACACTAATGGCTTTTGTCACATGCTCTGATTGCCATAGTGTTCTGCCCCATCATGGAGCCTGTGGAGCCAAGGACTATTGGCTGGAAGCTCTGAAACTAAGTCAAAATATATCTTCTCACATTGTGTACATCAACTATGCAGTCTCGTGCCACACAAATCATCTCCTTGAGGATAGGTGAGGAAGGGGGGGATGTAGCATTTACTTGTGACCGTGAGCCTCGTCTGACTCAGTCAGGTACTGTTCACATCCCTCCAGGACGGTCACATGGGCCCTTTCTCTGGGGCCCTTTTGGAGTAACATTCCCTGGTTCTTTCTGGATGCTTAGAGAACTGTCCTTCCTTTTTTTCTGTGATGACTACTCCTCAACCTACATAATCAATGTATATCCCTAGCTGTTGAGGGGGGCTGGGGAAGCAATACACCCCCACATTTGACTTCACCTATGTCTACATTCACAAGGTGGAAGGAAGGCCATTGGCCAGGCATGGCCTGTGTGCAGCTGGCATATCAAAGGGTCTGTGATTCATGTCAACACTTTGCAGTAAGAAGTAGGTTTGTTATTCTGTTTTCTCCTGCTTCCCAGTTTTGCCTTCTGTGTGTCTGTTCTAGTTATCTATTTTGTGATGAATCGTCCTAAAATTTAATGACTTAACAATTTCAGAGTTACGTAATCATTGACTTTTACAGTTCTGGTCTTGGGCCTTAGCTAAGTGATCTCACATGGGGACTCTCCTGTGGCTGTGATCAGACAGTAGCTGAGGGCACAGCCAGCTCAAAGGTTTCCTAACTCACGCTTCTCACTCACATTCAACTGGGATCTTTTTGTTTTGTTTTATTTTTCAAGATGGTTTCTCTGCATAGTCCTGGCTGACCCTCTCTGTAGACCAGGCTAACCTCAAATCTAGAGATCTGCCTACCTCTGCCTCCTGAGTGCTGGGATTAAAGGTGTGTGCCACCACCACCTGGCTAAACTGGGCTCCTAGGTTAGGATCGTCAACTGGAACATAGGGTCTGGGTGTTGTACCAGGCTTTTTCTTTTGGGCTGCTACCCAGCTCCACAATCATGACACGGAGACTTACTAGTTCTGCATGCTTTGCCTAGCTTAGGCTCCTTTCTGGCAGCTCCTTTAACTGAACCAGTTTCCCTTTATCTACCGTTTGCCTCAGGCTTTTTACTTTCTTCCCTTCCGTATGTCTTGTCTTACTTTCACTGCTTCTGTCTGGTTGGTGGCGGCACGGCTTCTGGTCCAGGTGTCTCCTTGTTCTCTCCTCTCTCTCATTCTTAGATTTCTCCTCCTATGTATGCTCCCCCCCCCAGCCCTGCCTATCCTCTCTCCTGACTAGCTATTGGCCATTCAGCTTTTTATTAGACCAATCAGACATAATTAAATACATGCAGCATTGTGGGGGCCAAATTATTCAGGCCCATATTCCATATTGTCTGGCGTCAGAGAATGTAAGTAACTTTCAAGGTGCAATTTGCACCTTCCACACAGGAGGTGGTGGCCTGGCTCTTTGATAAAACAACCTGATGCCATCCTAACAGGTGGTCAGGATATGCTAATGTCCTTCTGCTCCTTCTATTGTAAATTAGGAGGTCACCTGGGGAACAGGTGTTTTCAGTCTATGTGACAAAATAGGCATGGACAGGATGTGGCCTAAGTCATTCCCCCGCTACCTAGGAAACAATGCTAAAAAAGTCTGTGTTACCTGCCCCCCTCAGTTTATCTTGATAAAAAAGCTCTTTGGAAAATAAACGCAGGTGATTTCAGGATTTAAATAAACCCAAAACTCCCTCCCCATACTGTCGTGTAAATTGCACCTCATTTATCCCCACACCTCCACTCTAGTATGAGAAGTGTTTTTTTTTTGTTTGTTTTTTTTTTACTTATTTATTTATTTTTATTCTTTTTTAATTAAAATTTCCACCTGCTCCCCATTTCCCATTTCCCTCCCCTCCTCCCAAATATTGCCCTCCCCCCACTTCCCTCCCCCTATCCCCACTCCTCTTCTCCTCCCCCCACTCCATTCCCCCTCCCTCTCGTTACTGAAGCGCAGTCCAAATTCCCTGCCCTGCGGGAAGACCAAGGTCCTTCTATCTACATCCAGAAAGGTGAGCGTCCAAACAGGCTAAGCTCCCACAAAGCCAGTTCATGTATTAGGATCGAAACCTAGTGCCATTGTCCTTGGCTTCTCATCAGTCTTCATTGACCGCCATGCTCAGAGAGTCCGGAATCAACCCATGCTTATTCAGTCCCAGACCAGCTGGCCTTGGTGGGCTCCCAATAAATCAGTTCCACTGTCACAGTGGGTGGGTGCATCCCTCGTGGTCCTGATTTTTTGCTCATGTTCTCCCTCCTTCTGCTCCTCATTTGGACCTTAAGAGCTCAGACCGTTGCTCCAAATTGAGACTCTGTCTCTACCTCGATCCATCGCCAGATGAAGGTTCTAAGGTGATATGCAAGATATTCATCAGTATAGGATAGGGTCATTTCAGGTTCCCTCTCCTTAGTTGCCCAAGGTACCAGCTGGGGACATATTCCTGGACACCTGCGAACCCCTCAAGAGTCAAGTCTCTTGCCAACCCTAAGAGGCTCCATTAGATAGGATATATACTTCGCTGCTCCCGTATCCATCCTTCCTATATCCCAACCATCCCAATCCTCCGAGCTCCTCCCATCCTCCCCTTCTCATATTTCTCATCCCATTTCCCCTTTGCCCCATGCCACCTCACCCGCAAGTTCCCAGTTTTTGCCCTGGAATCTTGTCTACTTCCCCCTCTCCATGCGGATGACTATATGATTTTCTTTGGGTTCACTTTCTTATTTAGCTTCTATAGGATCACACATTATATGCTTAATGTCTTTTATTTTATGGTTAGAAACCGATTATGAGTGAGTACATCCCATGTTCCTCTTTTTGAGTCTGGGATACCTCACTCAGGATAGTGTTTTCTATTTCCATCCATTTGCACGCAAAATTCGAGAAGTCATTGTTTTTTACTGCTGAGTAGTACTCTAATATGTATATATTCCACACTTTCTTCATCCATTCCTCCATTGAAGGGCATCTAGGTTGTTTCCAGGTTTTGGCTATTACAAACAATGCTGCTATGAACATAGTTGAACAGATACTTTTGTCATTTGATGTGGCATCTCTTGGGTATATTCCCAATAGTGGTATTACTGGATCTTGGGGTAGGTTGATCCCAAATTTCCTGAGAAATCGCCACACTGATTTCCAAAGTGGTTGCACAAGTTTGCATTCCCACCAGCAATGAATGAGTGTGCCTCTTTCTCCACAACCTCTCCAGCAAAGGCTATCATTGGTGTTCTTGATTTTAGCCATTCTGACAGGTGTAAGATGGTATCTCAAAGTTGTTTTAATTTGCATTTCCCTTATCGCTAAGGAGGTTGAGCATGACCTTAGGTGTCTTTTGGCCATTTGAATTTCTTCTGTTGAGAATTCTCTGTTCAGATCAGTGCCCCATTTTTTTATTGGGTTCATTAGCATTTTAAAGTTTAGTTTCTTGAGTTCTTTATATATTTTGGTGATCAGACCTTTGTCTGTTGCAGTGTTGGTGAAGATCTTCTCCCAGTCAGTGGGTTGCCTTTTTGTCTTAGTGACAGTGTCCTTTGCTTTACAGAAGCTACTCAGTTTCAGGAGGTCCCATTTATTCAATGTTGCCCTTAATGTCTGTGCTGCTGGGGATAAACGTAGGAAGTGATCTCCTGTACCCATATGTTGTAGAGTACTTCCAACTTTTTCTTCTATCAGGTTCAGTGTGTTCAGACTAATATTGAGGTCTTTAATCCATTTGGACTTGAGTTTTGTGCATGGTGATAGATATGGATCTATTTTCATTCTTCTACACGTTGACAACCAGTTCTGCCAGCACCATTTGTTGAAGATGCTCTCTTTTTTCCATTGAATACTTTTAGCTCCTTTATCAAAAATTAGGTGTTCATAAGTTTGTGGGTTAAAATCAGGGTCTTCTACTCGGTTCCATTGGTCGACTTCTCTGTTTTTATGCCAATACCAAACTGTTTTCAATACTGAGGCTCTGTAATAGAGTTTGAGGTCAGGGATGGTAATGCCTCCAGACGATCCTTTATTATATAAGATTGTTTTGGATATCCTGGGTTTTTTGTTTCTCCATATAAAGTTGATTATTGTCCTCTCAAGATCTGTGAAGAATTTTGATGGGATTTTAATGGGGATTGCATTGAATCTATAAATTGCCCTTGGTAGAATTGCCATTTTTACTATGTTGATCCTCCCTATCCAAGAGCAAGGGAGATCCTTCCATTTTCTGGTATCCTCCTCAATTTCTTTCTTCATTGACTTAAAGTTCTTGTCAAATAGATCCTTTACTTCCTTGGTTAGGGTTACCCCAAGATATTTTATGCTATTTGTGGCTATCGTGAAGGGTGATGCTTCTCTGATTTCCATCTCTGCTTCCTTATCCTTTGTGTATAGGAGGGCAACTGATTTTTTGGAATTGATCTTGTATCCTGCAACGCTACTAAAGGTGTTTATCAGCTGAAGGAGTTCTTTGCTGGAGTTTTTGGGGTCGCTTATGTACACTATCATATCGTCTGCAAATAATGAAAGTTTAACTTCTTCCTTTCCGATTTGAATCCCTTTGATCCCCTTATGTTGTCTTATTGCTATTGCTAGAATTTCAAGCACTATATTAAAGAGGTATGGAGAGAGTGGACAACCTTGTCGTGTTCCTGATTTTAGTGGAATAGCTTTGAGTTTCTCTCCATTTAATTTGATGTTAGCTGACGGCTTGCTATAAATAGCTTTTATTATAGTTAGGAACGACCCTTGTATTCCTAATCTCTCTAAGACCTTTATCATAAAGGGATGTTGAATTTTGTCAAATGCTTTTTCAGCATCTAATGAAATGATCATATGGTTTTTTTCTTTCAGTTTATTTATATGATGGATTACATTGATAGATTTTCGTATGTTGAACCAGCCCTGCATCTCTGGGATGAAGCCTACTTGATCATATGGATAATTTTTCTGATGTGTTCTTGGATTCGGTTTGCCAGTATTTTATTGAGTATTTTTGCGTCGATGTTCATGAGTGAGATTGGCCTGTAGTTCTCTTTCTTGGTTGTGTCTTTGTGTGGTTTTGGTATCAGAGTAACTTCAGCTTCATAAAAGGAATTTGGCAATGACTTCTCTGTTTCAATATTGTGAAATACATTAAGGAGTATAGGTATTAGGTCTTCTTGGAAGTTCTGGTAGAATTCTGCATTGAAGCCATCTGGACCTGGGCTTTTTTTGGTGGGGAGGTTTTTTATAACAACTTCTAATTCTTCGCGACTAACAGGTCTATTTAGATTGTTCACCTGGTCCTGGTTTAACTTTGGTATATGGTACTTATCTAAAAAAGTGTCCATTTCTATAACATTTTCCAATTTTGTGGCATACAGATTTTTGTAGTAAGATCTAATGATTCTCTGAATTTCCTCTGAGTCTGTGGTTATGTCTCCCTTTTCGTTTCTGATTTTGTTAATTTGCGTATTCTCTCTCCGCCGTTTGATTAGTTTGGATAGGGGTTTATCAATCTTATTGATTTTCTCCATGAACCAGCTTTTTGTTTCATTGATTCTTTGGATTGTTTTCTGTGTTTCTATTTTGTTGATTTCAGCCCTCAATTTGATTATTTCCAGTCTTCTACTTCTCCTAGGTGAGTCTGCTTCTTTTTTTTCTAAAGCTTTCAGGTGGGCTATTAAGTCTCCAATGTGTGCTTTCTCCGTTTTCTTTAAGTGGGCACTTAATGCTATGAATTTTCCTCTTAGCACTGCTTTCATAGTGTCCCATAGGTTTGAGTATGTTGAGTCTTCGTTTTCATTGAATTCAAGAAAGACTTTAATTTCTTTCTTTATTTCTTCCTTGATCCAGGTGAGGTTCAGTAGTTGACTGTCCAGTTTCCATGAGTTCATAGGCTTTCTGGGGATAGCATTGTTGTTGAATTCTAACTTTAATCCATGGTGATCTGATAAGACACAGGTGGTTACCGATATTTTTTTGTAACTGTGTAAGTTTGCTTTGTTACCGAGTATGTGGTCTATTTTCGAGAAGGTTCCATGAGCTGCAGAGAAGAAGGTATATTCTTTCCTATTTGGGTGGAATGTTCTATAGATGTCTGTTAAGTCCATTTGATTCATTACCTCCCTTAATCCTCTTATTTCTCTGTTAGGTTTCTGTTTGATTGACCTGTCCATTGGTGAGAGAGGAGTGTTGAAATCTCCTACTATTAGTGTGTGTGGTTTGATGACTGCCTTGAGTTTTAGTAACGTTTCTTTTACATAAGTGGGTGCTTTTATATTAGGGGCATATATATTCAGGATTGAGATTTCATCCTGGTGAATTGTTCCTGTTATGAGTAAAAAATGTCCATCTCCATCTCTTTTGATTGATTTTAGTTTGAAGTCAACTTTCTTAGAAATTAGTATGGCCACACCTGCTTGTTTCTTAGGTCCGTTTGCTTGATAAACCTTTTCCCAGCCCTTTACTCTGAGTAGATGTCTGTCTTTGTGGTTGAGGTGTGTTTCTTGTAAGCAGCAGAATGTTGGATCCTGTTTTCGTATCCAATCTCTTAGCCTGTGCCTCTTTATAGGTGAGTTGAGTCCATTGATATTAAGTGATATTAATGACCAGTGGTTGTTAACTCCGGTCATTTTTCCTTTCTTTCTTTCTTTCCTTTGGTAGTAGAGTTTGTGTGTTTCCCTTCTTCAAGTTGTGCTGGTGAAGGGTCTTTAGATGTCTGAGTTATTGTGGGCATTGTTGGACTCCTTGGTTTGTGATTTTCCTTCTATTACTTTCTGAAGGGCTGGATTTGTGGCTACGAGAAGTGTTTTATGTCCGGGCTGGTCCCTGACACAGCATAAACAAAAGTAACATACCTTTACACCGTTAAAGTAATATTCTGCAACATAAACAAATTAATGCATCTTTGCCCAGTTAAAATAATATTCCACAGGGGGCTGGAGAGATGGCTCAGTGGTTAAGAGCATTGCCTGCTCTTCCAAAGGTCCTGAGTTCAATTCCCAGCAACCACATGGTGGCTCACAACCATCTGTAAAGAGGTCTGGCGCCCTCTTCCGGCCTTCAGGCATACACACAGACAGAATATTGTATACATAATAAATAAATAAATATTTAAAAAAAATAATATTCCACAGCAGTGTGTCTTTATCGGATGGCCCCAAGAGTGAACGTAGTAAAACAGATATAAGGGATTGCACGACTGGTCTCAGAAATCACAGAGCAGTCCTTCTATTGAGTTCTGTTGCTGCTGTCAAAGGTCTAGCCAGGTGCACGAAGAAGGGGAGATAGAGGGTCCCCAATGAGAGGGGTAGCATGAGTTCTAATTTGTCTTAATAATAAAAATCCAGAGTCAGATATTAGGAGGTGAAGGCTGAAACATCAGAAAAGTAGAGCAGCCAGCCACTAGAGTTCTTACCTCTATGAAATCCTCAGCCCGAAAAGAGGCCAAGCTCCTGTCTTCTCCTGCCTTTCATTCCTCTCTCCACCCAGCCATATCACTTCCTGTCTGTCTGTACAGACCTCCAGACCTCTATGGTTAAACTAGTGGTTAGCTCCACCCTCTAAACTTCGGGCACGCTTTATTTGTTAGAGTACAAACAGGATATCACCACAGAGAGAAACATTAGTGCCATATAAGGGAACATGAGATGCTGTATATGTGGCCATATCTGGAAAAGAGTCTGTCACAGTCTGGTCTCTGACCACAGGGCACATCCCTCCTACTTACAAACGACATTCAATTCCTTCTCAGAGCCTTGATCTGGTTATGGCATTGGTTTAAGGTCCAGGGTCTCATCCAAATGCAGACAAAAACCCCTGGGGATCTTTCTCAGGCAAAACTCTTTTTTACGTCCTATGAGTTCTTTGTGGCTTCTGGCTTCAGCTTTCAGGAATTCATTTATTCGTGACATGAGTCTATGTATGTGTGTGAATGTGTATGAGGGGTGTCGCACACGTGCAGAGGGCAGAGGACAACCTTTGAGTATCACTGCTTACCTTTCCACTGTGTCCTCCCATTTCTGTGTCAGCTGGGATGACTGGCCCATGGGCTTGTAGAGCATTTCAGGTCTCTGCCTCCGGTTTCTACATGGGTCGCAGGTGGTCAGGCTGTGGGCAAGTGCCTTAACCGTAGTCTCCCAGGCCAGCTTTTAGGATTTTAGCTCCCTCTTGGGAGTCATCCTTCTACCATGTTGATTGACAGCTCTCAGTGCGATTCCTGTGTACAGAAGTTGCAGGTCCAACGCTTGCTTTTGTCTTTGTACTATTTCTTTTCCTTTCGGTCCAGGCTTGTTAGTCATGAGCAAACAATAACAGTGTCAAGTCTGTACACATTGTATGTCTCAGCTCCAATCCTGCCTGTCCATTAAAACGCTTAGGCGTTTCTTTATGATGCCCTTTACTAGTTTGGATTGGAATAGTCTTTTTAAACAGGTGAGAGAGCATCTCATGCAATTCAGACTGGCTTCAAACTTGTTATATAGCAGAGGCTAGCCTTGAACTCGTGTTCTTTCTGCCTTGTCCTTGAGAGTACTGGGAAAATACAGGTAAGCACCGCCCATTGGCCTTGATTTTCTCTGTTGTCCAGGCCTGCCCTGATGAGGCTTGTCTGTTTAAAGTAGTGGTGCTCAACATGTGGGTTGTGACCCTTTGGGGGTCGAATGACCTTTTCACAGGGTCACCCCACCTAAGACCATCGTAAAACACATTTATATTGAGTCATAACAGCAGCAAAATTAGTTCTGAAGTATTAACAAAAATAATTTTAAGGTTGGGGTCACTACAACATGAACTGCTGTCACAGTGCATGTGTGTGCTGTCACAGTGCGCGTGTGTGCTGTCACAGTGCGCGTGTGTGCTGTCACAGTGCATGTGTGTGCTGTCACAGTGCATGTGTGTGCTGTCACAGTGTGCGTGTGTGCTGTCACAGTGCATGTGTGTGCTGTCACAGTGCGCGTGTGTGCTGTCACAGTGCATGTGTGTGCTGTCACAGTGCGCGTGTGTGCTGTCACAGTGTGTGTGAGCTCATGTGCACATTGTCTCTGTTGAGTCTAGAAGATTCTTCCCTGGAGTCATCCTCCACCTCTGTCTGACTGCCTGTCACCTACCTCTGCCCCATCTTCTACAGAGATTCCTGAGCCTTGAGTGAAGGATTTGATGATTGGGTCTCGTTTAGGACTGGGTGCTTCAAAGTTTCTTGCTCTCCGCACATTGTCTCATAATTCGTTTTCAAAGTGGTAAATATTAACTGTTTTCTTAATCCGTTGTGAGTTTGTTAATCGTTAAATTAAAACTTTCATCCTGTCATATTGGCATTCATTATAGTTTATGTTAATTAAACTTAAAATATATATTTAAAATATGATAGATAGCTTGGTCATGGGAGACACGATGGGGTCAGTTTAGGCATCTATTACCCACCCTCTTATGTGGAAACCCACATTTCATGATACAGGAACCCGGAAAAGAAGATCTTTGGGTGGAAGAGTGCTTAGTATCTCTCTTTACCTCACCACCCCACCAGGGCAGTCCCAGCTCTGCAGAACTGAGTAGCACAGCGCCTAAGACTTGAGATGTGCCTTGTGTTGAGCAAGAAGGCTGAAGAAAATGGACCTCGGAAGTTGGCAAGAGTAGGCAAATACTGAGCAGGAAGGAGCTGGAGAGAGGAACCCTGAATTGTGTCTATGAACTGATACAAGTCCTGGGGTCATTGCAGAGATGTGCATGCCAAGAGCAGGTTAACATTAGCATAGCAATCGATGCCGCTGAGAGACAGGATTATGACGTCATAAACCATGATTTAGGTTCCAGACCAGAAAGCAGACAGAGTCCATATGAAGCGCCTTAGGCAAAGGTGACGCTGAAAGCACAGAAAGCAAGAGAGTCGGTGAACTTGAACTCACTATCGTGTGGCTTCCCCTGGGGAATGGGGAATCACCTGAACCAGTGCGTCAACAACCAAAGAAACCGTTCCACCCAAGCTTGGCAAACATGGGCGGCTAAAAGACAGCTGCATTTCCAAGAAGCACCCCAGCGTGAGTGACCGCTCACAAAGGCTGTTTTTTTTTTTTTTAAGTTTGAAATGATGTTTATCGCCCCCCACCCCCACTGCACACATCATGTGGAAGTCAGAGAATATAGGAGTCTGTGTTCTTCTTTCAACTTGTGGATCCTACATATCAAACTCAGGTCATCAGGACTGGCAACAAGCACCCATACCCACTGAGCCAGCTCACCTGCTCAGAAAAGCAGCTTTTAGACCAACTTGTTTGATAGCTTTGGTGAGAGATCTCATGAACCTTGTGACGTTCAGGAGAGCCTAAACTCTGTTAACTTCCTTTACTTCCTGGGCCTTTTATGTCTCATTTACTTCCTGAGTCTTGTGTGCTTCCTTGCCCTCTCCAGGAGAGAGTATTTTAGTTTGGAGAATAGGGTTCACAAAGCAAAACAAGGCAAAACATCAACGTTCTCAGAAAATTTGATGGACCTGAGAATCTCTCTTTATAGTTTTCAAAATGTTTGGGATATGATTCAAATTACTCCATATAAAGAGAATCTAGAAGATTGGCCTAATGCTTAAGAAAAAAGCAATTAACAGAAACCAGCCACGAAATGACACACTTACTAGATTTTAGACGAAACTAAAGCAGCTCTTCAAACCGTTCTGTGAGGTGATGATAATGGACAGACATTCTCGCAGAGGAGTGGAGCTACCCGAAGATCTTAGAACGGAAGAAAACAGGGTCTGAAATGAAATTTCCCCGGGATGACTCAGGAGTGGAGTGGAGATGACGGAGGGGTCAATGAATGGCGAAGCGCATTTCAAGCTGATGACAATATGGAACAATGAATTGAAAATAACAATCCGTGGCTCTGTGATCCATGGGGCAACACTAAAATGTCTTGTCACCACATCACTGAAGTCCATAGAGAAGAGAACAAAATGCAGAATGGTTTTTGAACAAATAATGATTGAAACTCCCCAAATTTAGCAACAGACAAATGCTCAGATTCAAAAAAGAAACCCTGAAGCCGGGCGGTGGTGGCGCACGCCTTTAATCCCAGCTCTCGGGAGGCAGAGGCAGGCAGATCTCTGTGAGTTCGAGACCAGCCTGGTCTACAAGAGCTAGTTCCAGGACAGGCTCCAAAACCACAGAGAAACCCTGTCTCGAAAAAACAAACAAACAAACAACAACAAAAAAAGAAACCCTGAGTTCAGGCCTTCTATCTTAGTAGTTTCTGTTTGTTCTGTATTCTAGTCTTACTTTCTGTCTCACCACAAGAGAACCAAGCTACATAACTATCACATACATGCCGAGGGCCTAGGTCAGCCCCATGCAGTCTCCCTGGTTGTTAGTTCAGACTCTGCGAGCCCCTATGAACCGAGTTAGTTGTTCCTGTGAGTTTTCTTGTGATGTCCTTCACCCTTTTGGCTCCTACAATCCTTCCTCCTTTCCTTCATCAGGGTTCTCTGACCTCGGGCTAGCTAGTGTTTGGCTGTGGGTCTCTGCATCGGTTTCCATCAGTTACTGGGTGAAGGCTCTCTGACGACAACTGGGTAGTCACCAATCTGATCGCAGGAGAGGGCCAGTTCAGGCTAGGTAGCCACTATTGTCAGGAGTCTTGATTGGGGTCATCCCGTAGATTGATGGGAGTTTCCCTTGCATCAGGTTTTGACCTGACTCCAAAACGCCCTCCCTTACAGCCATCTCTTTCAGTACTCTCCCCCTCCATCCACCCCCCAATCTGATCCCTCAAGTTCTCGTCCCCACCCACCCCAGTCTACCCAGGAGATCTCTTCTATTTTCACTTCCTAGAGAGATCCATGCGCCCCCTTGAGCCCTCCTTATTACCTAGCCTCTTTGGGCCTCTGGATTGTAGCATGGTTATTATTTACTTTACAGCTGGAAATAACCTGTATGCCCCTTGATCATGTGGGGTTCCCCTCTGTATGTTGTGAATATGTTTTATTACCATTGGTTGATAAAGAAGCTGCTTTGGCCTGTGGCAGGGCAGAATAGAGCTAGGCAGGAAAACTAAACTGAATGCTGGGAGAAAGCAGGCAGAGGCAGACGCCATGTAGCTGCCAAAGGAGAAACATGCCAGAACCTTACCAGTAGGCCACAACCTTGTGGTGATACGTAGATTAATAGAAATGGGTTAATTTAAGATATATTAAATTTTATAGGTAGGAATATGCCTAAGCTGTTGGCCACATATTGTTGAAATTAAGGTAGTTTCTGTGTGATTATTTGGGACCGGGCAGCCAGAAAACCAAAGAACAGTCTCCTATTGCACCTCAACCAAAGAATGGATAAAGAAAACGTGGTCCATTAACACAATGGAGTATTACTTATTAATTAAAAACACTAACATCTGGGGCTGGAGAGATGGCTCAGTGGTTAAGAGCATTGCCTGCTCTTCCAGAGGTCCTGAGTTCAATTCCCAGCAACCATATGGTGGCTCACAACCACCGGTAATAAGATCTGGTGCCAAGTTCTGTCTGCAGGGACACATGCAGGCACACCATTGTATATATAATAAATAAATAAATCTTTAAGAAAAAAAAAACACTAACATCAGGAAATTTGAAGACAAATAGATGGAGCTAGAAAAAAAATTATCCTGAGTGAAGTAACCCAGACCCAGAAAGACAAATATGGAATGGACTCACTCATAAGTGGATATTAGCTGTACAGTAAGATTTAGTTTTATCTTATGTTTTTTAAAATAAATCTTTATCTGTTTATTATGTATACAGAGTTCTGTCTGCATGTATGCCTGGACACCAGAAGAGGGCATCAGATCTCATTATTGATGGTTGTGAGCCACCATGTAGTTGCTGGGAATTGAACTCAGGATCTCTGGAAGAACAGCCAGTGCTCTTAACCTCTGAGCTATCTTTCCAGCCCTATTTTTGTCTTATGTTTATGAGTGTTTTGCCTACATGCATGTCTGTGTACCACTTGTGTGCCTGGTGCCAAGGAGGCCAGAATATCCTTGGATCCCATGGGACTAGAGCTAAAGATGATGTGTACTGCCGTGTAGGTGCTGGGCTTGTTCAAACTCGAGTCCTCTGGAGGAGCATCCACCACTCCTAACCGCCGCGCTGTCTCTCCAGGTCCTTTCGTCTATACTAGTCACACACCAACACTCCGCTAGGCAATGCACTGGGTTGTGTTTTCAATCACTAGTGCTTATTTGAAATGCCTTGAGAGAGGAGCATAGTGCTCAGACGCTTCCTGCTGTGCTCTTCCGTCCCTGCCTTGAGAGAGGAGCAGTCTAGCACAGTGCCCAGATACTTACTGCTGTGCTCTTCCGTCCCTGCAGCTGTTCTACCTTTTAGTATCATTTTCCTTCGGCCCCAAGAAAGTCCCATCAGCACTTCTCATGGAACAGGTGTGATGAAAAAATCCTCAGTTGTATTTCATCTACACAACTGTAATCCCAGCACTCTTTTTTTTTAAAAAACAAATTATGATTTATTTATCTTTATTTTATGTGCATTGGTGTGAAGGTGTCAGATCCCCTGGAACTGGATTTTCAGACAGTTGTGAGCTACCATGTGGGTGCTGGGAATTGAACCCGGGTCCTCTGGAAGAGCAGTCAGTGCTCTTAACCGCTGAGCCATTTCTCCAGCCCCTAATCCCAGCACTCTTGTGGCAGAGGCAGGAGGATAACAAGTTTGAGAGTAGCCTGAGCTATATAACAAGGGAAATGGGTAGGAAGGGAAGGAGAAAATGAGGGAAAGTGTTTTTTTTTTTTTTTTTTTTTTTTTTTTTGATTTTTGAGACGGGGTTTCTCCGTAGCTTTTTGGTTCCTGTCCTGGAACTAGCTCTTGTAGACCAGGCTGGCCTCGAACTCACAGAGATCCGCCTGCCTCTGCCTCCCGAGTGCTGGGATTAAAGGCGTGCGCCACCACTGCCCGGCGGGAAAGTATTTTTGTACCTGAATAATTTCCTTCCTTTGGAAATAGAATTCTGAGTTCTTTTCTCAATTTTCCCCCTTAATACAAGATTGGAGTTTACAAAGATAATGTTTCGTATAGATGGACACACAGACAGCTCTTTTTTTAAAAATATGTATTTATTTATTATGTATACAATATTCTATCTGTGTGTATGCCTGTAGACCAGAAGAGGGCACCAGACCCCATTACAGATGGTTGTGAGCCACCATGTGGTTGAACTCAGGACTTTTGGAAGAGCAGGCAATGCTCTTAGCCTCTGAGCCATCTCTCCAGCCCACACAGACAGCTCTTTAAGTGCTCTGAAGGTGCCATCTATTGCCTTCTTCCTGCTCCATTCCCAGAGGGAAGTCTATGGTAGCAAACCATTGCTGCCCTGCCCTATATGTCAGGTGTCATTCTGCTCTTCCATATTTAACTGGAAATTATAGAGATTTATTTTCTCAGTCTTTGACTTCAATAATATACTTGATTCTTGGATATGACTTTATTAAGTTTACCAACTGGGGTTTAAACACACACACACACACACACACACACACACACACACACACACACACACAGTGTTTACTTATATTGTTTTATTATTAGATAAAACTCAGGAATTGATATGGGAGATATGGGATAAAAATCTGATCAGAAAAACAGTGAAGCAACCAGTATCTCCTCTCTCTCCTTCCCCAATCCAAAAGGGTCTGTGAGTCTTTCTAAGGCCCTCCCCTACTACTTACTTCCTGTGTCTCTCTGTATGTATCCTGGGTCCTCCAAAACCTTTATGGCAATTCTGGTCAGCTAGTCCCTAGTTTTGCCTTTTGATTCAAAGTAAACTTTATTGGCAGTCTTGGAGTGTCAGTGTAAACAAATATCCTGCAACATTTCCTTCTTTTTGTCCAAATAAAAAGGAAAGATTTTCACTCTAACATAGTAAAACTATTTACAATAAGAACAATTATCAAGTATTGTCTAAATAAAAAGGAAAACTTTTAATTTTAAACAAAGTAAAACTATATACAATAAGAATAATTGTCAGGGCGGATCTCTGTGAGTTCGAGACCAGCCTGGTCTACAAGAGCTAGTTCCAGGACAGACTCCAAAACCACAGAGAAACCCTGTCTCAAAAAACCAAAAAAAAAAAAAAAAAAAAAAAGAATAATTGTCAGGTAAGAATTACACTCACAGCCAGGCAGTGATGGTGCATGCCTTTAATCACAACACTCAGGAGGCAGAGACAGGCAGATCTCTATGAGTTCAAGGCCAGCCAGGTCTATAAGAGCTACTTCCAGGACAAGCTCCAAAGCTACAGAGAAACCATGTATCAAAAAACAAACAAACAAAAAATACATTTACACTGTCTAGTCCATTTGTATTTGGCAAATTCATGAAAATACTCTATTATCTATCCTATCTTGGTGAGTCAAAAGTTTTGTACCTAATTTACTTTCTATCATAACTTATATTACCAACCTAGAAATATCATTTTAGACCTTAACACATTTTCTTAAACACCTTAAGTTTTTATGTCTCTCAACCTTATAAACCTTACAACTCCTTTGTGAGTTTATCTTCTGAATTTAGTAATAAGGAAAGCTGTGATTATAACTGTTGAGTCTTCAACCCCATTACCTGAGTGAAGAGGAAATTCAGAGCAAACAGCTTTCCAAACTATAGCAATGACAGAGACATCGTGTTGCCTGGACAGTCACCTAAAGATTTCTCTGCAACACTGGTGCATCCATCTTCAGCCTAGAGGCCTAGAATATTTGATAGACTTTTCTATGAAGCAGGAATTTTGAAGGACTGGACTACTTTATCTTAGCAAAGTCTGGCAGTTGCCTTCTTTTGTGTCCTGCAAGTCCAATTTGGACAGCATAATGTCAGCAGCTGAGGCAAGGGCAGTTTCTTGCCCAGTATCTAGCTTTGCCACAAAGAAAACCAAACTTCATATGGAGGTTCTTCAATGCCCATCATCCTTTTTGAAGTAAATTGGTGCTGTCGGGAACATATATGTTTCATGGCCATGTAAAACTTTATGCTATTAAAACATATTAGCCAGGGATTGTAGTACACACCTTTAATCCCAGCACTTGGGAGGCAGAGGCAGGTGGATCTCTGTAAGTTTGAGGCCAGCCTGGTTTACAAAGTGAATTCCAGAACATCAAGGGCTACACAGGGAAACCCTATCTCAAAAAAAGCCTAAGGAAAAAAATCTTAAGTGCCATATTCTGTAGGTCTCTGAAGTGTTTAAAGACCATCTATCTACCTAAAATTTATCTCTGTTTGGCCTTGAAACTTTCATACTGTGGCCACAAACTTGATTGTTATATATGGCTTACTACTAACCTGTCTTTCTTTCTTTCTTTTTTTCTTTCTTTCTTTCTTTCTTTCTTTCTTTCTTTCTTTCTTTCTTTCTTTCTTTCTTTCTTTCTTTCTCTCTTTCTTTTTCTTTTTTTTTTTTTTTGGTTTTTAGAGACAGGGTTTCTCTGTAGCTTTGATGCCTGTCCCGGAACTAGCTCTTGTAGACCAGGCTGGTTTCGAACTCCCAGAGATCCGCCTGCCTCTGCCTCCCGAGTGCTGGGATTAAAGGCATGCGCCACCACCGCCCAGCTAACATGTATTTCTTAATTATCTTAAATAGTTTATAATAACAACCTTTCAAGGACTAAAACTTCATATTACATTGTTGAGTGAACTGCATAGGTATACTACCTTAAACAAAAGTAGAAACATACATACAGTATAAAAAAATAACCTTAAATTGTATCAACTTACAAAAATCAATACCGATGTAAAAATATTTGAGATTAGTAGTTACTTTTTTTAGTTTAAAAGAAGATTCAATAATCTACCACTTGTCCTATCATTCATTCCTATATCCCTACTTTTTCTTTTCAGAATGAGATCCCTGAATCTAATATACTTTGTGTAGTTTCCTCCCTGACCATGACCAATAATGACTTTCAACCAACCCCCCTAAATGATGATAAACATTCATAGTCCACTAAATGACCAGAATCCACTCACACCACCTCTTGGTAATGTGGGCATCATTTTTCTAGAACTACCTCCTGTCATATGGAGATGACTGCATCTTTAGGGGACCCTGAGAAAATTGAGATACTGGTAAAGTGCTGGGAGAACTAGCTGTTATTCAGTCTTGAATTGATGGGAAATTGCAGGGCTTATTTGAAGTGCTGGATGGAGCAGTCTATGAGACTGGACCAACTTAGCTAACTACTTTGAAATTGTCCTCAGCAGTTTGTAGTGCAAGGCTGATCTTTGGGCGGTGTTTGTCAGCTTAATGTTGCTACCACAATTCAAGTGGAATCATCATTGCAGGGCTCTATCATCTTCTTGGAGACCTCAAAGGTCATTGCCAGGAATGGTCACATTTCACTGCAGAAAACGTAAACATTTTCAATGTCTGTCAATGTAATTCACCATATAAACAAACTGAAAGAAAAAAACACATGATCATTTCATTAGATGCTGAAAAAAAACCTTCAAAAAAATCCAACACCCCTTCCTGATAAAGGTCCTTGATAGATTAGGGATACAGGGAACCTACCTAAACATAATAAAGGTAATATACAGCAAACCAATAACCAACATCAAACTGAATGGAGAGAAACTCAAAGTGATTCCACTAAAATCAGGAACAAGTCAGGCTGTTCACTCTCTCCATATCTATTCAATATAGTACTTGAAGTTCTAGTTAGAACAATAAGATATCAAAGGGAGATCAAGAGGATACAAATTGGAAAGGAAGAAGTCAAATTTTTGCTATTTGCCGATGATACGATAGTATACATAAGTGACCCCAGAAGTTCTACCAGGGAACTCCTACGGTGGGTAAACACCTTCAGTGGTGTGGTGGGGGTACAAGATTAACTCAAAAAAATCAGTAGCCCTCCTAGACAAATGATAAACCAGTTGAGAAAGTAATCAGAGAAACAACACCCTTTACAATAGCCACAAATAATGTAAAGTAGCTTGGGGTAACTCTAACCAAACAAGTGAAAGACTTGTATGATAAGAGCTTTAAGCCTTTGAAGAAAGAAACTGAAGAAAGTATCAGAAAATGGAACTATCTTCCATGCTCTTGGATAGGTAGGAGAAATGTAATAAAATGGCAATCTTAGAAAAGCAATCTACATATTCAATGCAATCCCTGTCAAAATCCCAACACAATTCTTCGCAGACCTCAAAAGAACAATATTTGACTTCATATGGAAAAACAAAAAAACCCAGTATAGCCAAAGCAGTCCTATACAATAAAGGAACTGTTGGAGGTATCACCATTCCTCCCTGACTTCAAACTCTACTATAGTCATAAAAAACAGCTTGGTATTGGCATACAAACAGACACATGGACCAATGGAATAGAGTTCATAACCCTGACATTAACACACACACCTATGTGTAATGGTTTGTTCTGTCCCTTTAAGAGATAAGTCCCACCCACTCCCTCCCCCGTCCATGGAGGCAAGCTGATCTTCAGCTTCTAGCCTGAGCCCCTTCCTTTTTCTGTCTGTCTCCCAAAGAGGCAGTTTCTGCTTCTCTCTCTCTCTCCTCTCTCTCTCTGTTTTTTTTCTCTCTCTCATTCTCTCTGCCTCTCTCTGCTCTTCCCCTTCATCCCTTCCCCCATCTCCCTTTCCCCTCTATAACCCACTAAATAAATACCCACTTTCTATGCATGGCATGCCTATCTGTCTCTGTCTCTCACCTGCCTCATGTGGCTCCCTGCCTGGGATCTGTTGGCCCTCGTGGCCCACGGGCCACATGGGGAACCACAGCATTTTACCACCACAGCTCTTTGTCACTGCTGCAGTCACTCGGGAAACAGCAATGTTTTATTTTTACCATAACACTATGAACACCTAATTTTTGACAAAGAAGCCAAAACTGTGCAATGGGAAAAAAAAGCATCTTCAACAAATGGTGCTAGCATAACTGGATCTCAACATGTAGAAGATTGCAAAAAGATCCATATCTGTTGCCTGCACAAAAATCAAGTCCAAGTAAATCAAAGTCCTCAACATAAATCCAGTAACACTGAACCTGGCAGAAGAGAAAGTGGGAAGTAGCCTTGAATGCATTGGCATAGGAGACCACTTCCTAAATATAACTCCAGGAGCACAGACACTTAGAGCAACAATCAGTAAACAGTACCTCCTGAAACTGAAAAGCTTCTGTAAGGCAAAGGACACAGTCAACAAGACAAAACAGCAGCCTACAGAATGGGAAAAGATCTTAACCAGTTCTACATCTGACAAAGGGCTAATCTCCAAAAAACACAAAGAACTCAAGAACTAAACATCAAAACAACAAAAAACAAAATTAAAAAATATCCAAAGTGGCTATCCCAGTTTGCATTCCCACCAGCAATGCAGAAGTGTTCCCTTTTCCCCACGTCCTCTCCAGCATAAGTTGTCATCAGTGTTTTTGATCTTGGCCATTCTTACAGGTGAAAGATGGGATCTCAGAGTTGTTTTGATTTGCATTTCTCTGATGACTAAGGATGTCGAACATTTCCTTATGTGTCTTTCAGCCATTTTAGATTCTTCCATTGAGAGTTCTCTGTTTATGCCTGTACTCCATTTTTTTTTTTATATTGGATTATGTGTTTTTTGGTGACCAGTTTCTTGAGTTCTTTGTATATTTTGGAGATCAGATCTCTGTCTGATGTGCGGTTAGTGAAGATATTTTCCCATTCTGTAGGCTGTCGTTTTGTCTTGTTGATCATGTCCTTTGCTTTACAGAAGCTTTTCAGTTTCAGGAGGTCCCATTTATTAATTGTTTCTCTCAGTGTCTGTGCTGCTGGGGTTGTATTTAGGAAGTGGTCTCCAGTGCCAATGCGTTTAAGTGTATTTCCCACTTTCTTTTCTATAAGGTTCAGTGTGGTTGACTTTATTTTGAGGTCTTTGATCCATTTGGACTTGAGTTTTGTGCATGGTGATAGATATGGGTCTATTTTCATTCTTCTACATGTTTATATCCAGTTATGCCAACACCACTAGTTAAATATACTTTCTTGTTTTCATTTGATTTTTTTTGCTTTTTTGTCAAAAATCAGGTGTTTGAAGGTGTGTGAATTGATATCTGGGTCTTTGATTCGGTTCCATTGGTCCTCCTGTCTGTTCTTATGCCAATACCAGGCTGTTTTCAGTACTGTAGCTCTGTAGTAGAGTTTGCAGTCAGGGATTGTGATGCCTCCAGAAGTTCTTGTGCTGTAGAGGATTGTTTTAGCTATCCTTGGTTTTTTGCTTTTCCACATGAAGTTGAGTACTGTTCTTTCCAGGTCTTTGAAGAATTTTGCTGGGATTTTGATGAGCATTGCGTTGAATCTGTAGATTGCTTTTGGTAAGATTGCAATTTTTACTACATTAATTCTGCCTTCCTAGGAGCATGGGAGATCTTTCCACTTTCTGGTGTCTTTTTCAATTTCTTTCTTCAAAGATTTAAAGTTCTTGTCATACAAGTCTTCCACTTGTTTGGTTAGAGTTACTCTGGGATATTTTATGCTATTCTTGGCTATTGTGAAGGGTGTTGATTATCTGATTTCTTCCCCAGCCCTTTTATCATCTGTGTACTGAAAAAACCAGGTGTTTGTAGGTGTGTGGATTGATATCTGGGTCTTTAATTTGGTTCCATTGGTCCTCTTGTCTGTTCTTATGCTAATATCAGTTCGTTTTCAGTTCTGTAGCTCTGTAATAGGGTTTGAATTCAGGGAGGGATTGTGATGCCTCCAAAAGTTTCTTTACTGTACAGAATTGTTTTGACTATCCTTTTTTTTCTTTTTCTTTTCCAGATTAAGTTGAATA
Organism: Chionomys nivalis; assembly: GCF_950005125.1. Taxonomy (NCBI): domain Eukaryota; kingdom Metazoa; phylum Chordata; class Mammalia; order Rodentia; family Cricetidae; genus Chionomys; species Chionomys nivalis. Next base: position 51,878,917 of record NC_080092.1, on the reverse strand, counting down.
TTTTTTTGATGTCTGTAAAGAATTTTGCTGGTCATTACATTGAATCTGTAGATTGCTTTTGGTAAGATTGCCTTTTTTACTATGTTTATTCTACATAGCCAATAGCATGGGAGATTTTTCCATTTTCTGGTGTCTTCTTCAATTTCTTTCTTCAAAGATTTAAAGTTCTTGTCATGCAAGTTTTCCACTTGTTTGGTCAGAGTTACTCTGAGTTATTTTATGCTATTTGTGACTATTATGAAGGGTGATGTTTCTCTGATTTCTTTCTCAGCCCATTTATCATCTGTGTAAAGGAGGGCTACTGATTTTTTTTTGAGTTAATCTTGTATTCTGTTACATTACTGAAAGTGTTGTAGAAGTTCCTTGGTAGAATTTTGGGATCATTTATATAAACTATCATATTATCAGCAAACAGTGAGAGTTTGACTTCTTCTTTTCTGATTTGTATCCCCTTGATCTCCTTTTGGTGTCTTATTGCTCTAGCTAGGACCTCAAGAACTATATTGAATAGATATGGAAAGAGTGGACAACCTTGTCTTGTTCCTGATTTCAGTGGGATCACTGGGAGTTTCTCTCCATTTAGTTTGATGTTGGCTGTTGGCTTGCTGTATATTGCCTTTATTATGTTTAAGGACAAGATATGTCCTTGTATCTCTGATCTCTCCAAGATCTTTATCATGAAGGGTGTTGGATTTTTGTCAAAGGCTTTTTCAGCATCAATGAGATGATCATGTGTTTTGTTTTTTTTTTTCATTTTGTTTATATGGTGGATTACACTGACAAAATTTTGTATGTTAAACCATCCCTGCATCTTTGGGATGAAGTTGACTTGATCATGGTGGATGATTTCTTTCATGTGTTCTTGGATTTGGTTTGCCAGTATCTAATTAATATTTTTGCATCATTGTTCATGAGTGAGATTGGTCTGTAATATTCTCTTTCTTAGTAACACATTTGTGTGGTTTGGGTATCAGGGTAATTGTAACCTCATAAAATGAGTTTGGCAATGTTCCTCCTATTTCTATTGTATGGAACAACTTGAGGAGTATTGGTATTAGCTCTTCTTTGAAAATCTTGTAGAATTCTGCACTGATATCATGTGGCCCTGGGTTGTTTTTTTTTTTTTTTTTTTTTTTTTTGTGAGTCTAACCATTTTTTTGTTTTGTTTTGTTTTGTTTTTGGTTTTTGGAGACAGGGTTTCTCTGTGGTTTTGGAGCCTGTCCTGGAACTAGCTCTTGTAGACCAGGCTGGTCTTGAACTCACAGAGATCCACTTGCCTCTGCCTCCCAAGTGCTGGGATTAAAGGTGTGCGCCACCACTGCCTGGCGAGACTAACCATTTTAAAGATAGTGCTGTTAATATCTTTGAAAGCTCAACAGCTGTTGTACCTTGCTTATGTACAACCTGAGTGCCTGGTGAGTGTTCCTGGTAATACTTTTTGATATTTCTCTCAGAAGCATTCTTTATTTTATGGCTTGTTTCCTGAGATTGGAGGAATGTTAACTGTGTTTTCAAGGCTGTAACAAATCACATACCAATAAATTCATTGTTATATTGGCCACATATGGCTTTAATTTTCCTACCTGTCCTTCTGGTCCTATACACTTGCTCCACTTTGTACTTTGTTTTACCTGAGATAAAGTTTCAATCCCTAGAAGCTAAATGTTTACCTCCTGAAGAAGACAAACTGGATGCCAAGATTTTGGTGAAATATTTGTTACATCCATGCCTGTGTCAACCAAACCTTCAGTCACAATGCCATTTATTCATACTTTTACTTTGGTCTTTGAACATTGATAGAAGTTTGCCAAAATGCTTGTTTTACGGTCTCTCCTGAAAGTTTTGTTTTATCTACTGAAACTCTTCCTTTATCCAGTGCAGTGTGGTTTTTAACAATACATTGTCTTCTCATTGCTCTGTGAATGAGTTTTCCCAATGCTGACAGGGAATGATTGAACCAAGTTTGCTATTTGGGCTTGTGAGAGGCCTCCTAAGGCATTTCTCAGTGGCAAAGGGTTACCTTGCCTGTCCCTTGTTTATCTGTATTCATGAGCACAATGCCTGTCTTTGCCACACCTTCTGCATATTCAGAAGGCTAGACCTTCTGTTTGGATTATCTCTAGAAAAAAATTTTTTTTTTCTGAGAATGCCTTACCTACAATACCTTTTCAGATGACCTTGTTTACCACAATTAAAAGTCTGATCTTTTGATTTTAATTTTTTTTTAGAAATTACTTCTCCTATTGAAGTAGCATCATATTTGTGAGATTCAATATCAGCTGTATTTTTGATCCATTCATCTATGAGTGCTGACCTTGCCTTTAAAAGCCTTATCACTCTTTTGAACTCTGAATTGGCATTTTAAAAGCCAAATAGTCAATTAATATTTATCTAACTGCTGTATCTGTTATTATTCTATTTATAACTGAGGTCAATTTTTGTAAAAAAAAAATGAAGGCTTCTTTTGGGCCTTGTATAATTTTAGAAAATGACTCAGTCTTCTTTGCTGATTCTTCAACCCTGTTCCAAGCATTCAAAGCTGCTGTACAACACAGGGCCAAGATGTGATCATCAAATCTGAACTATCTTTGCAAATCAGCGTACTGACCTCCACTGAGAAGCTGATCTTGGGAAATTTCCATGCTTCCAGCCATATTTTGTTGTTCTATGATCCCCTTTCTACCATGTTCTCCATTATAACTGAGACCAGCTTCCAATATTGCTGTAGTTAAATCTTTCCAGTCTTTGGAATAATTCTCTTCAGAGTTGCCTATGAATTTAACATCTGCTTCACTTAGATGAATGCATACCACATGAAATGATTGCTTCCTTAAATCCTCTCAAATATGTTTCTACAGGATTCCTGTTAACTTCTGCATAGTCTTGGGAGTGTCTGTTATCTGGTGGTCATTCTTGTGTGGTAACAGAATGAGCTAAGGCTGGTTTTCTAATTACCTTGGGCCTCTCCTCTTCATTTTCAACAGAAGTTGTGACCTCATTTCTTTTTCCGTGTGTAAAGGATCATAGATTTAAGGTTAGCCTGCGCAGTGTAGTAAAATCTAGTCCCAAAATAATAAAAAAAAAAAGTAGAGACTATCTTCTATCTCCTTATCAGGCATAGGCAAAGAAACCCATAAAAAGCAAAAAAAAAAAAAAAATTAATAGTCTATTTTATTATGACTAAAAACCTTGTTGCCAAGAATAGTGGCACACACCTGTCATCCTAGCCTGGATTTGTAGTCAGTGTGGTTCTCTACCATGAGATCTTGTCTCAAAAACACAAACAAAAATAAAAGCCACAATCCAGGGCTGGAGAGATAGTTCAGTGGATAAGAGACCTGGCCTCTCTTCCAGAGGTTCTGAGTTCAATTCTCAGCATCCACATAGTGGCTCACAACCATCTATAGTGAGATCTGATGCCCTCTTCTGGCATAAAGGTGTGCATGCAGACAGAGCACTCATACATGAAATAAATAACAAATATTTTTTTTGTTTTGTTTTGTTTTTCGAGACAGGGTTTCTCTGTGGTTTTGGAGCCTGTCCTGGAACTAGCTCTTGTAGACCAGGCTGGTCTCGAACTCACAGAGATCCGCCTGCCTCTGCCTCCCAAGTGCTGGGATTAAAGGCGTGCGCCACCACCGCCCGGCAACAAATATATTTTTTACAAAAAAAAGATTCAATGATTCACTGGGTGGTGGTGGCACACACCTTTGATCCCAGCACACAGGAGACAGAGGCAGGATGATATCGGTGAGTTCAAGGCCAGCCTGGTTACAGAGACAATTCTAGGACAGCTAGCTACACAGAGAAACTCTGTCTGGAAAAATCAAGCAAACAAAACAAAACAAAAAACAAAAATAAAAAGTCAAAATAACAAACAAGAACCTCAAACCACCAAAATCAACAATAAAAACACTGCTCTGCTAAAGACATTGCTTAGAGACGAACAGCATCCTCACATACTAAGTCTGCTTGTTGGGAGACAATGTCTTACTAGTATCTAAAATACATAAAGAGCCCTTAACACTCTAGAAGAAAACAACTTAAGTATCAGCAAAGCTGGAACAGACTCCTCATCAAAGCAGATATGCAAACAACATACACAGAAATGACCACGACAACTAGTCATTTGCAAGTTTAAATTAAAACCACAACAGCACATCCCTGACACATCCATTGGAGTGGTTGGCACACACCCACAGACCCTGAGCCCCAAACAGCACTGCCTCCAAGTCAGCAACGCCAAGCGCTGACAGAGTTCTTAGAGCAATTGAAATCACACATTACTAGCAAGAGACTAAGCACTGAAAAGCGTCTAGAATCACATTGAAAACCAGACCTTCGCTGGTCAAGCTGTTTCTGACAAAGGCCCCAGGGCAGCTCCATCTTTTCTCCTTTCTCACAGTCTTAGATTTCAGTGGCCAGTTCTGACTGCAAGCGCCAAGTCTCTAAGTCATCCCCAGTCTTCTATTTCCTGGACACATCTCACGTTTCTGGCAGCAGATGGCCACAGCCAGACCCTCTTATCCTTGCCTCACACTCTGAGTAAACTTCCTAAAATCCCTGTCTCAGCAAAAGGGACAGTATGAAGGCTGTTCTGACCCCAGCATGTCACATATGCTTCCTCAGAGCAGGTCATGGTGGCATGTTTGTAATGCTGGCACTTGGCAGGTAGAGGCAAGAGGATCAATAATTCAAGTTATCCTGGGCAACACGGTAAGTTCAGGCACAGCCTGGGGTACATGAGACTCCATCAGACACACAAAGTACGTGCATGTGTGTCTATGAATGTTTCTTGGCAGATTCCATCCTCTTTCTCTCTCTTTTTTAAAAGATTTATTTATTTATTACTTATACAGTGTTCTGCCTGCTTGTATGCTTGTATATCAGCAGAGGGCACCAGACTCATTATGGATGGTTGTGAGCCACCATGTGGTTGCTGGGAATTGAACTCAGGACCTCTGGAAGAGCAGCCAGTATACTTAACCTCTGAGCCATCTCTCCAGCCCCCAGATTCCATTCTCTTAAGAAAAGGCCTGCAGAGGCTGGGGAATAACACAGAGGCTCAGTGTCCATCAAGGTTTTTGCTTAGTTTTGTTTTCTTCTCAGAGTCAGGGTCTCATTAAGTAGCCCTAGCTGCCCTGGAACTCACTCTGTAGACCAGCCTGACCTCAGACTCACAGAGATCCTCCTGCCTCTGCCTCCGGAGTGCTGGGATTGAAGCATGTGCCTCCATGCCCGGCTACCCATCAAGTTGATAAAATGATGTGCACATAGGTTACTTATGGTTTATTGGCCTTTGAACCATCCAGCTTTAGACTGTGGTTCCACCAGTCACTGATAGCTATAAAATTGATTTCAGCATTATTTGTACAACTTTGCTTTGTTTATGGAGGGGATTTCTGGAGCCATAGCTGGCTGAAAGCATCAATACCATGACATCAGTTAGTTCTGACTGGGCAGTAGTGAAGAGGATGCAGTCACCTTCAGGGTCAGGATGCAGGCAGTTAACTCACCTTTGTTCACACTGCCCCTAATGGGACTTTGAGCTGTAGCGTAATCATCAATTTGGAACATTCTGTGCTCTTGCATTTTAGGGAAACTTTCCTTATTTCTCACATTTTCATGACTAGAGGAACCCAAAGATATTCCAAAGTCCTTTGGAACCATTAGAATGCCAGCGGCTTCTAGGCCCAGCTCCCAACACTATGCCCCCGGATGACTCTGTGTTGCAAACTAAGATATGAAACTGAGTTACTTCATTCAAAATCCCGTCCCATATGGTACTCCCTAATTTTTATGGAAGATCCGGAGGTTTACTGGAGGAGGCTGGCAGCGTGGCTGCAGTTGCCCTGTCTCATCTGGCCGCCATTCTCCCAGCCTGGCGGGAGCAACAGTTATAGCCCACGGATTACACAGCTGGGCCCTGCTGACGCGATGCTTGCACAGCGGTGATGCGCGTGCCTTCATGGTCCTGGGACGTCCTGGATATTTCCTCTGGACCTTTTCACTTGAGTCTCAGTTTAGAATTTCTGGGTTCCAAAAAACAGATGCCAGTGGATGAAGAAATGCTTGTCATGCAAGCACGAAGACCCAAGTTACAGCCCCAGAACCATTGTGAAAAGCTTGGACGTGGTGGTGTGTGTGATCCCAGTGCCGGCGGTGCAGACACAGGCAGGTGGCTGGAGCTCACCGTCTAGCCAGTTAGCCTACGTGGTGAGCGCCAGGCCAGCGAAGACCCTGCCTAAGGAAAAAAAAAGTGGACAGTGTTCCTGAGGAATGACATCAGAGGTCATAGCCTATGACCTCTACACACATGTACATATGTACATTTGCACACACAGGAACATACAGGAAGTAGAGGTCAGAAGCTATATGGAGGGTCAGGGTCTTCTCGGCCTTTAACCAGCTGGTACCATCTCTGTTTGGTGTCCAGGAACCATGTGGGGACGGAGGAGATACTGCAGACGCGGTCAGTGGACCTCACCTGTGCAGAGAAGATGCTGTTCAGAGCCTGTGTGCCCTTGGCTGCAGCCGGTGTTGCCTGTAGACAGTCTCGTCTTTGAACACTGCTCAGACTGTCTCATCACAGGTGATGTCCTTCCTGCTACACCAATATTTGTCAATTGCTTTTCTATGATAGCCCCTCAATAATTCTATGTCATCTCCTCTGTGCCCTTTTGGTGCAGAGCCTGGGGATTTGTACACACTCCGCAAACGTTCTTCCTCTGAGCCACATCACCAGCCCAAGGTTGTCTTTTAAAGACTGATAGTTTTATTCTGTGGCTAATGGACTGGGCAGGGTTAGGGAAGACGGACTTTTGTAAGCAATCAGCTCATCATACATGCTTTTGGTAAGCTTGTGAGGTTGAATTTGGAAATAAGGGTGTAGACCATGTTAGCTGTCTATTGCCATATTACCATTGCTCAACACATTATGCTGCAAAGCAACAGACCTTAATTTATGTGGTTTTGAGGGCCTGCCTTGTGGTTCTAGTTCAGGTCTCTTATAAGGTTTCAGTCAAGATGTTATCTGGGACTTGGGTCATCTGAGGGGCTCACTGGGGCTGTACACTCTCAGGCTGTTGGCTGGACGCCTCAGTCCCCAGTATTCTCATGATGTGGAGCCGACTTCTCCCAGTTTGTGGTGGACTGAATAAGAATGGCCCCATAGGTTCACATATTTGAGTGCTCAGTCACCAGGGAATGACTCTTTAAGGATTAGCAGGATTCGAAGGTGTGACCTTATTGGAGGAAGCATGTCTCTGTGTCACAGGGTGGTAGTGATGGGCTTTGAGGTTTTCAAAATCCTATACCCAGTCCAGTTTCTTTCTCTTGGCCTGTGGATCAGGAGGTAGCTCTCAGCTACTGATCTGGCTCCATGCCTGCTACCATGCTCCCTGCCATGATGATAATGAACTAAATCTCTGAAACGATACACCAGCCCCCCATTAAATGTGTTCCTTTATAAGAGTTGCGGTGGTCACGGCGTCCCTTCACAACAGCAGGGTTCTGACTAAGACACAGTTGCTCAGGGTGGGGCAGAGGAGGTCAAGAAGCCGACTGGCTGTAAGGCCAGCTTGGGAAGTCAGCCCTGCCACCCAGCCATGTCTCGGGAGGAGACCCCTGAGACAGTGACATTATCATAGTCATGCCTATAGTGCTAAGACTGTCAGGAGGTAGAGAGCACCAGCGGCACTGTGAAGCCCAGCCTCCCGAGCCTGGACTAAGGGCTTGCACCTCTGCTGCCTGGCCTCTCACATTGGAACTTCATCTCACGGCAGCTGCCACAGCCTTCGTGAATGACTTTTGTACATCTTTCCAACTCGTTGATCACCCTTTAGGGTTTGTGTCTTGTCTGTGGATGCGTAATTTTATTTATGATGTTTTGACTTTTCTGAATTTCATTCATGTATAAGAGGAAAGTTGGACATTATTTGGGGGACTTCCCTGGACCTGTGCTTGGTTCTAGTCAATGCCTGTGTGACACCCAGCACAACCTTGTGCTTTGTCTAAGGTTAACTCTTTGAGATTAAAAAGTAATCTGCGCTTTTTTGAAACTTCTAGAAATTCAAGGTTTATAGGCAATGTGCGTGCTTCCCCACCTCTCCCTACTCCATAGATTGATCATTACTGAAGCTCAGTACGCAGCCTTTGGAGCCTTTATCTGTGTACTTTGTTGACAGTGTATGTTCGTCACTACTAGGCAGAGATCTTTTGCATTCGAGGCAAGCACTTCTTTAACACTGACCTGTCTTAGAGTGTCTATTGCCATAACAGAACACCACTTCCATAAACGTCTTGGGAAGGAAAGGGTTTATTTCTTTTTGCTGCTTACAGTCCACCATCCAGGGAGGTCAGGACAGGAGCCTAGAGGCAGGCGCTGAAGCAAAGGTCACAAAGGAGCTTTCTCAGCCAGCTTTCTCCTAGCATCCAGGACCAGAGACCAGGGCAGCACTGGCCATGGCGAGCCGGACTCCCTCACACCAATTATCAATCAAGAAGAATGTGAGACAGGTGTGCCTTTCAAGTGAGCCGCTTTCTTACCAAATGATTCTAGCTTACGTCTCGTTGACATCAAACATGCCAGTCAAAGCCCTCTTTAAAAAAACAAACAAAACAAAGCAAAACTCCAGCTTTTTGTTTTGAGGCAGGGTCCACTAAATTGCCCAGGTTGGTCTTGAATGGTCTCTGTAACCCAGGCATGCTTTAAACTCCTGCCTCAACGTGCTAAGTAGTGGGGTGACAGCCTGTACCCCTCGGCCTGATACTGGTAGATGGTTTAATGTTTAGGGATATCACTGTCTATGAAGAGAACACTGACAAACACACATTTTATTTAATGTTCATTTTTATGAACATATTCACAACAGTTCCATGCTTGCCTATCAAGTCCAGGACATAAACCTTATTATAGTTAGGCTTAAATCTGCCAGAGTGAAACATAGGAGGCCGAGGCAGGAGGATTGCATTTTTGAGATCATCTTGGGCTACACAGGGAGAGCCTGTCTCCAAGTAAACCAACCCCAAATTATATATAAGTCTATTTTAAAACTCTACCCCAGTGGTTCTCAACCTGTGGGTCGCGACCCCTTTGGGTCAATTTGTAACAATGAAGATACATTCTGTATATCAGATATTTATATTATGATTCATAACAGTTACAAATTCACAGTTCTGAAGTAACAACGAAAATAATTTATGCTTGGGGGTCACCACAACATGAGGAACTGTATTGAAGGCTCACTGCATTAGGAAGGCTGAGAACCATGATCATATGGCTTTAGTTCATTGCTCCGTTTTTGGTTTACTTGTTCTTGCTTTCTCTAGGAGTAAGACACTTGCTGTTAAGAGGCAGGGGCTCCTGGTACCACTCACAGTGGACCCAAACTCTTGGGTCAAGTGAGCATTCTGATTAAAGTCCAAGGTCACTAAAACACTTCCCTTAATGTTTTCTTTGAGTTATTGAAATCTTGTCAGCTCTCTCAGAGAATAGTGTGTACTGTCCTCAGCTCTGCGCGGCCTGGGAGCTGGGTTCTTTTAGAAACTGCTTGTGGTTGGGGATCTGATATTTTCCATAAAACTTCCGCTGCCTCGATTTGGTGTGCGTGCGCGTGTGTGTGTGTATGCGCGCGCGCGCGCGCGCGTGTGTGTGTGTGTGTTCTTTATCTTCCTCGTAAGCTTTTCGTTTTCACTCCAAGTTTTCCTCTGAAATGTATTCATTTCTATCTGTCTGGCCAGGGTTATGGAGCCCTCGTTCTGTTGTTATGGGGTGTGTTGTAGTGTCTTGCTCTTTGAGTACCATGAAAGCGAGCTGCGAGCCTAGTTAATTCTTTCTGATGCTTAATGGGGGATCCACCAGGGTCTTCTGAGGGAGGAGGGCTGTGTTTGCACACTGATGCATCTCGAAGAACAGTTGACTACCTCTGAATCTTAGGGCCTCTTTTCTTCTTGATAAGGGTGTAGAAGGCCCAGTCTGGCTAACTGTTTAGAATGTTTTCCTACCGAGTTATCATATATGAGCACATGTGCCCTTCAGTCCTTCTGGGTTTTAGAAGTAGTTCAGTGTTTTCCAGATCTAGTTGGCTCACATACAGGTCTCTGTTTTTATCTGTTTACCAATGGAAATAAATGTATCTTGGTCTCTATAAACAGCTACATATTTAGAAGAAATACAAACATGTAATACTACTCCTTTTTAATTAAAACCTATAAAGATGCCCAAAGTCATAATTATTCACTCCTTTTTGTATTAAAAAAAAACACTGAAAAGATTTATTTAGTTTATGTGCATGACAGTTTTTGCCTGAATGCTTGTGTGTGAGGTCAGAAAGGGGTTCAGATCCCCTGGAATGCAAGTTACAGATGGCTATGAACCACCCGTGGATGCTGGGAACTGAACCCAGGTCTTCTGGAAGAGCAACAAGCGTTCTTAACTCCCGAGCCATCTCTCCAGTCCCTTTTCCTTGTGAGCTTAGCCTTTAACAAATGAACTATCTTCAGCCCCAAAATACCTTCCTGTAAGGGCTGGCAGTAACTTTCCCTTTTGAGTGGTATTGTGAATTCAGACCTACACAGACTAATCACGGTGGACACACTTGGTGTTTCCTTTCCAGTCCCCCAGCCTTCTTGCCTGTGTCAAGCAGCTTGTGGTTATTTGGGTGTCTGTCCTTGTTCTGCATTCTGGGCTGGTTCCTGACAAGGTTGAAAGAATCGCAGTGTTTCTATTTCTCTTTTTCACTTAATGGTTTCAGGGAGGGTACTCAGTTTTGTGAACATTGTCAGAATAAAAAGAATAATGTGAACATTGTCAGAATAAAATTGGAGTTTTCTATCTTTTCCCTTGCCAAACCCTAAGTAAATGAAGTTGAGAGGCCTTGTGGGGAGAAGTCGTAGGAATGTTGCTTGTCACAGGAACTATGGCTGGGAAACAAACCAAGACCCCTGCAATAGAATAAGTGCTCTTAGCTACTGAGCCATCTCTCCATCCAAATCAGGGGGTTTCTTAATCTCTGCCAAAACTACATATATATTTGCCCTATAAATTCCACCTTCAGGATTTTGTACCATTGATGTATTTGCCTATGAATAAGTACTAGATTTATAGCTATAAGCAAAAAATAGTTGCAGAAGATTGCTAATAACTCAAATATCTATTTATAAAGGGCTGGTAGAGTATGCTATGTCAAAACATCAGCAACCTTCAAAGATGAGTGAGATCTTTATGTGTTAATATGAAATAATTTCCTGATTTGTGTTAAAATGTGGGAAAAAAAACCCAAAAAACAAAACACAGAGGTGTATATCAGCTTGGGAGCGTTCTTAGGACCAACAGATAGAGGCAGCCGCTGTCCTTCACAGACTTATTCCCATGGACTTCGTTTGCTCAGTTAGCTTTATAATACTCTGGCCAGAACAGCATCAAAGGTTACTTTGTTATTCTTTAATAGCCACATGGCCTGAAAGTCATCTGTGCAGAGCAAGGAGTGTATAAATTGTGCTATCATGTGTGAGACAAAGACAGACAGAGTGTTATAGCTGGGTGTTCACCTAAGAGAAGGCCACCAGGGTTGGCGCTTTATGAATTTGAAGTTTTTATTGAGTCACACAGACCCAGTCAGGAGCATGCACTTTTGTACTACCAGGACAGAGGCAGTGCTGAACTGAGTGAGCGGGCTGAGTGGGGGTTAGAAAGGTAAACCCCACAGGGTTGGTGCCTCCTTTTGACGTAGCTGCAATGGCTGTTAGCAAGCATGACTGGATATGAACTTTTAATAAGAATAGGGCATAGTTGTATCACCAAGGGCTCACTCTGATCAGGAAACCACTTCCAGAAGCAGAACAATGCGGGTTAGCAGAAGTTCCTGTAAGTACCGCGTGCCTGAGTGTAATGCTAACCTCAGTTTAACAGGAGGTCAGGCCAGGATTTAGCAAATATGCTGCTCTCATTTCAGTGGGAGGCTTATATTAGCTTGGGACATGCACAGGACAGACTTATGCCCATTGACTTCATTTGTTTAGTTAGATTTATAATACTCTGGCCAGAACAGCACCAAAGGTTATTTTAATAGTCGCATGGCTGGAAGGTCTTTTGTGGACCCTCGTCTCCTCAGGAGAAGGATGTGTTTATAGTGCAGTTTCAGCTCAGTGGGTTTTAGGGGCAATAGCAACAACAACAACAACAAGAAGGAATGAGTAAGTCACGCTGGGATGTGGTCCAGGCCTAGAAGGCGCTCCTGTCAGTGGGTGATACAGACTCACAGCTGATCACAGCAGCAACTGGGATGCAGCAGGAGTGCCTCTGAGGGGCAAGCAATGGGCAAGCTGCCTATCTCTGGTGAGGGGGGTGGGGTGGGGAAGACATTTCCCTGAGAAGCTGCAGTCTCTTCAGGATTTGGAAGGACGAGCAGAGCTGACCCAGAGTACAAGTTTATCCAGCAAACAGCGAGGGCCTGTGGTGGTGGTTCTGGGCAATGCAGGGCTTCAGTCCAGAAAGTAGCGGTGGGAATGTGGGGTTTTATTTTGCAGACATCAGGAGGCAGAGGCTTTAAAACTTTTAAAGGTTTGAGCCCAGAGCCTGCCTCAGGATGGGCAAAGTGTGCAGAGTTGCTGGAATTGGGTGGCTAAAATATACATCCTTCAAATGCTGTGGAGTAGCTTCATCCTTCCCTGCAACCTTATTATTATCTTTTTTTTTTTTTTTTTTTTTGGTTTTTCAAGACAGGGTTTCTATGTGGTTTTGGAGCCTGTCCTGGAACTAGCTCTTGTAGACCAGGCTGGTCTCGAACTCACAGAGATCTGCCTGCCTCTGCCTCCCGAGTGCTCCTTATTATTATCTTTAGACGTAGGTGATCCAACTTGTGATGTTTAGCCACCATACATACACACACACACACACACACACACACATATATATATGCAGAGAGAGAGAGAGAGAGAGAGAGAGAGAGAGAGAGAGAGAGAGAGAGAGAGAGTTTAGGCGAGTGGCACTTTCTAGCCCCTTCCTCTAGAGTCAGCCAGGGTCTTTTCATTCTGCCTTCTTGTTGGACCAGATGTTGAGTGTTTCTTGCATTTTTTTTTTTCAACTCCCCATCTACGTCTCCTTCTTATCTTGCTCTCACCAAAATGACTTTTGGGAGCTCTGCTTTGGCCAGGGCCCCGCCTTTTTTGGGGCTGCAGCTAGGCTTCCCGGAGGTGGTGGGGGCCACAGCACGTGTCAAGGTGGGGTTGATTGGCAATGTGTCAAGGTGGGGTTGATTGGCGATGTGCCACCCTCTGCTCAACCCTAAACAAGACTTCTGAAGGGTGGGGCCTTGGCTCTCTTATTTAGCGCATCTACCCCTCTTGACTCTCAGAAGGGAGAAAACTACATCCGCAAGATGGGTGTCTTCTGCATCCGTGTCTCCACTGGGTGCTCGCTGTACGCGGGCTCCATAGACAAAGTCCACCTGTGGCTGGTGGGCGAGCATGGAGAAGCATCTCTCGGGATGCTGCCAGCACCCCAACGGAACTCGGTGAGCTTCACAGAGCTGAGGCTAGGCTGGCAGGGGGTAGGGTGGGAGAGTGTGGGGGGGTAGAGGGTGGGTGGGGGAGGGCAAGGCCAGAGAAATCCCAAGGAGCCCTGTGCTGGTTCCTTACCTCCGCAGAAGGCTCTCACAGCCCTGGAAAGCAAAGCACATGCACAGAGGCATTCCGTGAGCGCTCAGTAGGTGTTGGCGGCTGCCTGGCAGGCATAGTCCTGCGTGTCCCTCATTTCACAGAACTCCACGGGACAACTATCTGTACTGCCGGCTGTCGGACCTCTCTATTTTTAGAAGTTAGAATTTCCCATCTTCTCTGCAGATACTGGATCTTTAATCTTAGGGCAGAGTGGGTAGGAAGGAGGGTATGGAGTGCACAATACTCTGTGCTGTCCCCTGTTTATATGTGGCTGGTCTTGCTTTCCTTTTCTTCTTACGACTCTCAAATCCGTCCAGATCTGGATGCTGTCTTATGTTCACTTCAAAGGAAGATAGAGAAATAAGGCACTTACTGGGCTTCTCCTTGTCTTGCCCTTCATCTATACAAGTGTTGAGCAAGCTGGGTCAGTTCTGTTCCCCAAGCATTTCACCTGAGTTTTGCCCAGTCCTTGGCCACCAGCGAATGTCCCCTAGACCTGCTAGACCCCAGGTCACCTTGAACTCTCCCCAGTCCATTCCTACTTTAAAACAACCTGCCTGTTAAAGCCTTCCAAGGTCTCCAGTTCTTCCTCTGTACTAACTGCCAAACTTCTTGTTTATTCTATGTCCCTCAGGATCTGGTCTTGTATGGTTTCCCAGCCCTAGCTTCACGGCCCAGGTGTCATGGAGGCTTGGGGCAGGGCACGAAGACACAGGCGCAGGGGACAGTCAGGCTGGCTGAAGGAGGGTCCTTTTAGCCTCTTCTCTCTCCATGGACTCTGCCTGGTGTCTACTCATCCCTGACCTCGTTCTCTCTATCCGACCCTCTCTTCAGTCCAGGTTTCGGCTTAGAGACCATCCTCTAGAAATTCTGGCTCAGCCTACACGGAATTCCTATGGATCATTTGCTTTGGTGGGGTCTCCCATCTCACCTGTGCTCTCACTGGGCTTCAGGCAGGGTTTCACCCGCCCCCAGCCTACCTCCAAGGGGATAAAGGGAAGGAAGGAGAGAGAGGGTACCTTTTCATCTTCTGTCCCCAGCGCTCTCATCTTGGTTGAGTCGACAACCCAGAGTGATGCTGTGGGGCCCTGCTAGGGTGTGCTCCCTTTCTCTTTCTGGCTTCCTTCGCTTGGCTTTCCCTGTGGCCCAGTGGAAGCAGAACTCAGCCTGGACACCCTGTCCTCTGCCCCTTGTGTTTGCCTGCAGGAGGTGGAATTCCAGGTGGATGTGCCAGAGCACCTGGGGCCCCTGCTGTTCGTGAAAGTGCAGAAACTCCATTACTTTCTGGATGACGCCTGGTTCTGCAACTGGATCTCTGTGAAGGGCCCGGGAGACCAGGGAGCAGAGTACAGGTTCCCCTGTTACCGATGGGTGCAGGGCACCCGCATCCTGAGCCTCCCTGAGGGCACCGGTGAGCAGAGGGGTGAAGCCTCAGTTATGTGAGGAAGACCAGGCAGGGTGGGAACTGGAGTCTGGAGGTGTGTGTGTGTGTGTTGTTTGTTTTAAAGGAGTTGTCAAAGAAGTGTGTTGCTGGAGCTGGCCCAGGTGCCATGGAGGCTCTGGGGAGGGGCGTGCAGCTGCAGGCACAGGGGACAGCCCGAGGTGGCAGGGACCAGAGAGAGGCTCCCAGTAGACATCCCAGAACGCCTCCCTCCTCCACATCTAGGCTGCACTGTGGTTGAAGACACTCAAGGCCTGTTCAGGAAGCATAGGGAAGAGGAACTGGAAGAGAGAAAGAGTCTGTACCGGTGAGCCCGACCCCGGTGAGCCACGGTGATGAGCTGGGCAGCTCCTGTAGAGCCCAGGCTGACGTCGTTTCTGCCCCGCAGGTGGGACAACTGGAAGAATGGCGGTGTCCTGAACGTGGCCGCGACCAGCTTGTCTGACCTCCCTGTAGATGAGCGATTTCGAGAGGACAAAAAAGTTGAATTTGAAGCTTCGCGGGTTTGGGGGTAAGAGCCAGGGTGCCTGGTGTGAGGGGAGGTGAGCTGGTCTAGCCTGTGGCACAGTCACTGTATGGTTTGGTTCTAAGTATAACTGTTGAGCCCTTTCTCCCATTCTTCCCTGAAGGAAAGCAGATGTCCTTCTCAACTTTCCTATAAATTCTCTGACCTCCTGGAAAGACCTAGATGACTTCACATGGGTTTTCAAGCTTGGCCGCACCAAACTGGCTGGTTAGTTCACTTACTCCAACATCACTCTTACCCCCAAGTCCTTCCCAGTGCAGGGTGATGAGAAAACTGGGTTGCGGGTGGGGGCAGAGGCTTTTGTCACTCTGGTAAATCTGGGCCAAGCTGGGATGATTTGGCGGGTATGGGAAGGACCAGGAACGTGGATCTTAGATACACTCACCTCCCATCCCTAGAGCGGGTTCGAAGCTCCTGGAAAGAGGATGCTTTCTTTGGGTACCAGTTTCTCAATGGTGCTAACCCCATGGTGCTGAGGCGATCTACTCAACTTCCTTCCCGTCTGGAATTCCCTCGGGGGATGGAGAAGCTGCAGGCCGAACTGCACAAGGAGCTGGAGGTGTGAACACGGGAGCCCTAGAGAGACCAAGCAGGCAAGCGGAGGCAGCGCTGTGCCAGCCGTTGCTGCTCTCAGATTCACTGTGGAGTCTCAGAACTCCCTGCTGGTTGTCAAGAGGGGGATCCTGCAGGCGAAATCCTAGACAGATCTGGAGAAACGGAGAGCCGTGACTTTCCTACCACAGGAGAGTGGATGGCGGAGGATGGAGTCTTAGTCGGGGTAGAGACAAACTGAAAGTTGGGAAATGGTCCTCGAGTTCATGGGTCCAGAGGGATGCAGGGTAAGGGGATCCAGGTCAGGGCTGGTGTTGTTAATTAGGAGCGAATATGGGACAGAGACAACATTCACGGGGCAAGACAGACCCCGCCCCTCTGCTGAGCCCACTGGCGTCTCTCTTTCCATCCAGAGGCAGCCATCATTCTGACAGTTAGTGTCAGGTGACTGCAGGAAACAGGTCGATTTTCTTTTTTCTCCTCTCTTTGTTGGGCACCCAGGGTGGGAAGAAGCCTCTCCATGCCAACAGCAGCCCCCATTTCCCTCCCTATGCAGGAAGGCACTCTATTTGAAGCCGATTTCTCCCTTCTGAATGGGATCAAGGCCAATGTCATCCAAAGCAGACAGCAGTACCTGGCTGCCCCTCTCGTCATGCTGAAGCTGCAGCCAGATGGGCAACTCTTGCCCATGGCCATCCAGGTGAGTGGCCTCCTCTGATGAGCCTGCTGCCCAGGTTCTCTCTCCCTTCTCCGTAGTGCCATTCCCTAAGCACCGAGGAGGCACCAGAGGAGATGGGCAGGCTCTGACTTTAAGGGTGTGTGGCTGGAAGAGACAGGCTCCTTAGCTGTGTAAGCTCCGATGCCAAGGATAGGACCAGTCCAGGAAGGATCCTGGGAAGAGTGTTGGGGGGATGGGTGGCCTCTATCCCCAGAGCCCTAGGAGGAGAAGGCGGGAGACTTCTGGGGATTGCACCGAGATGAGAAAGGCCAGCTAAGCTGAGCTCAGGAGGTGGAATGTGGACCACTGGGAAAGGCGCTCCTCCACATTTTCAGTGTTAGAATGGATAGAAGAAGGGGGTTACTAATGCTGGGTTTAGGGTCTCAAGTTAAGACTTGGGGGGCAGTCCCAGGTGAGTAGAAGTCATAGGGAAGAAGAGGAGGTGGAACAGAAGGAGAATCAACTGAGCTAGAGTCAAGGACACAGGGAAAGTGGGAGTCAGGTAGGTTTCTCCAGAAACAGAACACTGAGGCCAGAGAGACACCCACGTAGGCTTTGGTCCTGCCAATCTTGAGGTCATGAGGACACATACAAATCCTCTAACTAGCAGCTGAAACCTGGAGACTCACCTTTGTGAATAGGAGGAGTTGAAAGATGAGGGAGAGGCCAAGATTTCTGCACAAGTGTGGGATGGAGGAGAGAGGGATCGCTGAGCCTCTAACTCACAGCTCCTCACTCAACACTCTGGCTTTGCTCCAGCTTGAACTGCCCAAAACTGGATTGGACCCACCGCCAATTTTTACACCCGCGGATCCCCCAGTGGACTGGCTCCTGGCCAAATGCTGGGTCCGTAGCTCTGACATACAGCTGCATGAGATACAATCTCATTTCCTGAGAGGACACCTGATGGCTGAAGTCTTTTCTGTGGCCACCAGGAGGACCCTGCCTTCAGTGCACCCTGTTTTTAAGGTAATGTCTTATTCATTTTGTTCTGCCTGTGTTTCTCTCTGCCCAAGACACATTTTTGCCCCTGAAGCGTCCCTCTGTGGCATCTCAGGGTCCAGGGAAGTAAGATGAGTGGTGGAGATGAACGAGCAAGGGAGTGGGAGGTGGTCTCCTCTACATTTCAATGATGATATTAATTCCCAAGGGGGTGTGATGAAGGTAATTCCCAAGAAAAGATGTAAAGATTGTATTCTTTTAATATACAAAACATAAATATACACACAGTACAATAATAGTTGCAAATGACTTAGAGATTCCATCCAATCAGAGAAGACCGTGCACAACCACTACAGATTCCTTACAGCTGTCTTTGAAAGGTTCTGAAGCTGTAGCCTAAGGCAACAAGAGTAGCCTGGTTGACTACAGCCAATTAGAGCAAAGAGCTCATCCATTAAAAAAATGGGTATTGGATGTCTCTACTCAGAACTAGTCTAGATGCCAGTGGAAACATCTGATTTTCTGGGAGTTTTATGTCTAGTAAGAGAGAAAAAAAGACGATAATGATTGTATCCAACATCTTGGCCATGATGGACAGTGCAGAGTCAGAGCAGCAGCCTGAGGGTGAGTTTCTTCTGGGGATCAGAAAGACTGTTGAAGAGAAGCCCAGGGAGGGAAAGCCATGTCGGAAGGCAGTAAGTTGACGCCGTGGTACCAGCCAGGCAGCACAGATCAGCACACTCCCAGTGCAGAGGACCAGACTGCAGCCTAGCAGCCGGGCTTCCCTCCTTGTCAAGTTTGTTTCCTGCAGCGACCTGGCCCAGATTTCTTCGGATTTACCCCTCCCACCTCTTCTCCTTCTAGCTTCTAGTTCCTCACCTGCTCTACACCTTGGAAATTAATGTCCGGGCCAGGAGTGATCTGATCGGAGAGAGTGGTTTTTTTGACAAGGTATGGGAACAGAAATGGGTTTCAGGTTCACTCCGTCCTCTGACTTTAGGGCAGCTTGATTTGACTGCATCTGCCTGTCCTTGGTCCTGTAGGCTATGAGCACAGGCGGAGGAGGCCATGTGGATCTTATCAAGCAAGCCAGCGCCTTTCTGACCTACAGCTCACTGTGTCCCCCTGACGACTTGGCTGAGCGGGGGCTCCTGGATGTTCAGTCTTGCTTTTATGCTAAAGATGCCCTGCGACTCTGGGAAGTCATAAATCGGTGAGGCTGATGGACTGCAGGACGGGTATGGGTGCTGCTGCAGGTAGAGAAGACCAGGGGGATAGGAGGTCTGTGCCTTGGTTGGGGGTGGATGCTCTGACTTGGCCATCTGATCAGGGAGCAGAGGGCTTCATTGCTCTTGCCTGACCTTTGCTGGCAGGTACGTGACAGGAATATTTGATCTCCACTACAAGACTGATGCAGCCGTGAGAGATGACCATGAACTGCAGAACTGGTGTCGAGAAATCACGGAGATTGGGCTGCAAGGTGCCCAGAAGAGAGGTAATAGGGGTCCCTGGCATGAGAACTAAGACACAAGTTCTGAGACCTCTCCAGAACCCTCTCTACCTCTGTGGAATCTTCCAGAGGCATTTCAATCCTTAGGAAAACCCTCAAAGGCTTTTCTAGGTGCAGTAGGAACAGTGCTCATAAAAGTTTAAGGCTAACCTCACCCTGAAAGAAAGCTGACCTCCCTCAGAAGCCATCAGCTGTCCATAACTCCTCATTTAGGGTGCGAGGTCTCATGAGCCCCTTCCCACTTTTCTTTATAATGCTGACTTGATGCTGTGTGGGCAACCGGCCACCGTGAGCTCATGAATACACCCACCAGGCCTGTCACACCCGGAAGACACCATTTTCCTCTGTCTCTATCTCCTACAGCCCATCTGCCCTCTCTTTCACCGTGATCCCCAAGCCTTGGGTGGGGTGTGATATAGTTGCCATGGCTCCTCTCTTCCCTCACCGCACCCACTCCCGTGCCAGCTTCCACAAGCTCCTGGCATCCCTCCTCACTCCTCCCTAGGCCTCACTTCTAGCGGCTGTGGTGATGTCACACACTAACCGTCCACACCTCTCGTAGGGTTTCCCATCTCTCTACAGTCTCGGGCTCAGGCCTGCCACTTTATCACCATGTGCGTCTTCACCTGCACCGCCCAGCACTCTTCTGTCCATCTAGGCCAGGTACTTCCAAAAGGGAGGCAGTCAGGAATTTGGGTCCTGTAGCGGGGGAGGGAAATGTGAACATGTGGGCCAAGGGCCTTCGTGTTTAGCCAGCCTTGACCCTAGATCACTGTCTCCCCAGTTGGACTGGTTCTATTGGGTCCCTAATGCACCCTGTACCATGCGGCTGCCACCACCTACCACCAAGGATGCGACAATGGAGAAACTGATGGCCACACTGCCCGACCCTCATCAGTCTACTCTCCAGATAAATGTCGTCTGGCTGCTGGGCAGACGCCAGGCTGTTATGGTGAGAGTCAGCTATTCAGGGTCCAGAGGATGGATTCAGAGGGGAAGCCATGTGCCCTCAACCGGTCGGGGTCACAGGTTCTAAGCTGCTTCGCCCCCCCCCCCTGCATCCCAGGTGCCTCTGGGTCAGCATTCAGAGGAACACTTCTCAAGCCCCGAGGCCAAAGCTGTGCTGATGAAATTCAGAGAGGAGCTGGCTGCCCTGGAAGAGGAAATTGAGATTCGTAATAAGAGCCTGGACATACCCTATGAGTACATGAAGCCCAGCCTGGTGGAAAACAGCGTGGCCGTATGAGCAGCTCCAGCTTTTTCCTGTTTTAGTCACCCCTAGCGAAGCACTGCCCACGCTTGAGTGGTTGCAGTCCTGCCCTCCCAAGCCCCATCCTCTGCCCCTGCAGGACCCCCTCTTAGTGCCAGCTTTCCATTGTCTGCTGCAGTGAACAGTTTGCTTTGGATGTGTTACTCAGGAGAGCCTCTCTTCATCCATCCTCTCTTCTTTTCCTTGCCTATAAGGTAAATAATGGCCGTGCTCAGAGCAGCACACCAGGGACTCAAGAGGGCGATGCTAGCCACTGCTGTACACCTTTTATGAGTTGGACAGACTTCAGACCCGAGTAGAAAAGATGGCTTGGATTAATGATAGAAAAGAGCGTGGATTGAATTATTGTAAATAAAATGTTGGCAAAGATTATGGAGCATCCAGACTGTTCTTCCTTTCTACCTGGGGGGATTTGGAAAAGAGTGTAACCACAGCAATTGCCAAGCTGTTTGGATTCTCAAAATTTTAATTTTACAAATCACTTTGAAAATGTAAATGGAGGAAAACCGGTAAATCTTTCAAAATTGCTTCTGGCTGGAGACGTTTGGCTTCAAGGATGAAGAGACATGTCTATAAGCTATTTCCCATTTGCCAGTTGGGAAGCGCCAAATCAATTTGACGAGTCTAGAAAACCTCATGGTTCTCTTAGTACAGCATGACTTAGCAATGGCTAATTGGGGCATCAGGATGACATTTTGGAAGAATGAACTGGGGGTTTTCTTTTTTCCTATGACAACAACCTGTGTGAATTTAAAGACAAACAGCACAGATAAGGCCAAAGTGTCCCTGTAAGGAAAACAAGTCTGCTTGACCCAGTTCTTAATTCCACGAAAGACATGTGCACTTGATCTGATCTGTGTGGGTGCCTGTGTGTTATTCAGGATAGAACCTAGGGCCCCAGCCCGCTTGGTGAAAGCTCTACCATTGGACTCTACCTTCATTTAACCCTTGGTTCAACTCTCTCTCTCTCTCTCTCTCTCTCTCTCTCTCTCTCTCTCTCTCTCTCTCTCAATTTTAAACAATCTTTTCTCATTTTACATACCAATCCCAGTTTCTACTCCTTCTCCTCCTCCTGCTTCTCACAACACCTCACCTTTCCCAGACCCCACCCCCCATTCACTCCTCAGAGAGGGTAAGGCTTCCCATGGGGAGTCAACAAAGTCTGACACATTACTTTGAGGCAGGACCAAGGCTGTCCCCCAAATATCTATGCTGAGGAAAGTATCCCTCCAAAGAGAATAGGCTTCAAAAAGCCAGTTCAAGCAAAAGGATAAGACCTGGTCCCACGGACAGTGGCACCACAGTCTACCCCAGCCACACATCTGTCACCCACATTCAGAGAACCTCATTTGGTCCTATGAAGGTTCTCCCGCTTTCAGTCTGATAGCTTATGCTGGAGAGGATATGGAGTAAGGGGAACACTCATCCATTGCTGGTGGGAGTGCAAACTTGTACAGCCACTTTGAAATCAGTATGGCGGTTTCTCAGAAAAGTGGGAATCAATCTACCTCAAGACCCAGCAATACCACTCTTAGGCATAAACCCAAAGGACGCTCAATCATGTCACGTGGACATTTGCTTAACTACGTTCATAGCAGCGTTATTCATAATAGCCAGAGACTGTAAGGAACCTAGATGCCCCTCAACTGAAGAATGGATTTTTAAAAATGTGGTACATTTACACAATAGAGTGCTACTCAGTGGTAAAAGACAATGACATTTTGAAATTTGCAGGCTAATGGCTGGAACTAGAAAAAACTATCCTGAGTGAGGCAATCAATTCTTGAAGGAAGAACAGGGAAGACTTGAGGGGTGGGAGTGGAGTGTAATGTTAGACTCTGTGTGATGGAGGAAGGTCATTGGTTAAAAAATAAAGAAACTGCTTGGCCCTCATAGGTTAGAACATAGGTGGGTGGAGTAAACAGAACAGAATGCTGGGAGGAAGAGGAAGTGAGCTCAGATGCCATGCTCTCCTCTCCAGAGCAGACGCGATGAAGCTCTGGCCCAGGATGGACGTAGGCTAGAATCTTCCCGGTAAGCGCACCTTGGGGTGCTAACAGATTATTAGAAATGGGATAAATTAATACGTGAGAATTAGCCAAGAAGAGACTAGATATAATGGGCCAGGCAGTGTTTAAATGAATGCAATTTGCGTGTTGTTATTTCGGGGCATAAGCTAGCTAGGCGACCAGGAGCTGGGGCGGCAGGAACACAGCCCACAGCTCCCCACAACATCTGTGAAAACCTTGAAAGTCAGGGGAACATACTATAGTTTCCATAGCAGAACTAGAGTCTGGCAGTGTAGGTGCTAGGAGGAGCCGTGGGCAGTGGGGTGAGGACCATAAGGCCAGGAAAGTTAAGGCTCCTCTGAAACTGCTGCTGGAGGCTCTTCAGTAACCCAGAGCAGGGTCCTGAAGGGGACACCACAGAAATGCCAGCTTCTCACTGGGAGCCTGCCCCCCCCCAGAGGCCACACCTCCACTGGTCCTTGCTCCTCAGAAACCACACCCTTTTCCTTGGAGTCCTCTATCTCCCTGGAGCCCATGCCCTTCTGGGAGGCTGTGCCCCATTCCTTAGGAGCCACACCCTTCCCCTTGGGTCCCCACATGTTTGGTTCCTTGCTCAATTCTTTTACATTTTTACAGGTTTTCTCCTCAGTCTCTTATAGAGAACAGCCCAAGTCTCCTTGCTTTCTGCAAATAAACTTTGTAGATACTCGGGTTTGTTACAAACGGACTTGTAGAATGAAAGCCAAGAGACCTGGCTTTCATGGGGGTTGACACTAGAGTCAGGTCCTTTAACGTCCCGTGGTTGCTGAGTGGGAAGTGGGGTCATGGCTTATGAGCTGCATTACATGCGTGTATGGAAACATGATTTCTTGCCACAAACATAGCCTGACAAATACATGTTTCTGTCTCTCTGTCCTTCCCTTCTCCTTTCAGCAGGGTCTCTAGGCTGACCTTGACCTTGATCTTCTCTGGCCTCAGCCTCCCAAATCCAGGGTTCACAGCTGGGCATCCCTTTCTAAGGTTAACACGTCTGTTTTCTTATGACAGGTCATTAAGAGTCAGTAAGGCCAGGCATGGTTGTGCACACCATTAATACCAGCTCTCAGGGAGGCAGAGGCAGGTGATCTGTGAGTTCAAGGCCAGCCGGGGCTGCGTAGTGACACCCTGTCTCAAAACAACAACAACAACAACAACAACCCATACCAAGCTTAGCCTCCTGACAGGTGAGACCTGGGTATAGTAAAACACTTTTGTCAGAATGACTTAATAAAGATTCTTACAAACAAAAGATTCTGAAACAATACACAGGGTAAGTTTACACTTGGCGAGAAGGAAGCATCATTCCTCTTATTCTTAAAATATTGGGGTTTCCCCCACCCGGCGGGCTCACGGAGCAGCAAGCTCCGGAGGGTCCCCAGCGGTAGTCCGGCACCCGAGCGGCGGCAGAGGGAAGCCACGCGGCAGAATTCCCAATGCACGGAGGTTGTGAGTAGACCCATGGACACAGAAAGTAGCCATAAAAGCATTTATTGAAGGGGAGAAAAGGGGGGGGAGGGAGGGAGGGAGGGAGGGAGGGAGAGAGAGAGAGAGAGAGAGAGAGAGAGAGAGAGAGAGAGAGAGAGAGAGAGAGAGAGAGAGAGAGGGAGGAGAGAGGTCAAGCCCACACCGGGAGAGAGCAAAAGAGAAAGAGATGGCAATTCCAACCTGGTTCTTGTTTTACTCTTAGGTAATCTAGCCAATAGACTCCAGAGTTTTGCCTTTATCTGGAAAAACATGTTTACCAGCTTACTGCACCACGGGTCCTCTTACTGCATGATCCTTTCCGGGGCATCCTCTCAGAGGTACCCATTAAGAATGTGACCTTGTGGTAAGCTGTCTGGGAAGAGCAAGACAAAATAAGGCAAAGGCAGAGCCAACAGCGGTTGGTGATGCTTGAGATTGCCACAGGACTAGTTGCTGGTTGGCTTTTTGTCAGCTTGACACAAGCTCCAGTCATCTGAGAAGAGGGACCCTCAGCTGAGACAACGCCTCCATCAGATTGTCTGTAGACAAGTCTATGGGGCATTTTCTTGATTGATGATCGATGGGGAGGGGCAGCCCACTGTGAGTGGTGACAGCCCCGGGAAGATGGTCCTGGGGTGTGTGAAAATCAGGCTGAGCAGGTCATAAGCAGCAAGCCAGTAAGCAACACTACTCCACGGCTTCTGCTCCAGTTCCTGCCCCCAGATCCCTGCCTTCGCTTTCCTCAGTGACAGACAATGACCCAGAATATGGAAGCCAGTCAGGCGGTGGTGGGCATATCGTTGATCCCTGTACTCATGTCGTGCCCCTCGTGTGAATCCATTCCACCTTGACTGAAGGTCAGAGCGTTCAGGCTTATTCTTGCTCCTTCAAGGTTCTGACAGGAGGTTTGACCCAAGGAGTGACTACCTATGGGATGTTTGGCCTAAGGTGTGGTTGCTGCATGTCCTGCCTAAACGTCAGAATACTTAACTCAGGATATAGCTACTTGATGTTTCAGGGGATGAAGAGGTAATTGCTTTGTTTGTTCTTGGTATCATCGTAAAGCAGTCTTTTACCTTCCTCCCCCATTTTGTGTTGGGATATATAAGCTTGTGAAAAATAAACAGGGGTGAATTCAGTATTCACTGGGTTGCCCTCCTGACTCCATTCTGTGTCTCTGTCTATTTCTTTTGTATCTCTGTTTTTGTCTGCCAAATATTCCTAATGCATAGGCCCTTGACCTGGAACACACGAACCCGTGGAGGCTGAACCCTGACAGGTGTCACCCAAATGCGGGACCTTGATGTACCCAGGAGGTAGAAGCAGGCAGATCTCTGTGAGTTCAAGGCCAGCCTGGTCTACAGAATGAGTTCCAAAGCAGCCAGGTATACACAGAGAACTGTCTTGACAAACCAAACCAAAACAAACCAACAAAACAACAACAACACCACAAAATCTCCACACACACACACACAGAAAAAGGAAGACAAATAAAGCCTTCTTGACCCAAATTGCTTTGTTTTGGTTTGTTTGTTATTGTCACAGCAGTATAAAGCAACCAAGACAAACAGACACGAAGAAGGAGGGAAGGATGAACCCAAAGCTTTAGACTGGCTTTGATGGACAAAAGGACGTTTAATCTTAAGCTTTCAACATTGAAACTGAATATATAATCCAAAAAGTAGGTAAAATGTAAAATATGACCTTCAATTGAAAATGCAGCATTAACAATTTTTTTTAGTGTAGCAGAAGGTAACTTTTCTTGGTCATGACCCAGGGGAACCCCCATTAAACAATTTCAATATACTAACTCAGATCCTTGGAGCATCAGGGCTGTAATCATTGAATGGTATTCTCCGGGCTCCTCTAGGCTGAGATTTTCTGGGTGGTTGGGCCAGCTTCTGTGTCTGGCCCTCTCCCAGATGCAGACTACAGAACAGATGGCAGCAGTGGGTAGAGGAAGCTTTGGGGTCTTTGTCTGAAAACTTTCCCACAGCTCTTTTTTGGACATAGTTATCAAAGGAAAGTATGGCGAGTGCATAAAAGTGAAACTTGCGTTGTTTTTGGATTTATGCCCAATAATCCATCATGGTTTCCAGAAAATGTGCATCCATTCCTGGGGAGTCCTACATCCTTTGCAACCCCCTCGCACTCTGTCCCCAGGCAACCAAGACTGTTGTGGGATTAACTGCTTTGCCTATGACAATCCCCTTTTCTGGTGTCCTCCCCTTGGTGTGATGAGTTGAGATTCAACATGTGGCTGTTGTAGTTTTCATTCTTACAGCAGAACAGTGTTCCTTGGTAAACGTATCTCACAGCCTGCACACACAGTGACACTGTTCTTCCCCAAGCCCCAGGACTTCCCCTTTCCAGAATTTTCTTACATATTAGGTGTGATATTGAATGGGAGTGTTTAGAGAGAGCTCTTTGTCTGGTTCCAGGTCTTGAAGAGAAATAAAACCCTTTAGGTTTTTTTTTTTATCATTATTATTAGTTATCGTTTTGGTAAATTTTTAAAAATTAGGGAAATTTCCTTTTACTACTAACATGCAGGAGGTATGAATGGATTTGGGTCAATTTTTTCATATTTGATGTGTCCGCTTTTCTTCACCCCTCTCTTTCTACCTCTCCCTTCCTTTGCCTTTCCTTCCCCTTCACACACGCTGCCTTCCTTTCTCTGCCGTTCACCACCAACTCATCTGGGTCAGCTTTGTGGTTCAGGATGGTATGGAACTCAGGCTAACATCAGAACTGAACGAAAGTTCCCAGGACAAAGGCACACATGTGCTAAGGATTCTACATAGCTGATTGACCAGGCTACTGATGTATTTGAGTTAATCTTGTATCCTGCCGCATTACCGAAGCTGTTTATCAGCTGTAGGAGTTCCCTGGTAGAATTTTTGAGGCCTCTTATGTATACTATCTGTTAGTATGCAGGCATCTGTACTGGCCTGCCCTTGGGGTTCTGAGAAGCTATGTCCTCAGCTGTAGCCAGTAAGAACACCTCCTGTGCACATTCACTATGTTCCCTTTTAAAAGGGCTCTGTCCACCTCCCATATATCTTTCTTTCTCTCTGTGTCTCACTCTCTCTTCCTCTTCCTCTTCCTCCTCTCCTCTCCTCTCCTCTCCCTCCCCTCCCCTCCCCTGCCCTCCTCTCCTCTCTTCTCTTCTCTCTTCTGCCACTCTTGTCCCCAGAGGCCCGTCTCTCCTCTCCCCCTCCTTCCCCTCCCCTCTCCTCCCCTGCCCTCCTCTCCTCTCTTCTCCTCTCCTCTTCTTTTCTCTTCTCTTCTCTCTTCTGCCACTCCTGTCCCCAGAGGCCCATCTCTCCTCTCCCCCTCCCCCTTTTCCATTCCCTTGCCATTAATAAAAATATCTCCACACGAACTCTGCTGCATGGCATCTTTCTCTCTCATGCCGTTTTCTGTTTTAAATTACAGCACTATCATATTATCTGCAAATAGTGAAAGTTTGACTTCTTCCTTTCCATTTTGAATCCCTTGATCTCCTTTTGTTCTCTTATTACTTTAGCTAGGACTTCAAGCACTGTATTTAATAGATATGGAGAGCGTGGACAGCTTTGTCTTATTCCTGATTTTTGTGGAATCACTTTGAGTTTACTCCCATTTAATTTGACATTGGTTGGTGGCTTTTATTATGTTTAGGAATGTTCCTTGTGGGGCCTGGAGAGATGGCTCAGAGGTCAAGAGCATTGACTGCTCCTCCAAAGGTCCTGAGTTCAATTCCCAGCAACCACATGGTGGCTCACAACCATCTGTAATGGGGTCTGCTGCCCTCTTCTGGCCTTCAGGCATACACACAGACAGAATATTGTATACATAATAAATAAATTTTTTTTTTAAAAGGAATGTTCCTTGTATCCCTGATCACTCCAAGATCTTTATCATGAAGGGGTGTTGGATTTTTGTCAAAGGTTTTTTTCCAGTATCCAATGAGATGATCATGTGTTTTTTTTTCTTTCAGTTTGTTTATATGGTGATTACACTGACAGAATTTTATATGTTGAACCATTCTCGCATCTCTGGAATGAAGCCTACTTGATCATGGTGGATGGTTTATTTGATGTGTTCTTGGATTCGGTTTGTCAATATTTTATTGAGTACTTTTGCATCAATGTACATGAGTGAGATTGGTCTCTGCAATTCTCTTTCTTGGTTGAGTCTTTGTGTAGTTTTGGTATCACGGTAACTGTAGCCTCATAAAAAGAGTTTAGTTACAAGCTAGTAGTTTCTATATGTCTTTTTTATACCTCTTTGTTATGCTTACTGCTTATTTTATTTTAGAGCAAGGGTTTTATTATGTAGCTCTGGATGTCCTGGAACTCATTGTATAGGGCAGGCTGGTCTTGAACTCTGAGACCAACGCTTGCCTCCCCAAGTGCTGGAACTAGAGGTGTGCACTCCCATACCTGGCCTCGGTGTTTTACTATGAGGATATTATAAAAATACAGATAAAGAGCTATACAAGGTGACATGCAAGGGACAGTGTATGGCACTTCTGTGAGTACTACCACCTTCTAGAAACTTCCATATGCTCAGCCCTAGAAGCTCTGTGAACTCTTTCCTTCTGTCTTTTAAGGAGGTTTGAACTCAGAGGTATGGTTCATAATAGGCTGGGTGGAGAAGAGGGGTGCTGTGTGTTCAGAATCTCCTTGCAGAATTTGTTCCCCCGGGTGTGAGAAAGGCCTGCATCTTGCTGTTGGACAGAGGTAGGTCACAGTGTTTTTTCATGGCCATTGTTACAATAAGCAGCCTGCTTACCCACTGCTCCCCCTCGGAGCCTCATGCACAGCCAATCTTCTGTCTTGAGGTGTATCCAGTCTTTATATCAATGTAATTAAACAATGTGTGATACTTTTAGTGTGTGTGTGTGTGTGCACATAGGTGTGTGTGCATGTATGTGTGTGTATGTGCACGTGTGTGTTGTTGAGTGCAGGCATGTGCATGTGGGGGTCACGGCCAGCTCTCAGCAGTCAGTTCTCCCTTCCACTGTGGGTTCCAGGAATCCAGCTCAGGTGGTCATGGATACAGTAAATACTTTTTCCTGCTGAGCCATCCCGCTGGCTTTGTGTGATATTTCTATTCTGTTTTGACTTCGTAAAGTTTGTGGGGTTCACTTATGTTGTAGCAGATGTTGGAACTTCACCCATTTTCATGGCTGAATAGTATTTCCTTGCATGGAGGGTCCACATTTTATTATCTATTTTCCACTTTTTGCCTATTTTAAGTAACAATGCCATGACATTCATAAACATGTATCTTTTGTGTATTCTTAATTCTTCTGGGCACATATCTAGGAACAGAACTGCTGATTATACAACAATTCTATGTTTAATTTTTTTTGGAAGAGCCACTAGACTGTTTTCCATAATTGCTGCTGTTCTTTACATTTCTGTTAGTGAGGTTTTAGGACTCCAGCTTGCCCATGACTTGCTGACACTGATTTTTCATTAAAAATTACGGTTGTTTAGCTTGGTGTTCTTGTGGGGGACCTAACAGTGAGTGCGGGTGTTTCTGACTTTTTCGTATTCTTTGGTTGCCTCGTCCAGCCTTGATTAGAGGATTTGTGCCCAGTCTTGCTACATCTTGTTATGCCATGTTTGGCTGATATCCCTGAGGGGCCTGGTCTTTTCTGAAGGGAAATGGAGGAGTGGTGGATTTAGGAAGAAAAGGAGGTGAAAGGGAAATTGGGAGGACCGGAAGGAGAGGAAATGTAGTTGGGGTGTGTTGTATGAAAAATGAATAAATAAGAAAAAAGGAAAAGAAAAAGAAACAATACTGCTATCCTAGTGAGTGTGAAGTATCTTATTGGGGTTTAGTTGGTGTTTCCCTAAGGGCTAATAATGAGACATTTTCATAGACTTATTGACATATGTATGGTATTCTTTGTAGATAGGTGTCTTAGTTAGGGTTTTTAGTACTGTGAAGAGACACCATAACCATGGCAATTCTTTTTTAAAAAATAATTTATTTTTGTCTTATGTGCATTGGTGTTTTGTCTGCATGTATGTTTGTGTGAGGGTGTCAGATCTTGGAGTTTTAGACAGCTGCCATGTGCATGCTGGGAATCGAACCTGGGTTCATATGGGAGAACAGCCAGTGCTCTGAACTGTGAAGCCATCTGTGTAGCCCAGATCATGGCAACTTTTATAAAGAAAGCATTTAATTGGAATGGCTCACTTACAGTTGCAGAGGTTCAGTCCATTATCATCCTGACGGGAGCATGGCGGCGTGCAGACGGACGTGGTGCTGGAGCAGCTGAGAGTTCTACTTCTTGAAGGCAACAGGAAGACGGATGAAACATTGGCCGGTCTCCTGAGCATAGGAAACCCCAAAGCCCATCCCCACAGTGACACACTTCCTGCAGAGATCCGCCTGCCTCTGCCTCCCCGAGTGCTGGGATGAAAGGCGTGCACCACCATAGCCCGGCTGACATTTTTGTTGTTGTTGTGTTGGGGAGGTCCTATTCTATTCTGTGGGTGCCCTGGAGCTGAAGTTGCAGGCAGCGTGGCTGTCTGCTGTGGGTGCTGGGATCTGAACTCAAGTGCTCTGGGTGCAGTCACCCTAACTACAAAGGGCAGCAAGCACTTCTAACCACTGAGCCATCTGCCCAGCCCAAGAGACGCTACTGAAAAAGGCTTTCATTTAAAAAAAAATTCATTTATGGTGATATGCAAGATATTCATCAGTGTGGTTATAGGATAGGGCCAGTTCAGGTGCCCTCTCCTCAGCTGCCCAAGGAACAAGCTGGGGACATCTCCTTGGACACCTGGGAACCCATCTAGAGTCAAGTCTCTTGCCAACCCTAAAATGGCTTCCTTAATTAAGATATATACTTCCCTACTCCCATATCCACCCTTCCTCCATCCCAACCATCCCATTCCCCCAAGCTCTCCCCATCCTCCCCTTCCCCCTTCTCTCTCCCCATCTCTCCTTACCCTCACCCCACCCCCACCCCCAAGCTCCCAATTTTTTGCCTGGCAATCTTTTCTACTTCCAATATCCAGGAGGATAACTATATGTTTTTCTATGGGTTCACCTTTTTATTTAGCTTCTCTAGGATCACGAATTATAGGCTCAATGTCCTTTATTTATGGCTAGAATCCACTTATGAGTGAGTACATACCATGTTCATCTTTTTGGGTCTGGGTTACATCACTCAGGATAGTGTTTTCTTTTTTATTTATTAAAAATTTCCACCTCCTCCCCTCCTCCCATTTCCCTCCCACTCCCCCCACTCCCTCTCCCCCTCCCTCTCCAGTTTTAAGAGCACTCAGGGTTCCCTGCCCTGTGGAAGTCCAAGGTTCTCCCCCCTCCATCCAGGTCTAGGAAGGTGAGCATCCAAACAGACTAGGCTCCCACAAAGCCAGTACATGCAGTAGAATCAAAATCCAGTGCCATGGTCCTTGGCTTCTCAGTCAGCCCTCATTGACCACCACGTTCAGAGAGTCCGGTTTGATCACATGCTCCATCAGTCCCAGTCCAGCTGGCCTTGGTGAGCTCCCATTAGATCAGCCCCACCATTTCAGTGGGCAGGCATGCCCCTCGCGGTCCTGACTTCCTTGCTCATGTTCTCTGTCCTTCTGCTCCTCATTTGGACCTTGGGAGCTCAGTGCAGTGCTCCAATGTGGGTCTCTGTCTCTATCTCTGTCCATCGCCACAACCTGGTGATGTGACAGAATTCATTGACTTCCCACGGGGGGGATTTACCATCTCTGAAGAGTGTATGGGGGGTGGGATGAGGGGAAGATGGGAGGAGCAGGAAGAGAGGAGGATGGGGGAACTGGGATTAGTATGTAAATATATATGTAAAACATATATATATATATAAATTTATATATATATAAAACAAAACAACAATAATAAAAGAATCAGTCTTTCAGCAGAAAATAACTTCCCTTGGAATCACCTGGGAGGAGCTGTTCTACATTCCGATGTTGGTCCAGCCTAAGGCACGTGACAACATTCCTGCTTCCAGTGAGGGCAGAGAGACTTGACTGCGGTTTGGTCCAGTCAATAATGAGTCACAACAGCTAAGACGGGAGTCACCCTGACTTCTCAGGCATGAGAAGAACGGAATCTTCTCACTGAGGAAAATGAAAGGCACCTGGGAACGATGCATTAGCGAAATAAGCTTGACTCCCTAAGACAAACACCACCCATTCCCTCTCTACTGACCTGGGCCTAGAGTAATGACTACAGGAGGGGGCAGGTGGAGGAACAGTAGGAGGTGGGACAGCAGTGCTAAAACAGAATGAAGGTAGGAAGAGCAAATGCTGGTTTCCTCTAGCACAACGGAATGACTAACAGTGTAACACTTAGCGTAAGCAGAAGGTAACAATGGGTTTTTGAGATGTGGATGTTAAACATCTTGATTTGATCATTACACATATTGAATTATTGTAGTAAACCACTTTGCCATATACAACTAAAACAATGAGTGGTTAAACATAAAATTCTTTGCTCCAGTCGCCTAGTGAGCAGAAACAGTTCTTATGGGATTTATAAGACAAAGAGCAGGAGTGTGGAGGGTCTGTGTCTGGCTTAGTTTTATCTAAGCTGTATGGGGGAGAGTGGTCCTTTGCAGCCAGCCCTTTACTGAATGCAGAGTGGGTGGGAGATTTTTTTTTTTTTTTTTTTGGTTTTTTGAGACAGGGTTTCTCTGTGGTTTTGGAGCCTGTCCTGGAACTAGTTCTGTAGACCAGGCTGGTCTCGAACTCACAGAGATCCACCTGCCTCTGCCTCCCGAGTGCTGGGATTAAAGGCGTGCGCCACCATCGCCCGGCTAGGGAGATATTTCTTTAACTAACATGTTCTCCAGGATCACAGGGCTTAGGGAAAGTTCAACACTGTCATATGGCCCCATGGGGGAAACTTATCCCAACAGAAGTTTAGACACTGTAGAGGGGTTCTTACCTGAGAGGGCTTTCTCTTAGAGGAGGTGCAGGCAAATGATGCCAGGAGTACAGCCACATCTCAAGATTTAGGACAGTGAATAAGTCTACACGCCAGCAGAGAGAGTTGCCAGAGGCTCCGTCTCTCATTCTACATCTGCTGTCTTCCCAGGGCCACACGAGTTCTCACAGGAGAGATGAACGAGCACTCTTGACTAGAAGGAATGAAGTTGCTTTACCCGTGATGACTGTGAGGAGAGACATCAGCACACCAGTGACAGCCGTGAGGAGTGAAGTCACCAGTGACGATCATGAGGAGTGAAGTCAGCACGCCAGTGACAGCTGTGAGGAGGGTCATCACCAGTGATGACTGTGAGGAGTGACATGGCCCCACCAGTGATGGCTGAGTGGTTGATTCGGCTTTTCTTTCTGATTAGGAAGGGTTTTGTGAAGACTGAATTTGGTGAAAGACCAAAAAGATGTCAAGTGGCTCTCTCAGTGTCACTAAAACCATCTTTGGAATTTTGAGTGGATGAAGCAATTGTGTTGTCTCCTGGCCTCTGCATTGTCAAGGGCTTTTAGGTGAAATCTTCACATTTCTTCAGTTAGGGCGTCACCTGGCGAGGCAAATGGATTTAATTTCTGGTCTGATTGTCTTGGGATTAGCACAGATATACAAATTGCTGAGGTTGTATGTCAACTAAAGGCTTTCTTCTAGCCTAGGGTTCTTATTTTTGTTGGTATAAACTTCTGTTTTTAGTCTGGCCAGAGCTTGTTTTGCAAATTAGGTTGAGGGATTGGAGAGACAGTTCAGAATTTAAGATCATTTGCTTGGAACTCATGAGAACCAGAGGTGAGGTGTCAGCCCACTTGTAACAGGCTTTGTGGCCAGCAAACAACTGTGCTTCCCCTCCTGAGGACCCCTGGCCTCCTGTGGCCTCTGTGTGCTCACAGTACGTTCACAGTGTGTACACACACACACACTTTAAAACCCAGGCCTCAAGACAGTCAGTCACCTGTTTCTCACAGAATGAATCACGAATTCTAGGTGAGTGGATTTTGTTTAGGTAGGGCTCATACTCCGGGCTAAGGAGGTCTGAAATATGGAATATAAGGGTGAGTTGATACTTCTGCACCCCACAGAGTTTCCAAGAAGACTGTCAACATAGAAGGTGAGATCTTAGAAAGAAAAAGGGGAACTTCAGACAGATCAGACAGGGAAAGGGCTTGGGCACTTGTGACATAAATGGGTTTTATTTCTTCATGTACAATAGAATTGTGAAAACTAAGCCTTTGATACAGCATAATAGATGGAGTGAACAAAAACAAGTCCCAGAAAAGAAGGTTTGGGAAGTGTTGGGAGCTGCCATCGGGGGAAGGGTTTGGACTTTGTGTGGCACGTAAATATGCAAAGAACAGCACAGTGCAAACTCAGTTGTTTGTTTCTTAAATCAAATTTACTGTCACTCTGACCCATCAGGAGCATAGAAGCAAGCTGTGGGGACCAGTGTGAGGGTAACATAGTAGGAAGTTGCTGGTTCCCCATCTTTCTTTTCTTGCTTGCTTTGTTTTTGTGATGGGATCTCCTGTAGCTCATGCTAGCCTTGAACTTGCTGGGTTGTTGGGAATGACCTTGAACTCTTGAATGTCTTGCTCCTCACACCCAAGCACTGGGATTCTGGCTACCATCCACCCAGCTAGTTTCTCTGCTTCCCTTTTCCTGAGATGGGCTCTCTAAGATATGTCCTTCTGATGTGGGATGTCCTTCTGTATGCTGCAAATATTGCTTGTATTGGTTGATGAATAAAGATGTTTCAGCCAATGGACAGGCAAAATGTGGCTAGGTGAGAAGTCTAAACAAAGATACACACACACACACACACACACACACAGAGAGAGAGATGTTGTAATAGGAGCGGCGGGTCTGCGTCCCCGGCACCCAGCCGCCCGCATGGCTAGCTTATGCCCCGAAATAATTACACGGAAACTGTATTCTTTTAATCACTGCCTGGCCCATTAGTTCCAGCCTCTTATTGACTAGCTCTTACATATTGATCTAACCCATTTCTAATATTCTGTGTAGTACCATGAGCTGGCTTACCAGGAAAGATCTTAACCTGCATCTGTGTCTGGTGGGCGAATCATGGCGACTCCCTGACTCGGCTTCTTTCTCCCAGCATCCTGTTCTGTCTACTCCGCCTACCTAATTTTCTGTCCTATTAAAGGGGCCAAGGCAGTTTCTTTATTACTTAACCAATGAAACAACAGATAGAAAGATGACCCACCTCCATCAGAGAGAGAGAGAGAGAGAGAGAGAGAGAGAGAGAAGGCAGAGTGCAGAGTGCAGAGTCCGAGAGATGCCATGTAGCTGCTGGGGGAAGTAGGATGTGAGGTAACAAGCCCTAAGCCTCATGGTAAAATATAAGATTAATAGATAGTCATCTATAGTAATCAAACTTTTAGTCATGTTAGGTTTTCTAGATGTACAGAGATATATTTCAGTTAGATAATCTTCAACACTTCAAAGACCTACAGAATATGACATTAAAAACGTCATAATAACAAACTTTTCTCAACAGTAAGACGTGTCTTCTTCTGGCAGCACTTCAAGAGGATGATGGGCATCAAAGAGGCTGTTTATGGAGTTTGTTAGCCATTTGGGCAAGAAACTGTTTTTACCTGTGCTGATTGACTGTATGTTGTATAAACTGGACATGCAGGACCCATAGGAAAGTAGTGCTGAATTTTCCAGAAGATGGGATGGTCCTTCCTTTGGGGTTCCTGCTTCACAGAAGAAAACAACTGATGAACTTTGCCAGTACAAGGCAGAACAGATCTTCAAATTTTCTGCTCCATTGAAAAGTCTGTCAGATACTGTGGGCCTATAGGTTGAAGATGGATGCCTCAGTGTTACAGAAGAACTTCGGTGACTATCCAGGCAGCAAGATGTCTCTGTCATTTCTAGAACTTTGGAAGTTGCTTGCAATGTACTTCCTGTTTACTTAGGTAATAATATCCTTCTAGGATCTTTGATGGAGTTGAACGTAGTTATAGTTTTCTTTAGTTGTAGTAAAAGATAAATTAGATATAAAACTTTAGACTCACAAAGATAGGATAGATGATAGAGTATTTTCCTTAATTTGCCAAATGTAAATGGACTAAATATTGTAACTATAATTCTTGCTTGATAACTGTTTTGTATATGTAATTTTACTGTGTTAAAGTTAAAACATTCCTTTTTACTTAAACAGAAAAGGAGAGATGATGTGGGATGTTCTTTTGCTGTGACTATATGTTGCTTTTATAGGTGATTAATAAAGCTGTTTCAGCCAATGGACAGGTAAAATATAGCTAGGCGGGAAGTCCAAACAAAGATAGAGAGAGATAAATAAATAAATTAATTAATTAAAAAAAAGATAGATAGATAGAGAGAGAGAGAGAGAAGGCAGAGTCAGGTCAGGGAGACACCATGTAGCCACCCAAGGAAGCAAGATGTGAGGTAACAAGTCATGAGCCTCATGGTAAAACATAAACAAGTAGAAATGGGTTAACTTATAGTCAGAGTTAGCCAATAAGAAGCCTAAGTCATTGGCCAATTTAATATTTAGCTTCTGAGTGATTACTTCATAAGTAGTTGCAAGGACCCAGTGCACAGAGAGAAACCAGACCAGGGGACCAGCGGGACAGAGAATATTTCTAGCTACATCCTTCTTTCTCATAACTGTGAGGTCTGAGCACAGGACCAGAAGGAAGGGAGTTTTTACAGGGTCCAGGGCTGTTACAGAGAATTAACCCCACCAAAGGGATCAGACACTCATTTAGTCACAGTCTATGAAGAAGAAAGCTGTGGCAGGGAAATTAGGACTCAGGAGGCATCTCATTGTTTTGGATAATAGACATTTAGATAATAACAACGATGATCTCAGTACATCTGGGGATAAAGCTCTGTATTTCATCTTGAAGCCAGCAATACGTGTACACGTGTACTTTGTCTCTTGAACCTCACAACTGTCTCAGTCGAATCCTTCTAGGTCCTGGACATGTGTCACTGAATTACCAAGTGTACAGATGAGGTCGTCTGCACACTGGCTGAGCATTCAACTATAACATGAAACCAGATCCTTTCTGGTTACTTCATAGAGACCCTGAGAAGATTAGCGACCTTCCATGGGTAGGGCATGGATGGAACTGCACTCCAGCATAGACTCTAAGGCCTGTGCCCTTATCCACTGCTCCAGTCTTCCTCTCTTATCTCATGTCCAAGTTTATTCCCATACGGCAATCACAAAATCTCAGGTTCAGCTCTTGCATTAATGTGTTCTAATCTTGTTTTGATTTGGAGGAGTTTCCTATTGCCTGATGTTTCAAGATGGTGAGGATGAGATGGGCGTTCCAAAGACCACCTGGAAAAGCTTCGTGCTGGCTTGGTAATTCCCATTTTATAATTTGGAATAATAGATGCTGATAATTGGTGGCTTTTCCTCCTAGAAAGGAATTTCACTGTGGGCACAATACTATAGCAGCCTCTCGGTAGTTGCGCCTATGTGCCGATGGTATGAAGAAAAACAGATATAGATACGTAGCTAGAATAGATGAGTTTAGATATCATCACTGATAGCTGGCTACAGGCGCATCTGTGGGTCGAGCCATCTTCTCCGTGATGTCGTCTATGAGAAGAGGTGATGCAGAGTAGGTTCAGTGTACTAGCTAGCATGAGTTGAGGTCAGAAACCTAAAGGCCAGAACTGAGCTGGGTAGAGCTTAGGTTTCTTAGCCTGGAGAAAGCTTAGGTGCTCCAGGAGCCTCTGCCAACACCTGTTTTATTGCCTTGACCTCTGGCCTTAAGGAAGAGTACAGGACAGCCAGGAAGCACAGCCCTGAAGCTGGGGAGCACAGCCCTGAAGCTGGGAGCACAGCACCTGGAGCACCATTCTCCCTTCTCTATAGGAGAACACTTCACCACCTTTGACCCTCTGTAGGGCGCGTGCAGAGACAGGATTTGAAATAGAGTGACTGAGTTTTGGGAGAGAGCTCTGCCTCTTTCTTTGCCAGGATTTTCTGTCTTCCCACTTCATCAACTTCACTGGTCTGGGAGCCAATCGTCAATAAAACTGACAACCATCTTGTGTTTGGCCCCAGTGGTTTCAAATAACTCAGTAGAAGAGCAGGGTTTACTCAGCCGATTATAGAGATCCGCTGCTTTCCTTCATCTGCCTTCAGACGGACAGACGGACAGATGGAAGCTGGGATTTCCTCTTCTGATGCACGTTAGAGTCACAATGCTGATGTTGCATGTCCCCAGATCTTGTCTCCAGCGGTCATAAACTTGAATGTCCCCACACAGCTCACTGCTTAAGCAACATCTTTGTCACTGCTTACTTCTCCCTCTAGGATGGCCGGGGCAGGGAGAATGACACTCTTCTCTGCACCTCACCTCATCCCAATTTCCCCACTCTTACACCCACTGAAAGTGATAGTTCTGAGAGGATCCCGGGCTGGTGAGATGACTCAGTGGGGAAGGATGCTTGCACCAAACTGACAACTTGAGATCTCACGGTGGAAGGACAGAACTGAGGCCCACAGGTTGTTCTCTGACACACACGTGTGCCCACTTGTGCACACACACACACACACACACATACACACTGTGGCAGGAGCTCTTCTCCCCTCAATAAACTTTTAAAAAGTTATAAATGATCCTGGTATTAACAGCTGTGAGGTTAAAGACAGTAAAGCAGGAGGGGTTCGTAGCATTTTAAGGAGTTTGGTGCTTTCAAATGGGAGAGAGGGGAGGGGGTTCCTTTGTTCCTAAAGCCGAGGTGGATGATCTAAGAGATGTCGTCATCAAGATTGGGGATGCCTACAACAGAAACATTATGCCCAAATTATTTTTGGGTCTCTCTGTCCTAGTCTGATGTTCTGCTGCTGGAATAAACACTGACCAAGAGCAACTTGGGGAGGAGATCTGATTTCACCTATTTCATCTCACGGTCCAATCCGTCACCAAGGGAAGCCATACAGAAGCTCAAGGCAGGAACCTTGAGGTAGGAACTGATGCAGAGACCACAGAGGAATACCAATTACTTACTGGGTTGTTCTCCATGGCTTGTTCTGCCTGCTTTCTCGTACAGCCCAGGCCCCTCTGCCTAGGGGTGGCATTGCTCACAGGGAGCTGGGCCCCCTCTTATGTTTCAGGAATCAAGAGATCGATGCACAGGCTTGCCTGCAGGTCAGTCTTTGTGGGCAACTCTTCAAAGCTCAAAAAGTGAGACAACCTCTTCCTTGTGCTGAGCTGGCAAACACTAGCCAGCTCACTCTCTAAAGCCATTTCCACCCTTCTGTGCCCCTCTCTTCCCTGGGAGGAAGGTGGAGGGTGTATTAATAGGCTCTAATGCTCTCTGGTTTCTAGCTGGGTTTGTTCAATGGGTCGCGGGTCGGCGGGGAGGGGGTGCTCCAGCAGATCATAGAGGGAGCAAGGGAGGTGAACTATAGTGCATACTCTCCGGCTTCCTTCCTAGAAGACCATTAAAGGCTGAGAGGGGCCAGAGAGATGGCTCAATGGTTAAGAGCACTGACTGCTCTTTCAGAGGACCTCAGTTCAGTTCCCAGCACCCACATGGTGACTCACAACCATCAGCTACTTCAGCTTCAGGGGATCCAATGTCCTCTCCTGGTTTTCATGAGCATTGCATGCTCATGGTGTACCTTCATACATTTAGGGAAAACACCCATACATATAAAATAAGAAAAACAGAGTTAAAATAAACTAAAAACAAAGTAGATAAAGGTTCCTCTGCTCACTTTTAATAAAATACATTAATCTCATGAAAGTTGAAACTGGGACGGAGGTTACCAGGCAACTCAGGACACAGAGTGAGAGGAGGCATGGGGAAGACTGGCCAGTGGGTGCTGCAGGTAATTCTAGAAGCAGGAAGTTCTGGGGTACTATAGATGCTTTATAGATGCTTTGGGGTGATTATAGGTAATAATTATGCACTTTACCTCCAGAAAGTAAAGAGAAAAGATTTTTTTTAAAGCTTTATTGCAAAGAAATGGCAAATGTTTGAGGAAAGAAGCATGTTCAACCTGATTTAAATGAAGTATACACGCATCGAAATGACAGGTGTCCCATTAATATGTATAGCTTTATGCTTTGTGTATCAACTGGAATTTAGAAAAGGAGATAGATGGAGGGGGCATGAAGAGCACAGGGGCTCTCTCTTTTACTTTCAAACCTCTAGGTCCAAACAAGGGCAGGCTGAGGCAAGCCGGGTAGACAGGGTGATGGGTGCGAGGGGAAGTGAGAGAATGCCTCAGCTGAGGAAACCAGGAGCCCCACTGCTGAGGCCGGCTTGCTGCCATTGCCCAATTGCTATCAATCAACCACATCTCCCTGGGGCAAGCGGTTCATAAAGATAACACTGCCCTGTTGAGATAAACAACCACAGGAAAGGAAGCCATTGCAATCCGCTCTTCTCAACCGAAGCCCTTTGTCCACCCCTTTGAGAGCCCTTATCAGCTTCCCCTCCCCGCAGACCCTCTGTTCCCAAGGCAGAGATATTGCCAGCCATGATTAGCTCTAATAAATGCAATCTCATCTCTTGAGGTCAAACTCTGGTCTCCTTCCTCACTGTAGTTCCTTTATTCTGCTCTCCTAAATCTAACAAAAAGAGCTCAGAGAGGACTTCAAGATTTATTTTATCTGATTTGTCATCATTGTGTGTGCATGATGTATGTGTGTGGTGTATGATGTGTGTGTATGTGTGCGTGCATGATGTATGTGTGCATGCTGTTTGTATGTGAATGTGTATGGGTGTGGGGTGTGTGCAGGTTTGTGGGTGTGCACAGCATGGTTGCATGTGGAGGTCAGAGGATAACTTTTGGGAGTCTGTTTTCTTCCTCCACCATGTGGTGGGTGAATCAAATTCGGGCCGTCAAGCGTGTGGCAAGCCCTTTTTCCTGCTGAGCTAGCTCTCTGGCCCCAGAATGGACTCTAAGGTGGGAATTACAAAATAAGTAACCTTAATATTGAAATGGAATTATATTATCAAAGAAGAATGATTGAGAAATTGTTGGTTTGAGTAAACCACTAATCAAAAGGAGCGGGGGTTAATAGGGAAGGGACCCCACCTCTTGAGACTCAATACTGAGTCCCTTATTTCTCCCCGCTTTTCTTGTGCATGTTTTTAAACTTCCTTTTTACTTATCCTTTGTGTCTTTCACATCACGTATCGTGATCCCATTCGTTTCCCTGCCCCTTTGTATCCACCTTCTGCCCTTGTAGCCTTCCCCCCTCAAGTAAAATAAAATAAAATAAAATTTAAGAGATAAAAAGAAAATAAAAGGAAAAAAACAATCTCTTCATGGAAGCTGCAGTGTGACACATTGAGTCACACAGTAAATCCTTTTGTCCATGTATCTTGTAAGTGTTCATTGCAGAGAGTCATTGGTCGGGTTCAAGGCCTCTGGTTTCTGCTGCACTATTGATGCTGGGCCCTCACGGGAACTCCTCTTGGGTATCTTGTTGATGCCTTGTGTCGTAGAGATCCTGCAGCTTGGGTCTGTAGGACCTGCCCTCTCACGTGCTCCAGTAGACCATAGATGGGTGGACATTGGGGTGGGCCAACTCACACCTGGTTCTGGGCCTGGGTAGTTGCGGGGTTTGTCAGCCCGCCAGCTGTCCCCTGTCATCACCAGCGTGAGCTCTCCAGCGCTGCCCCAGTTAGTTCATCTGCTACAGTGATGAACACGGGGCGGGGCCAGCTCTTTCATGCCTGCGGGGGGTCTGCTCTCCCACACCTACACCAGCAGGGCCAGCTCCCCTGTCTGCCCAGGTGAGGTTCAGGGCCAGTCCTCTCCCTAGTGCTGCAGCTGGTGTGGGGCAGGGACAGCTCTCCCACTCTCGTGACCAACTGTCACAGGCACCATATATGCCACACCACCACATGGCAGATGAAGGGCAGGGCCAGTCATGTTCTCTGGGCCAGTTCACCCCCACTCCTGCCAACAGGGTCAGCTCTGCTGTGCTGCCCAGGCGAGGAGCAGGGCCCACTTTCCTGAGTGCTGTAGCTGGTAAGGAGGCGGGGCCATCTCAGGCATCGAGGGGTAAGGCGGCATCTCTCCCTCGTCCATGCCATCGAATGACAGATGAGAAGTAGGCACAGCTCTCCCATGCTCACAACTTCAGGGCTGGCTCACTACACCTCCGCCAACAGAGTCTGCTCAACTGTGCTGCCCGGGAGGGGTGCAGGACCTGCTCTCCTGAGCGCTGTAGCTGGTGAGGGCAGGGGCAGCTCTCATGCCCTTATGACCTCAGGGCCAGCTCTCCCACCTGCCTTAGGCACAGAGGGGCATCTCTCCCCCTCTCATACCACCTTATGGCGGATGACAGGTGAGGCCGGCTCCACCAAGCCTGTCAACAGGGTTAGCTCTGCTGTGCTGCTCAGACAAAGTGCAGGGACTATTTTCCTGAGTGTTGTGGCTCGTAAAGGGAGGGCGGACTCCCTCATCAGCTGGAGGCAGTAGGGGGAGAGGGGAGGGCGTCTTTCCCTTGCCCCCACCACCACACCACAGACGAGGGAGGCTGTACCAGTTCAGGGCTGCTCACCAGAGACCCTGTTTACAAGTTCAGCTCTATGGTGGTGCCCAGCGAGGACCAGGGCCCATTCTCTTGAGTGCTGCAGCTGGTGAGGGGTTGGGTCAGGGCCCCCACCTGCTGCAGGTGGCAAGGACCGAGGGGAGGCATCTTTCCCTCACCACGTGGTGGTCCTGACCTGCCTTCAGATTCTCATGCTCTCAGGACCAGCTCGTCCATGCCCCAGTGAATAGGGTCAGCTTGTTGTGCTGCCCAGATAAGGTGTAGGACCCTCTCTCCTGAGTGCTTCAGAGGGTGGGGGGCAGGACCAGTGCTCCTTAGTGTTGCAGCCAGTGAGGGGGCGGAGCCGACTCTGTAAGGCCTTATCCTCTAAGGCCTATCAACACAGACTGAGGCTGTTATCAGGGCCACGAACCTTGACATGGTCCCAACAGCAGCTCAGACCCAGACATCACCAAGGTGCTGAGTGGCAATCAACCAGACATCACCATGGTGCTGGGTGGCAATCAAGCCACCCTCATCTGCCTGCTCCTCACCGCTTTCACCCCTTCAGATCTGCCTCTGCACACAGGACATGAGCCGTTCTGTCTCTCTCTCTCTCTTTCATACCACACCATACAGTTGCTCACCATAAAGTGCTCATCTGTCTGGCACAAGGTGCCAAGAGGCCCGCGCTTTCCCCGTGGAGTCTGTGCAGAGAAGACTGCCCCTGCCTGCATGTGGGTCTCTCTGTTCTGCCCAGTCCATCACTGAGTCATTTCTTTCCATGTTTCTGTAATTTGGACTCAGTCCCGATAGGAGCTCAGTCTTGTTCTGGAAGCATGTATACTTCAAGGTGAGGTAAGCAGCAAAGGGGAGGTTTGTTGGAAGGACGTGGGCATCTTCTGGAACCTATGTTGGTCTCAGTCCTGGGGAAAGGGGAGCGGGTGGCACAGGGAAGAGAAGACCAGTCATACTCTATGCAATACTGCCAGGGATGAAGTCTAAATTGTCACTGATGGATGGGCGACTCAAATGTGAGAATGAAGGCTCAGAGGAAGAGTAGGGGAGGAATTCGATCCAGCCACCGCCTGGAGACCCTCCCTCTCTGAGCATGGCTGCACTCAGGGTGAGGCTGGGAACGCAGGCACTCTTGAGGGACATTTAAGATCCAAACCCTTGATTAACATTTCAGGCTATTCGCTCTGT
The DNA here is from genome assembly GCF_950005125.1 of Chionomys nivalis. Taxonomy (NCBI): domain Eukaryota; kingdom Metazoa; phylum Chordata; class Mammalia; order Rodentia; family Cricetidae; genus Chionomys; species Chionomys nivalis. The sequence continues at coordinate 51,835,093 of NC_080092.1, read as the reverse complement.
TACGGCCTCCAAAAAGATGTCCTCAGCATGGCTCATACACCTACGTGGGGAGGTTGGGAGACACTGTGCCCACCAGGTAAACTGTATGCCCATGAAGAACAGTTGCTTGGGGCTGGAGAGATGGCTCCATGGGCCATAGTGCTGACTCTGAAGGCACAAGGACCTAAACTTCAATCTCAGCATTCACAGAACAAGCTAGGCGCTAGGCTCGGCTCTGTGTGCTGTGATCCCAGAGGGTAGACGTGAGCCGCTCCTGAGATCTCATTGGTTAGTCGCCCAAGAATGAACAGTGAGCTTCTGGGCCAGTGAGAGACCCTGTCTCAAGGAAATAAGGTAGGACACAATAAAGGAAGACACCCCTAAAAGTTCCGCATACACACACGCATGCACGGACGCAAGCACGCACGCACAGACACAATAAACACACTATATAAAAAAGGACATTTATTCAGGACTCAGGATGCTGAGGCAGAGGTAGCCTGGGCTATATTGTATACATTGAGAACGTGTCTCAAGAAAAAAAATGTAAGCTTTCAACAGTATCATCTGTGATTGTTGTAAAACTTTGCTATTCACAGACAAATGCTAGCAATGAAATGGTAGCATACCCATATAGCATAGCTATGGTTTTTCTTAGAATCAAGTAGAATTTTATCTGACTTTATAAACAAGAATCATTTAAAAAGAACACCAGGTTTCTGATGAGAAGTAATCAAGACAACTTTAAAAAGAATAATAACAAGAAGGCCAGGCATGGTAGTCCACGCCTTTAATCCCAGCACTGGAGAGACAGAGGCAGGTGGATTTCTGTGAGTTCGAGGCCAGTCCCTTCTAAAGACTGAGTTTCAGGACAGTTAGGGCTACACAGAGAAACTCTGTCTCAAGAAACAAACAACCAAGGTTGAGAGGAAAGCGGTAAAGATCTAGAAGGATGCTTGGCATAGTGTGGGTTCCGTAAGATCCTTCAGGGGCATGCTCACTGTGAATCAGTGTCAACTCACCATGGAAGTCCAAGAAAGCACCTACTTTAAGATTCAGGTTTCAGCCACCAGTTTTGACCGACTCTTTGAACATGAGGCAAGAGCAGTTCTTAAACAAGACCCACAGTGGATTCAGGGACTTTGGCCCACAGAAACACAAGGGGACCTGGACAGAGGCAGAGAGTGCCATAGTGAGGGAGACTGTACCTGTGAGTCCAGTCCTACTTATTCTGAGGAGGAAGGTGGTCAAACCCTGGGAGGTGGGGTGGGAAGACTTAGTCCTGAACGGAGTACACCCACGGGGCACATTATAGATGTTCAGCCTAAAGCCTTGATCTCAAAAGTCCCTTTTCAGGGTGTTCCAAGGGAAACTTCAAACTCCCTCTCTAGGCTATCCTGTTCGAACAATGAACACACCTACTGTACCTGACCTCAACAAAAGCTCTGCGTCTTTGCCAAGGCTATGCTCATTTCCACTGAAAAGCACGCCCCCATCCAAAGCCATTCCACTTCCCTCATCGCCACCGCCCGCTGCTCTTTAACTGTGTTCCACTAAAATTGGGTGGGTGTGGGGCTCAGCTGGCTGCTGTACTTAGCTCGGGACTGGGCATGAAGACCTAGCCAAGTGAACAAGATGGGGCCGTATCTTTGCAAACTGCTGGGAAACCCAGAAAAGCAAAGGTGGGTATCAGATACCTGCAGCTCAGTGGGGTGGGGAGGGACTTGTGGGCGGGGGAACCCAACAACACCAAACTCTGGTCTAGGCGTGGCTCCGTGGAGGCTGGCTCTCAGATCCTCTTAAAAAGCGGCTTTTCTCCCAGGTCCCAGGATTAGCCGAGATGGGCAAGTACACGATCCGGGTGGTCACTGGAGACTCACTTCTGGCGGGTTCCAGCAACCCGGTGCAGCTGTGGCTGGTGGGCGAGCATGGGGAGGCGGACCTCGGGAAGCAGCTGCGACCAATGCGGAGAGGGGTGAGTGCGGGCGACCGCTGGGCTCGCAGAGACCTGGTGACCAGGGACTCCTCAGGGGTCTTGGGGAATGCGGGGGAGGAAAGGAAGTCTGACCTCCAGAGAAGGCGGCCAGGGATAGTGTCAGGCTTAGGTGAACCTACTCCGAGGAAAGCCGACAGTGAAAGGAACCGGAGAGACTCCTGGGGAGAAAGAGGGACGAGGATGAGTTACTTCTGGGGGCGCAGCAGGTGCACAGGGAGCCAAGAGCCCAATAGAGTGCCCTGTTCCTTCCTCGCCGCCACTTAGTTCAGGTCTCTTTTCTGGGGTACTTCTTAGAAGCAAGCAGAGCCAAGCTTCTCTGAGGGTTTACTGACACCGCTGCCCTCTCTGAGGACCCCAGACTTGCTGAGGAACTGTGTCCTATCCCACAGGAAACGCAGTTGGAGATCGACGTCCCCGTGCATCTAGGACGCCTCCTGCTGGTGAAGATGCACAAACACAGAGGCCTATTTGATTCTGACTGGTTCTGCAAGTGGGTCACTGTGCAGGGCCCTGGGACCCAAGGAGAGGTCTTTTTCCCCTGCTACAGTTGGGTGCAGAGCAACGAGACGATCTGTGTATCCGAGGGCACTGGTGAGGACTCTGGGGGTCCCGCTGAAGGAAGAAGGAGGTCGTTGGGCTTGCTATGGAATAAATAAAAGGAAAAGATTAGAGAGATGTGGGTGAGGGGAGGAGAGAAAGGATGAGATTGAGAAGGGAAGATGGAGCAACCCTGGCACAGAGCGGAGTCCTGAGAGGAGGCAAGCTCTTGTGTCGGCCTTTCAGCCCTGAAGGTGAACGATGACACTCAGAGCCTGTTTAGGAAGTATCGCGAACAGGAGATGGCGGATCGAAGGAAGCTGTATCAGTGAGTTCAGGAAAGCCTTTGATCGTCCTCCAAATCCGCACCCCCCCCCCCTCTACTTCCCCATTCAGGACTCTGTATTCGTCCGCTAGGTGGGGCTCCTGGAAGGAGGGGTTAATCCTGCCTGTAGCAGGGAGTACACAGTGGGACCTCCCCAGGAACCAGAGATTCATGGAAGATAAGGATTTCGATTTTTCCTTCACTCTGGTTAAAATGTGAGTACGTGGTTGTGTCTGCGCGGTTTCGCCTAAGCTGCAAGGTGGCCGCATGAGTGATCTTCTTACATGCTGTTCTTTGCGCAGGTTGAAGGAATTTGCCATTAAGGGGACTTTAGATTTTATAAGTTGTGTACAAAATCTGGAAGATTACCAAAAGATATTCCCACGTGGAACTACTGCTCTGGCCGGTCAGTTCCCACAACTTCCCAAAGTCTCTACCCAGAATTCCAAACCAGGGATTTGAAAGAAGAGGGGAGAGGGCAGAAGATGGGCAGACTAGAGGGAGGACAAATTTAGAGGTCACAGTGTTCTCCACCTATGCCCTCAGAGCGGATTCGTGAATCCTGGAAGGAGGATGCCCTCTTTGGGTACCAGTTCCTCAATGGTGCAAACCCCATGCTCCTGAGGCGCTCTAAGAGCCTTCCAGACCGGCTGGTGGTGCCTCCAGAGATGCAAGACTTAAAGACCCGGCTGGAGAAGGAGCTCCAGGTGCGAACCGCCTCTCCTTACCGCCCCCCACCATTCCCACCGCTTTGCCTTCTACTCCCTCCCCTCCTCCCCTCCTCTCTTCCAAGTGTACCTCCATCATCAGTACCCCCTTCCGCCTGCATCAGAGTCCCTTTGTGAAACCAGTTTCTTTAGACTAGCCTGCAAAGTGATGGGTTTCCTCAGCACTTGGGGTTTCTCAGCTTTGGTACTATGTCGTTACTATGACCTACGTAACCCTTTGTTTCACAGTACTTCCCTATGCAGTAAGGTCCTAGCAGTAGCCCCAACCGCTTACCTATTAGATGTCAATAACACATCCTTTGTGACAACCAAAAAATAATTCCAGACATTGCCAAATGTTTTAGGCGATGAGGTGCAAAATTAGCCTGCGGTTGAAAGCCTTGATCAATATAGTCTTAGCTCTTTTTCTACCCTCTTTCTCATCTCTACCTTCATCCATTCCCTTCTCATGAGACAGAGCTCAGCCTTAATCCTAAGAAAAAGCTTCTGGAGAGAAAGTCCAGAACAAGCTGGATGTGGTGGCTCTTGCTTGTAAACCCAGCATGTAGGAGGCAGAGGCAGGCGTAGCCACATGAGTTTAGGGCCAACCTGTTGTACATAGTGAGCTCCAGGCTAACCAGGGCTATGTTATAAGATCATGTCTCAAAGAGACTGTTCCAAAGAAAGGAAAAGAGGAAGAGGAGAAAGAGGATGGGGAGAAGAAGGAGGAGGAGGGAGAAAAGGGGAAAGAGAGGGGAAAAAGGGAAGAGAGATAAGAGGAGGAGGGGGATTAAGTAGAGCCTTGAAAAAAAAAAAGACTTAATATTTGGAGGAGGGAGTAAAGGAGCAATTAGTGCTACATTTGGCTAAAGCTTGTCAAAGGTGTGTGAGGACACAGGCTGGGAATTGTGCTCCATGGTAGAAGGCAGAAACTTCACCTCAGTGAGGTTCAAGCACCAAACAGCGCATCCACGGCTTTACTTCTGGGGAGATCAGTCATGTAAATTGTTGGGTGGTAGAGAGAGGATTCACTTTGGCAAGTGGGTTCAGATCTGACTCAGCCTCTCTGTCTGCCCGTGACCCGACCCCACAGGCTGGAACTCTGTTTGAGGCTGACTTCTCCCTGCTGGATGGAGTCAAGCCCAACATCATCATTTTTAAGCAGCAGTATGTGACAGCCCCTTTGGTCATGCTGAAGCTAGAGCCGGATGGAAGGCTCTTGCCCATGCTCATTCAGGTACGAGGAACACATGACTTCCCTAACGTTGACTCCCTTTAGGGATTTAGACACGCAGGCTCTCAACACCTATCCTCTCTCTTCCCCCTGCGCCAGCTCCATCCACCTCGACACGGATGTTCCCCACCTCTGCTCTTCTTGCCCTCGGATCCTCCCATGGCCTGGCTCCTGGCCAAGATCTGGGTTCGAAGCTCTGATTTCCAGCTGCACCAGTTGCAGTCACATCTGCTGAGGGGGCATCTAATGGCCGAGGTCATCTCTGTGGCCACAATGAGGAGCTTACCCAGCCTGCATCCCATATACAAGGTATGTCAGGGCATCTGCCCCTGGGCATCTGCTGTTCACAGTTCACAATACAACCCCAGGAGGCCGCTCTTCAGGGTCTGCTCTGCAGCATATTGGGAGAAGCAGCCGCCTTGGTCTCTGTGTGGATACATGAACACACACACATGCGCGCGCACACACACACACATATACACGCACACAGAAACCCTTCTATGGAAATCCTGAAGATGCGCTCTTGCTATGAACTAGGGAAAAAGTAAGAATAAGTTTTACATAGGAATTGCAATTCAGAGTGAGGGGTTGTCTGAGGGTCAGGGAAGCGTGGGGCCTCAGGAGTGATCCCTAGTGAGAGAGGAAGGACTGTGGCTATGCTGGGTATTAGGTGTTACTGTAATACTAGAAAGTGATTAGCTTGTTGGGTAGTAGGAAGGGGGTGGAAGAAGACAAGAAAGTTGCAGTACTTCGAGAGGAGAAGTCAGAGCCATATTCTTATAGACGTCTATCTGAGAACATTGAGAGGAGGGGAGTATATGAGAGGAAAGTTGAAGATACGGGTATCAGTCAACAGGAAACAGAAGTACCTGAAATCACTGTACTGCAGGAATTTCTCTAGGATTTGGGCTTGGTGCCTCCATAGCACATTTAACCTGAGACGTGACTCTAGTTAGCCTCATCTCTACAGAGCAGGTAGAGACGGAAGGAGCGACAGACAGACATCCACTGAGGTGAGGGAGCGGCAGAAGCTGTGAGTCATAGCACCCAGGAGAAGAAAGTGTTTGAAGAGAGAGGCTGGTTAGACCCCCAGATACAGCCGGGGAGCTGGCCCTGCTGCAGGGGAGGGAGCTTTGGCAATATGTATGAAGGAAAGTGGAGATGTCCAGGAGTCTGTCTGTGGGCTGAAAGTAGAGACTCCTCAGGATGCTAGCTAAGAAGGAGAAATGAAAGATGGGGATCCTTCTGGGAAGGAATGGGAGGGGAGGGGAGGGGAGGGGAGTGGAGCGGAGGGGTGTAGAGTCAAGGAAGAGTTTTCTTCTACAGGGCATTGAAAACCTAGAGAGGGAGAGATGGGGGAGGCAGAGACAGAGAGACAGCAATAGACAAAGAGAGCCAAAGAGATACAATGGTAGACAGATGGAAGAAAGACAGACATTATGAGTCCTAGTCAAGGCAGTGGGGATCCTACTGTTCTGGGGCATGAGACCCGTGATTGCTGGGATTACGACAGTGAACACAAGAGCGTGCAAATAAGTAGCGAGACCTTGACCTTTGACCTTGGAGGACTCTGGGAAGATATTTCTCTATCTCTCTTTACCCTGACCCAGTCCTCCAAAGGGAAGGATTCTGTCTCCTTCCTGTAAGCATTCCTCTCCCTTCTCAGCACGGGTCTTTCCATTTCCCTTGCCCTGTGCATCCTGCCGTTTCTGTTGTTTGACTGTATCTCGTTTCTTTTCCCATAACCAGCTCCTCATCCCCCACTTTCGCTACACCATGGAGATCAACATCCTGGCGCGGAATAATCTTGTCTCTGAATATGGGATTTTTGATCTGGTATGGAAAGGGATGGGTGAAGGAGGAGGGGTCTCTCAAGGGTATCTCCCCCTCCCATTCTTCCCCCCAAACTCTGCTTCTCTCACTGAAGGATGTCCTTCACTTGCCTCATACTGGTCCCAATCTCTCTCCACCCTGTTCCCTGGTTTGTCCTCAGGTGGTGAGCACAGGGAGTGGAGGCCACGTGGACATTCTCCAGAGAGCCACAGCTTGTCTGACTTACCGCTCCTTTTGCCCTCCGGATGACTTGGCTGACCGTGGGCTCTTAGATGTGAAATCTTCTCTCTATGCCCAGGATGCCCTTAGGCTGTGGGAGATCATCAGTCGGTGAGGAGGACAGAGAAGGAGAGAAGTGGGGGCGGGGCGGGATGGGGCAGCAGGTCCCAAAGGCCCTAGCCTGGCCCTGCGGCTGAGCACCCTCTCCTCTGGGGCGCAGGTATGTGGAAAGGATGGTCGAGCTTTTCTACAAGAGTGACCAAGATGTGAAGGATGACCCTGAGCTGCAGGTCTGGTGCAGAGAGATCACTGATATTGGACTGCTGAAGGGCCAGGAGCGGGGGTAAGGCACGGGGTCCTCCTGAGTTACCTTGCGTCATTGCCCACACATCGGTCCACGTTCCTCATCTGATACCCTGAAACCCGTCCCTAGGTGTCTCCTGGGAGTCCAGAAGCCCCAAGCTCACCCTTTCCTGCAGCTCCTTTGCCTTCTCATCCTCCCACAGGCGTAGCTTCTGATGTTCCTAGGAGACAACCTCACAGCAAACTCCTTTATCCTCGGGCTCTTACAATCTTTCTGCCCCTCTTGGGGAAGAACCCTGAGCCTTAGGTGTGCAAGTTGTGTTGGAGATGTATCCACTGGGACTGGGCTCCACAGCTCTGCATTTTGATTGGTTGTGGTTTTCTGTAATGGTCTCCATTACACATCTCTTTTTCAGTGTACACTATTTGTGAGCCGTAGGCTCTGGAGGCTATGACTGGAACAAGGTCTTTACATATCTCCGTGTATTTTTGCCTGCCTGAGATCTGCCACATATGCTGGTCTCAAATTTCACTCTCTTTATTTTCCCAGGTTTCCCCTATCCTTAGAGTCCAGGGCTCAGCTCTGCCGTTTTGTTACCATGTGCATCTTCACGTGCACCGGTCAGCATGCTTCTGCCCATCAGGGTCAGGTAATCCACGTGATCATCTCCTCAAGGGCTTCTGGGATGTAGGAGAGGGGGAAAAACATCACATGTCTGGGCAGTCGGCCTGAGTTTGTGAGTGGGTCTTCTAACTGCAGCTGGACTGGTATGCCTGGATCCCCAATGGCCCATGTACCATGCGGAAGCCCCCACCGACCTCCAAGGATGTGACAGAGAAGGACATAGTGGATGCAATGCCTACTCTCCAGCAGGCACGGATGCAGATGACATTCACCAACTTCCTTGGCAGACGCCAGCCTGTCATGGTTAGATATAGATGCCTGGGCCCTGGCCTGGGGGTGGGAAAGGCAGCTTGACTCAGGGCAGGATTCTTGCCTAAGAGAAGTCCAAGGGCCTGAGCCATTTCATTTTCTCCCTTGCAGGTAGCCCTGGGGCATCATACAGAGGAATATTTCTCAGGCCCTGAGCCCCGGGCTGTGCTGAAGCAGTTTCAGGAGGAGTTGGCTGTCATGGACAAGGAGATTGACGTCCGGAACGCAAGCCTGGATCTGCCCTATGATTACCTCCAGCCCAGCATGGTGGAAAACAGTGTGACCATCTGAGAGGCCTCAGCATCTGAGCCCCAGGGGAAGCCTCGCTCTCTTTGTATCATCATAGTCTTTTGTCCTTGGCCACATCCTTTGGTGACTAGATAAGTGCCCATCACACAGTCCTGGGGAGTACACAGAGATCATTCCCATTGCATTTCAGAATCTGGAACCTTCCACAGCTGTGCACTTCCTTAGCTTCAAATCCCTGTTACTCACTTCTCTTCCTCACAAGGATCCGATTTATACATTAATTAAAGTCTGATTAAATGATAAAGCTTGGTTATTTAAAGTGAGGGAAGGTGAGGGGAAAGGGCCTTATTTTATTTCCTGCCTTCTTATTCAAAAAAGGCAACAAAGAAAGATGTCTTTCTGAGACAAATTTTTTTTCCTCAAGGGTTTCTTTAAAATCTGTACACTAAATGACATTGGTCATGGCTGACTGGGCCCAGTGTAACTGAGAATCGTGGCTTTTAACAGTGAATCTTAACTTTAGGCTTCTTTGAATCCTCAGTTAACACATCCCTCTGGCCACCTGCATTAAAGTCTCCCATGCATCTCCCAGCTCAGCATTAAACTGCCATGGCCCCCTCCCAAGCTGCGTCTCATTCTCCTGAGCCCTTTCCTGAGACCCGTGATAAAGTTTCCTCTTCATTTCTATCCTTTCCGCCAACCTTAACAACTGTCCAGCCCAGAGTCCCTGAAGATAGATGAACAAACACGTTCCCAGCAGGAGGGGAGGAAAGCATAAAGGCACCCATACCGAGAAAAAGAAGTCAGCTTGTCACTACTTATGGGTGACATAAGCCTATATAGAAACACCCAATAACTTTACCAAAACTGACCTATTAGAAGTAGGAAGTGAGAGTAGCCAGGTGGCAGCATACAGGAATTGGTAGCACCTGAATATCAATAGTCAATTGCCTGAAAATGAATCAAACAAAGCAATTTCATTTCCAAAAAATAATACCTAGAAATAAACTTCACCGAAGAAGTGAAATATCTGTACAACTAAAAGCGTATGGCGCTGAGGACGCTGGAGAGAACTGACAAAATGGCACTGAGGAAGCTGGAGAGGACGTGAAGAAATAGAAAAATCAGCATCATTAAAACAGCCATGAAGGCTGGGCGGTGGTGGCGCACGCCTTTAATCCCAGCACTCGGGAGGCAGAGGCAGGCGGATCTCTGTGAGTTCGAGACCAGCCTGGTCTACAAGAGCTAGTTCCAGGACAGGCTCCAAAACCACAGAGAAACCCTGTCTCAAAAAACCAAAAAAAAAAAAAAAAAAAAAAACAGCCATGAAGCCAGGAGGTGGTGGCACATGCCTTTAATCCCAGCACTCGGGAGGCAGAGGCAGGCGGATCTCTGTGAGTTCGAGGTCAGCCTGGTCTACAAGAGCTAGTTCCAGGACAGGAACCAAAAAAGCTACGGAGAAACCCTGTCTCAAAAAAAAAAAAAAAAACCAGCCATGCTACGGAGAGCATTTTGCAGATTCAGAGAAGTCATTATCAGAGTATCAGTGACATCATTCCCAGAACTATAGTGATATCAGTTTGTGTTTTAACAAATAGAGCTTGCCTGAAGATCAGAGTGCAGAACTGAGCCACTAGAGGCCAGGGAGTGGTGGCCCACACCTTTAATCCCAGGACTCGGGAAACAGAGGCAGAGGGATCTCTGTTACTTCAAGACTACACAAGATTGAATCTGTCTACAAAAGAAACAGAGCTCGCACAAAGGTGATCCCAGCATTTGGGATCCCACGGCTTTAATCCCAGAACTAGAGAGGTGGAGACGGGAGTGATATGGCTGGGCGGAGAGAGGAATGTAAGGCTGAAGGAGACAGGAGCTGGGTGCAGTCTGAGGAGCAGAGCAGTCTGAAACAGCCTGAGGTCATTTGAGGAGACAGTCTGAAGACAGGATCACCCTTTTGGTCTGAGCATTGATAGAGGTAAGAATTCTCTAGTGCCTGGCTGTTCTGCTTCTCTGATCTTCAACACTAATCTCTATATATGACTCCAGATTTTTATTATTAATACCAATTAGAATTCATGCTACAGAATTAGAAAAACAATCCTAAAATTCATATGGCACCTCAAAAACAAAACAAAGCCAAAAAAAAAGCCCAACCTTGAATAGACAAAATAAACACCGTTAAAATAAAGAAAGCAGGAGCAGTAACAGTGACTTCAAAGTGTACTATGAGTCTATAATAATGAAAATACTGATACAAAACCAGGCATTTAGGCCAGGAACAGAACACAGAGTCTAAAAATAAACACATCCACAGAGAACTGCTTTTTGATACTAGTGCCATGAACATGGCATTAGGGAGAGGGCCTTCTCTCTAATAATAATAATCCCTTAAAAATGGGATATCTACATGCAGAACTCTCTATGCAGCTAGAAAGATCAGCTAAAAATAGATTCAAGTGTAACATCTGAAACTGTGTATTACTAGAATAAAACATGAAGGAAGTGTTTCAAGATGCTGGGACCAGCAAGTGTTGTTCCCTCTAAGCTACCAGAATTCCTGTCGTGTGTGTGTGTGTGTGTGTGTGCATGTGTGTCTGGGCGCACATGTGCACGTGTGTGCCAAAGAGATAACTGAGTGTATAAAGGCACTTGCTGAAGTCTAGCAACCCCAGTTCAACTGTCAGAAGTCACACAAAGGATGAAGGAGAAAACCAGCTGTACGAAGTTGTGCTCTGACCTCCACATGAACACCATGACATGTGCGCCTACAACTACGATAAATAAAAACATTTGAATCATAAGTAGTGAATGCCAGTGAAAGAGAAAGGGAAGGGCACTTCTCAGGGCATCAGTGGATAGCGCCGCATCCAGGTCCACGTGAGTGACCCTGGTTAGACTCACAAAACAAACAAAGCCAAAAGAAAAGAAGAGAAAGGAGGAAAGGGATTTGGGAGTAAGGTGGGATGCCGAGGGGATGGGAAGGGGTGAGGAGAGTAGGGGGAGCTAGTGCGATGGTGACGTCATACACCTGTGAAACTGTCAAAGAACACATTAAAATAAAAAGCTAAAAATAGAATGTCATACGGTATACCAGCCCCACTACTTGGTACAGATGTGAAAGAAATGGATCCTTATGTTGAAGAGACATCTGGAGTCATCTGTGTATCCTGCCAGTATTGGCCAAAAACTAGAAATGGCACAAGTGCCCGTCCACCAATGAGTGGATGGGTCAAACCCATGCCTGACGGAATAGGTAAGCCATGAGAAAAGGAGGAGCCCACTTACTTACAGCAGCAGAAACAGACAGGCTAGAACTAGAGAGCAGTATGCTAAATAATGAAGTAAACCAGACAGAACGAAGATGACTGAGGGATGCTACTCACACCTGGAGTAAAAAGAGAGCAGATCTTATCGGGACTGCATGTAGACTGGGGACTGCCAGCAGCTGGGAGAAGTAAAGAACGCTGGATAGGGAAGACTGGCCAGCGGGCAGTGAGCTGCAATTAGCTCAGAAATAAGTGAGTTCCACTTTCCTACTTACATAGCAAGTGACTCATTGTGAGTATTCTTTTTTAAACCAGGAGAATGGGTATCGACTACTTTCCATGTAAAGAAGGAATAAATATATAAGGATATGTTTAGCCTATACAAGGCCTGTATGTATCAAAGGTCTGGGGGATGACTTAGCTGGCAAAGTACCTTGCCATGCAAGGAGTTTGATCTCCAGCATCCATGTAAAAAGCCAGGTGTGTTGGTGTAAGCCTGCAATCCCGGTGCTGGGGAGATAGAGACCGGGGCAGGGGGAGTCCTGGGGTTGCTAGTAGCTAGTTTTGTCAAGTCAGTAAGATCCAGGTTCAACGAGAGATGCTATCTCAAAAAGTGAGGTGGAGGGAGAGAGACACTTGGTGTGAACCTCTACCTCCACATACATGCACACAACATGTGTGTGCACTTGCATACACATAGGCACAGGTGCACACACACACATACACAAACAAAAACTCAAAACAAGTTAAACACTTAAACACGAGACCTAAATCTATGGAATTTCTGGATGAAAACATAGGAAAAAGTCCATAACATTGGTCTGGGCAAAGACTTCTGGGATATAACTCTTAAAGATCAGGCAACAGACACAAAGACGGAGAATTTGATTACATCAAAGCAGAGGAGAAGCAAAGTGAAGACACAACCCACAGGCTGGGGCGATATTTGCAGTCTTGGTTGGTTCAACAGTACAACTCAGCCTGTTGAATATTTGTGTTGCTCTAGTGCTTGAGGTCCCCTCTGTCCTGTTCCCCGCTATTCTCCTTCTGTCTTTGCCTGGTGGTGGCTATCTGGTTTGTTTCCACCTTGTGGCCATCGTGAAGAATGCCGCAATGAACGCGGGTACTTAAACAGCCCTTTGCGGTCCTATTTCAATTTATTAGACTATAAAACCGGAAGTGGGATTGCTGGACCTACACAGGAGTTCTGCTTTTTTCCCCTAGACGTTTGTTCTTTTACACTTGGCTCAAGAGAACCTTGGTAACCTCTATTAGATTGCGTTGAGATGAGTTTGAACAATTTTTCACTCCATCTGTACCTCTGCCAAGGCAGCACTTTACACAGATGTGGGGAAGGAACTCTGGGAGTTCTGGTTCAGTTCTGCAACATGGAAGTCATCTATCGACAGAAGTGAGCGAGAGAAGTGACCAAGAGTTCTTTCTTTAGTTTCAATGACTCAAATATCAAGTTCTGTGATTCCCGAAATGACCTCTAGAGGGCGCTCTCTTTAAACTATGGACACTGACTCCCCAGGAGAGAACGCGACAGCCTGGGGTTTATTGCAGTCTCTGTGCACCGGGCGGTTTGTATTTCTCTCTTTACGGGTGCACAGAAAACAACAAAACAATCCCAAATGGCTAAAAAGAAGAAAAAAGTTCACACTAAATTGTGAGTTTTTTCCAACCCCCTTTTTCTTTTTAGCAACATAATTACTGTGATTTAAAAAATAACAATAATAAGATAAACAAACAAAAAATTAAACACATAGTGTGGTTATTCTTAACAAAGTTTTGCTCGGAGTTTTAAAAGTAGGAACAAAAGTTTTGAAATGAAAAGACTTGAAGATTACTATACTTGTTTTAGTTTAAAAAGCTTCAATGTGCGGGTTGTTTTATTTCCTGGCATTCACACATTTCCTTCTATTTTTTGTGCTTTAATTATATTTCTTTGTCTAATTTTGAAGAAAAAAAGATCACTCATCAGTTGGGGCAGCATGTGACTTCAAAACAGAGTCCCCAGGAGACAACTGATTTCCTTTTTTTTTTTTTTTTTTTTCATGTAGCTAAGGTTTTAATTTTCCTGTAGTCTTCCATAGCTGGGTGCCACTGGTCTGTGTGTCCTTACCTCCTGAAACTTAATTCTGGTTACTGTAGTTATCTATAGTTATTCAAGTCTCATGAGTATACTGACCCTGCCTACTGCTTTATTGCGTCAATTGCTTTAGCCATTCTAATGTTGTTGCCTTTGTATAAAAACTTTATAATAGTCTTATTGATATCCACACTATTGTTGGGAATTAGAAACAAACTGTATGAGAACTGTGCATCTGTCTGGGAAGGACTGAGATCCTGACCGAGCCTTCCAGTCGTCGTCCCTGCCTTCCTCCCCCTCAGGACTGTGGCACACTTTGGTAGACTTCAAACTGAGCAAGTACTCCCGTGTTAGGGTAAATGGCATGATAGCTTGAATTTCGGCATTCTTGTGTTTATTGCAAACATATAGATGCATAACCTATTTTATAAGGTTGAGCAGCCTTTTCTGGTCACACTTACTGGCTCCTCAAAGGCCATCTGTGTGTGTGGGTTCTTAGGGGTGTTCTATGCAGCACGTCATCAAATGTGGAGGAGGGGTATCTGTGGGTATGACACTCTGTGTGCGTCTGTGTCTGTTGTGTATGTGTGTGTGCCAGGGTGTATGTGTGTGTCTATGTTGTGTGTCTGTGTATATGTATGTTTGTGTTGTGTCTGTGTTGTGTGTGTGTCTGTGTATATGTAGGTCTGTGTTTTGTGTGTGTGTTGTGTGTGTGTGCACACTTATGTATTCTTACAGATTTATCTACTCTTCTGTTCCCCCGAGCACCACTGGACCTCTGGTAATGGTGGCCCTGGCACAATGGGAATGTGTTCCCTAAGGTCTAAAAGTGACAGGAGCCAACGGGTGGTTGGACGTGTGAAGCAGAGGCAGTGGCAAGTGGAGGAGCGGTCTTGAATCTCAGAGGTCAGGTCCTTTGTTACATGAGTCTTCCAGGTGACCATATCTCTGCCATACTGAAGTGTCCACCTGCTACAGTCCAGAGAAATACATGAGATGCTGGGGTCACAGTTGCACTGCTGGGTCATGTGGGTGGGAAGACCCAGATGCTGCTGCGATGGAATACAAGACCATGGGGAGGACGGCGTGCAGGGTGTCTCTCCTCCAGAGACGTGAATTCTGACTGTCTCTGATGGTGTGAGTAGGTCAGAAGGCAATGCGAGTTCTCCTCTGAAGCAAAGCTCCCAGGATCCAGGCAGTTCCTAATTCACTTTAACCCCGTGATAACTGTTGGGCCGTACTCTGGTCAGTTAGCATCACCTGTGACCAATTAGCGAGATCTGCTGGGGGTCTCTTGTCCAGCCCTTCCTGCAGAGCCCTGGTTACCCTGGGGTTTGCTCCTCTCCCCATGATCTGAGGTATCAGTGTGAGACCCCGTGTCTCCTCTGTCCCTGCGCTTCCCCCCCACCCCCCCCATCGAGCAACTCTGATGCACCCATTGTTCTTTCTTGTGGAGGCCAGCACTGAGCACTTTGATTGGACCATCTCAGAAGGGAAATTCTACCATGAAAGTGTTTCAGAATGGACAGTTTGAGAATTTGGGGTTTATTTGCTGCTTGGCCACCAGCATGTCTCCTGAGGAAGGGATCCTCGGGGTAGCACTCTTTCTTGCTTAGGGTTTTCAGAGTCAAATTGCAGAAGGAAAGCTGAGCCCAAGCAACACACATTTATAAAGTGACCGTTGAGTGGCCAGTCAGGAGCCTTCCTCTCAGACCACTTGTCAGCATGTTAGTGGCAACAGGACAAGGATGGGAGAGGGAGGGGTAGGCCAGAGGCATGATCATGACCTTTCCTGGAGCAGGCAAAGATTCCCGGAACATGAGCATCCCACCCTTAATGGCTCAGTGTTTCCCGTCTTGTCTGCTGGTAGGTATGCCACTTGGAATATAATGAATCCAGAGGTTATCTGGTGGTCACCCTGGCAACCACTTTAGATCTATCTGGTGTTGAATCAGTCACTGAAGAGGAACTTTTGGCCTTTGGGCACCCTGTTCTCAAACACTAGGGTGGGGTAGAAATTTAACTAGGTCAGGTATACAGCTCACTGGGTAACAATTCATATGTGAAACTGCACAGCTATTTAAATCAAGGATATTTTCTTAAGCTCCCTGAGAGCCCTTACGCGCCTAGGGTCTAAGCGGTCACTCTGACTTCCCTCTCATTAGAATGCAGGGAAAGACATCAGGAACCTTGGGGCTGACCATGGGGCTGTGGAACAAGAGCATGTGCTTGCCTGGGGAGGCTAAGAAGAGGGTGTGGGATATCCTGGAATTATAGACAGCTGTGAGCACCCTTGTGGGTACTGGGACTCGAACCTGGGTCCTCTGCAAGAACTAAGTGCTTTTAACTGTTGAGCCATCTCTCCGGCCCCATCTGCCCAGTTGCTTAGCCCTTCCGCCATGCTATCCTAGACACCAGACGAGAAGCAATGGGACCGGTTACTGATCTGGTGGGGTTCAGCCTTGCCTTTGGTCTATATCTTTCTTCCTATGCCCCTATGTCCCATGGTAAATGTTTTCTCCATAGAATGGTATCTTGGAAGTGCTCCCCCCCTATTTTATATAGGGGATCAGAGCTAGACATTGGCCTTGGGTCTCAGAGGAGACTTTAGAGCAAAATTGGAACTTCTGCAACTTGAGGAACTCTGGGAGACGGGCTAAATGTTCATTATGCATGGGAAATGAGTATTAGGGAGAGCAGAGGTGTCGTGGTTTGAGGATGAAATGATTTCCCCAAGACCAAACACCACAGCTCCCGGGAGTTAGTGCAGCTCTCAGGACTTGGGACTTTATGCTCAGAAGTGAGTCCCTGGGCTTGTGCTCTTGCTGTTCCTATCTGCTTCCTGCCGCCAGGAGGTGAACAGCCTTCTAGGCTCTCCTGCTGCATTGACGTTCTCCATTACCACAGGCACAAAGCACCGAAGCCACCATGGACTGAAACCTCTGAGCCCAAGTGACAAAGCAAACCTTCTTCTTCAGCTACTAGTCTGGGGTGCATTGTGACTCAGCTACTAGTCTGGGGTGCATTGTGACGGTGACGTAAGCCCGACCGATGCGTTCGTCTCTTGTAGAAACTTCCTATGAGTATAGTCTTCTCTTCCTGAACCAGGGGGTCTCTGTGAGTTCAAGGCCAGCCTGGTCTACAGAGTGAAACCAGGACAGCCAGGGCTGCACAGAGAAACCCTGTCTCAAAACACAAAGCAAACAAATAAAAAAATAGACAAACAAACACCGATACAATTCCCCCCAAAACAAAATAAAACAAAACAAACAGAAAAAAAAAACAGAAAAACTGAACCCAGAAAACTACAAAAAAAGAGCATGGGAGGAAAGCAATGGGTGATGACCATTTAGGCATGGTCCCAAAGAATAGGCAAGGAAAGGGAAAGAGCCAAGTCCTCTTGAAACTATTGAGATCTGGGGACACTGAGAAGGCAAGGCTATGCAAAAGCATACATCTGAAGAAAACTTGTCTTTCTATAGAAAGACAACTTGTCTCTCTAGAAATAGAGAAAGGAACCCTTGACTGCACCCAATGGGAAAGCAATTCTTGTTCTTCCATAACCCTGTGTCCACAGGAAACTCTGCAAACAGTTGATAGAGAAGAATCTGACAATTTCAAATACGACTTGCAAATAGGAACCAACACAGCCTTCTTATACAGAATACACACTTTTATTTTATTTTTTATTATTGTTTTTTGAGTCATAGTTTCTCTGTCCTGGAACTCACTCTGTAGACCAGGCTGGCTTCAAACCCACAGAGATCTGCCTGCCTCTGCCTCCCAAGTGCACCACCACTGCCCAGTTAATGTACACACTTTTTAAATTTAATTTTTTATTGATTTTTATTGAGCTGTACATTTTTCTCTGCTCCCCTCCCTGCCTCTCCCCTCCCCCCACTTCAACCTTCCCCCAAGGTCCCCATGCTCCCAATTTACTCAGGAGATCTTGCCTTTTTCTACTTTCTACTTCCCATGTAGATTAGATCTATATAACTCTCTCTTAGTGTCCTCATTGTTGTCTAGGTTCTCTGGGATTGTGATTTGTAGGATGGCTTTCTTTGCTTTATGTTTAAAAACCACCTATGAGTGAGTACATGTGATAATTGTCTTTCTGTGTCTGGGTTACCTCACTCAAAATAATGCTTTCTAGCTCCATCCATTTTCCTGCAAAATTCAAGCTGTCATTATTTTTTTCTGCTGTGTAGTACTTCATTGTGTACTTATCCATTCTTCAGTCGAGGGGCATTTAGGTTGTTTCCAGATTCAGGCTATGATAAACAAAGCTGCTATAAACATAGTTGAGCAGATGTCCTTGTGGCATGATTGAGCATCCTTTGGATATATACCCAAAAGTGGTATTGCTGGGTCTTGAGGAAGGTTGTTTCCTAATTTTCTGAGAAATTGCCACACTGACATCCAAAGGGGTTGGATCAGCTTGCATTCCCACCAACAATGCAGAAGTGCTTCCTTTTCCCCACAACCTCTCCAGCATAAGTTGTCATCAGTGTTTTTGATCTTGGCCATTCTTACAGGTGTAAGATGAAATCTCAGAGTTGCTTTGATTTGCATATCTCTGATGACTAAGGATGTTGAACATTTCCTTAAGTGTCTTTCAGCCATTTTAGAGTGCATACTTTTAAATTTGAGAACTAGCACACAGCATTTCCTTGGGTGTGATCATCAGAAATGAGAACGAGGCCAAAGGTTTCTATGTGAAGTAAAGAGAATATTTTAAAAGCGAGTACTGGACTGGGGAGATCTCGGTCCCATTCTTAAAGGCTAGACTCACAGCCAAAAGCTTAAGAAAGCAACTCCAGCCAGAAAGAACCAGAGAAAGTAAATGCATGATAACACAGACGACTCGGCAGTTGTAGAAATTAAAACAGAGCTGGTGGGATTCAGAAAGAATAAGATTGAGAACAGGCCCAACAGGCCAGTGAAGACAGAGCACAGTGAGGAACAGCTACACAGAGTGATCCGGAAGAGGAAGAGGAGAAAAGTAAGGTCACGGGAAATTGTTGGCCCATGCCAGAACTTAATGAACATGTAAAAGATACGCCAGGGGGAAAGGATTTTTATAACCAGTCACCCTGCCCTCCTGGAATAAGGGCTACCAAGCATTTCAAACACAGAACAAGAGTAGGCAGGGGACCCAGGTTTGTTTTTCAGCACCTTCACGGTAGCCAACAGCTTTCTGTAACTACAGTTCCAGGGGATCTGATGCCCTCCTCTGGTCTCCAAGAACACCACCTATGCAGGGTACACAGGCATGTTTTTAATCAAAACATTCATAAACATAAAGTAAAAATAAGTAAATCTTTTTTTAAGAGGAAGAACTAAACACCTTTAGTTCTGACACTTGGGAGGCAGAGGCAGGTATATCTCTATGAGTTCAAGACCACTGTCTGACCTATGTAGCAAGTTTCAGGCCAGGCAGAGCTGTATAGTGAGTCCCTGTCTCAACCAAACAAACAAATAAATGATTTTTTAAAGAAAAAGGAAGGAAGGAAGGAAGGAAGGAAGGAAGGAAGGAAGGAAGGAAGGAAGGAAGGAAGGAAGGAAGGAAGGAAGTCAACGAGGCTGGAGAAGTCTCCATGTTTAAGGGATCTTGCTGCCCAACTTAATCACAGGGAGCTGAGTCTGGCTCACAAGCACCCACAGAAAAAGTTGAGGCTGGCAGCACTGTGGAAAACTGAGAAGGAGGATCACTGGGGCTTGCTGCCTGGCAACCTAACTCCAGGGTCAGTGAGAGACCCTGCCTAGGGGTACGGTGGAGCCCAGGATCCCCACACCCTCCTTTGGCCTCTGTGTGCATACATGGTCCTGCTCACCTGCATACACAGGTCACACCCAGTGGGCTGGCAACAGGGGAAGACTCTTGCCTCCAAGCCCAAGCATCTGAGTTCAATCCCCAGCACCCACATGATGGCCAGAAAGAACAAATCCCTCAAGTTGTTTTCTGACCTCAACATGCACTCTGTAGCGGGCGTGTACCTACTCCCACACCCCCATCTGCATGTAAACACAAGATAAATTAGAATGTAATAAAAAAATTAAAAACAAAAGGAACACTATTCTATTTGTGAGTGGATGGGTTGTACCTCTGTGTGTGTGTGTGTGTGGCGGGGGTGTGTGTGTGCATTCACTTGCCTGTGGAGGCCTGAGATTGTTTTTACTTAATTCTTTTCCACCTTATTTTTGAGATAGGATGCCCCACTGAACTAGAAGTCCATGGATTTGGCTAGGTTAGCTGGCCAATGAACTTCACATCCACCCGTCTTTGCCCTACAGTGCTAGGGTTACAGATGCATATGGCCACATCTGGATTTTCATGCAGATGTTGGGATCCAAAAGCGTAAAATCCTCACACTTGCCACAGGTACTTTACTGAGACAACTCCCAGCCTCTATTGAAGCCACTGGAAGACGAATTCCAGGCAGCTAAAGAGAGATTCTGTCCGAGGGGCTGGGTGTAAATACTGATACATATTTTCTCCCTTCCTTCCTCCCTGCCTTCCTCCCTCCCGCCCGCCCCCCTCCTTCCTTTCTTTTTCTGCAGAAGCACGATGAAAAGGATGATCCTGGCTAGAGGAAAGTGATAAGCATTCCACTTCTTATAATGTGGGGATTATGTAACTATTAAAACAGGGAACAAGGAGAAAAGTTGGAAAATGGAGTAAGCCTCTGGTAACAAAAATATGTTTAACAGGAAAAAGATACAAGTTAAGGACGTTAAGATTGGGTTTTCAAGTTGAGTGGTAGGGAAAATATGGAAAGAATATAATACAAAATGATTTTAACGTTGCTCATATAAAGAGCTGTTATTTGAGATGATCAAAATACAACTATCACAAGTCACTGTGGGGAGAAAAAGAGTCTTCCTGAAGAGAGAAACTACGGTATAAAGCAAAGCAAACGGCTGGGCGTGGTGGTCACACCATTAGTCCTGGGTCAGCAGAGGCTGGTGAATCTCTGAATTCAAGGCCAGCTTGTGTCGTTGGTTGTTTTTATACTTTTTTTGCTTTTTTCTCTTTGGAGATTCACCACCCAGATCCCAAATAAATTACATGGAGTCTTATTCTTCCTTATGAATGTCTGGCCTTAGCTTGGCTTGTTTCTAGTCAGCTTTTCTTAAATTATCCTGTTTTTCTTTTGCCTCTGGGCTTTTGTCTTTCTCTGTCCTATATACCTTTTTTTACTTCTTACTCCATGGCTGGCTGGGTGGCTGGGTGGCTGGGTGGCTGGGTGCTCGGCCCCTGAAGGCCTCCTCTTCTTCTCTTGCTTCTCGATCTTTTTCCTCTCAGATTTCTCCTCCTATTTGTCCTCTCTGCCTGCCAGTCCCACCTCTCCTTTCTCCTGCCTCGCTCTCGGCTGTTCAGTACTTTATTAGATCAACCAGGCGCTTTAGACAGACAAAGTAACACAGTTTCACAGAGTTAAGCAAATGCAACATAAAAGAATGCAACACATCTTTGCATCATTAAACAAATGTTCCACAGTATAAATACATGCAATGCATCTTAAAATAAGATTCCACAATAAGCAAGGTCTACACACAGAGTTCCAGGTCAGCCAGGACTACACAGTGAGATTATGTCAAATTAAAAACACAAAATAAAGGAAAAAGCAAACAGTTCATTTATGAAAATATTTAACTATTTTCTGTATAAATAGACATAGAGACATATGGAACAAAGACACATGTATAAAGAGGATCCCGGCATCCAGGGACAGATACACATGACAATAAATGTAAATCAACTCATCTTGCTAGGAAAGTTTAGTTAGCTCTTGTGCTGTACATAAAAGACATGTTTGAAATTAATCAGGAGGCTGCAAATAAGAGGGTTGGTGTTTGTGGGTTAGTTTGAGACATTAGGATGAGCCCATGTCTGGTTTTCTAGATATAGATGCTTAAACATTAAAATATTGCTGGACATGGTGACGCACACTTGTAATTGTAGAGCTTGGGAGGTTGAGGCAGGAGGATCACAAGTTCAAGATCATCTCTAACTACAGAACAAGTTTAAGGCTAGCCTGGAGTACATGAAACCAACCAAATGACAAGACAGTAGTGACAGGTTTGTGTAGGTATATTGGTTATCGGGCACACATGACATCAGCACCCTGTCAACTGAGAGCAGTGAGAAACAATGACGGTCCAGTAGCAACAATCAGGGCCTGGCCGGTGATGCTCCTGTGTACTGAAGAGAATCAAGGTCCCTCTCCTCGGGGGATGACCGATTCTACGATGAGGGCACAAATTATGAAGCACGAGCCTGGAGCATCTTTTTAAAATTTTTTTTATTGTATTTGTTTGAGTGTGTGTATGCACGTGCATGCACGTGCATGTACCAGCTTGTCTATGAGAGCACCACACACATGCAGGTGCCCATGACTCCTTGAAACTGGAGTTCAGGTGCCAGTGCAGCGTGGGTGCTGGGAACTGGGGGTACAGGTGTCTGAGCTGCCGGGGCAGTGTGGGTGTTGGGAACTGAACCTGTGTCCCCTGCAGGAATAGTAAGTGCTCTTAACTCCTGAGACATCTGCCTTAGTTAGGGTTTCTACTGCTGTGATCAAACACCATGACCACAAAGCAAGCTGGGGAGGAAAGGGTTTATTGCAGTTCATCATTGAAGGAAGTCAGGTCAGGAACTCAAATAGGGTAGGAACCCGAAGTCAGGAGCTGATGCAGAGGTTATGAGGGTGCTGCTTACTGACTTGCACCCCACGGCTTGCTCAGCCTGCTTTTTTATAGAAACCAGGATCACCTGCCCAGGAATGACCCCACCCGCAATGGGCTGGGCCCTCCGCCATCGATCACTAGTTAAGAAAACACCCTACAGGTTTCTTATTGTCAAATCTTACTGAGGCCTTTTCTCAGCTGAGGCTCCCTCCTCTCCAATGACTCCAGCTTGTATCAAGTGGCTGTAAAACTAGCCAGCATGCCATCTTTCCAACTCCTTTATAGTTTTCCATTTTATTTTTTAAACTTTAGTATTAATGTGCATGTGTGTTCATACATGTGTATGGTCACATGTTTGGAGGTCACGAGGGTTAAAGGGGAATAATGGAACAGGAATGGTTAAACTAAGGTGGGAAAGTGGAGGAGCAGAGAAGAGTGTGGGGAGGGATGAACGACACTTCTGAAAAAGACATGGGGAAACCCACTACTGTATAAGTTTACACACATATATATATGTATATATTACACACACATATATATGGTTGACATATATGCTTGTGTGTACATATGCATATTTATATTTAAAATGGAGTTTTCCAGGATGGAGACATGGCTCAGCAGTTAAGAACCACTGCTCTTGCAGAGGACCTGGGTTCGGTTCCCAGGCCCTGCATGATTCACTGCCATCTGTAACTCTGGTTTAGGAGATTTGATGTCCTCTTCTGTCCTCTGAAGGTTCCAGGAAACATAAATCAATCTAATTTCTAATGCAGCTACCCTATTATAGGCCAACAATGACTCTACCAGAGACTAAGAAATCAAAGCCCAGTGCCAGGTATGAGTTCCTTCTTTTGGAGTTCTTGGCCGCTGAGGTCCCATAGATCCACGGATATTATAGGTTATTGCCTTTGCCTTTGAGCACATAGCTTCGGGAAATGACATTGATAAAAAACGGAAAGAAGAGCTAGGGATGTAGCTCAGTAGGGAGAACGCCAGCCTCAAATACACAAAGCCCAGAAGTGCAGGATGAGTGTGGTGGTACAGGCCTGTGACTCTAGCATCCGGGAGGTGGAAGTCACTGAACCAGAAGTTCAAGGTCATCCTCTGGTACAAAGTCTGAAACCAGCCTGGGCAAAACTGGGAGGCCTGACAAAGAAACTCATCTTTGTTGTGGGCAAGTCCACGGAAGCGGGAATGGGAAGAAAGGTGTTCAGCAAGGTGCTGGGAAGCAGGGATTTCAGATTTCTGAGAGAAGTCAGTCACTGAAAGGGAGACCAGAGATTCTGCGTGGAGGAGGGCCACAGGAGAGAGCAGACACACCTCCTCTTTGGAGCAGGGAGCCGGAAGGAACCAGTTTGGGTGAGCCTCAGAACCAGCACAGGAAGAAGTAAAAGGCAGAGCAAGTGACCCCTGTCTTCTAAGTGTAAATTTTTCTTATCTATGATTTGAACGTGTGAGAAAAGGGACATGAGGACCGCAGCACATCTTTAGAAACGGGGTGAGAGTGAGGGCGCTCCCTTCAGCTGTGCAGAGACTTTTACAGAGTGAACTTTGAGTTTAGGATTACCCCTCCCCCACTGCGGCCGAAGAACACTGGTGATAAACCATTTGCTTCTGTCATTCCGTCCAGCCACCCCTTATCCCTTCTTAGCCAGTATCCTTGTTGCTTTCATGGCATGCCCCTAATCGCGTCCCTCCAGCCTGCCCCAATTTCCTCAGTGTCAGTGAGCTAGCTGCTTTCTGTTGGATGGGAGGGTAAACTCTCCAAGGGCCTAAAGTGAGTTCGCCCTGGCATAGTGGCACACATCTACGATCCCAGTATTCAGGTGCTTGAAGCAGCGGGGTGAGAGGTCAAGTCTGCCTGGGCCACCACCATGAAACCCTGAGGAGCTTGCTTCTATCTCTGAGGTTCTGTTCACGGCAGCTCCTTCCCACCTTCTTATGAGCTGTGTCCTTAATGTCAGCTGCAGGAAGACCTCGAATGTGCCCCGGTACCTGCTGCTCTACAGCTGGCTATCTTCTAAATGAGAATAGCGAATCCACAGTGGTAATTCCCCTCTGTATGGTAGGAGGTGGTGCCTTTCGGAAGGCCAAGACGATAGACTTTCCCCATGCAATAAAGAAACAATGACTCGGAGCCGGGCGGTGGTGGCGCACACCTTTAAACCCAGCACTCGGGAGGCAGAGGCAGGCGGATCTCTGCGAGTTCGAGACCAGCCTGGTCTACAAGAGCTAGTTCCAGGACAGATTCCAAAACCACAGAGAAACCCTGTCTCGAAAAACCAAAATAATAATAATAATAATAATAATAATAATAATAATAATAATAATAATAAAAGAAACAATGACTCAGATGAGCTGCAAGCTGCTTAGACCTAGAGAGCAACTAGAACTAGGAATTTCTGATTCCGAATTCAGTGTTTTTCATGTAATTTCTCATATGTTTCTTTAATGTGACTTCTTAGGTATTCAGTGTTAAATTATCTTCACGTTACTTACATATAATTTGTTATTTGGCGTTGTCATGTTTTCTTCATCTTACCGAACTTGTTAATAAAAATTAAATGGCACTGCCATTACAGGATCAGGACAACCTGCACACACACACACACACACACACAAACTCACACACACACACAAAGTCACACACACACACAAAGTCACACATATACACACACTACCATTACAAGATCAGGACCAGAAAATATAGATGATGGGATGCCGTCAGAGTTCTGCTTTGTTTTACATTTTTTTCTGAGAATATCTCTTGCATTTGAAGAAAATGAACTTTCACTGGGCCCTGCAGACAAGTTAACAACATACCTTGAGATCACTGAAGACTATATACTTAACCTGCTGTTCTACTGTGTCTGTAGCCTGTTAATCTGCCTTTAAGAGAACAATATAACCGATAGACTAGTGGTGGTGCACGCCGTTAGTCCCAGCACTCAAGAGGCAGAGGCAGGTGGATCTCTGAGAGTTCAAGGCCAGCCTGGTCTGCAGAGCGAGTTCCAGGACAGCCAGGACTACACAGAGAAATCCTGTCTTGGGAAATGAAAAATAAAAAAGAAGAACAATGTAACCAACCTCACTATGCTTTGGATTTCCCCTGCAAATCAGCGTTTACAATTTAAGAGAAATGCATAGCCTTAATCTTTGTTAAATACTCTTCCATGCCCCTGACCCAGAGTAACCTACGTGTGCATATGTTAATAGAATGTGTAATCATTTGCTGAAAGTAGCCAACAGGTTGGAATAAACCTTAAGAGCAAATATCCCACAGATATTGAAAGCATCAATGGGGATATAGGCAGACCTCCCCGTTTGCAGTTTTGAGTGGGTTCTGCCTGCATCATTTGGGTTAGTAATCGCTTCCCTTGTAAACCCTTTAAAGATTCTGTGTAGAATCCTTTATCCTTTCCCCAAGCCATGCTTCCTGTGCTACTCAACTGACACAGAGCAAAGCCCTGTGTAGAGACAGGAGACACAGGAGACGTGAAGTATTCAAACCGGCTCACGCTGGATCAAACTAGCCCAAGAGGAAGTTCCTTTGTTTTCATTCTTCAGTGTGTTACCGGTGAACTTCTTGAACTGGTTCATATTTACCCAGGAGCTTTTAAAGTTTGTTCTGACTTATTCTTTGATACAAGCATGTACAGATGTGTGTACTACACATATACACACATTTACTCATATACTTCATATTGTATGTGATAGACATAAAAATGGATTGACAAAGTAGTTAATCTTTGGCCACAAGATTTTGAAGAATGTGCTGAAGATAAAGGGCTCTCCAATCAGAAACAGAACATTTACAGGAAATTTGTATGTAGTTTTAGAAGATCCACAAATCTTTTGAATTCAGCTATGAAGAAGAGGGTGTTTGGGATCAATGCTGAAAACTTAGCTGTGATGTCTGTGGGTACAAGTCTACATTTGTAGGAGTTACTTTACGAGGACACGGCTTTTTTTTTTCAGATTTATTTATTTATTATGTATACAGTGTTCTGGTGCCTGCAGGCCAGAAGAGGGCACAGATTTCACTACAGACGGTTGGGAGCCACCATGTGGTTGCAGGGAATTGAACTCAGGTCCTCTGGATAAGCAGCCAGCGCTCTTAACCACTGAGCCATCTCGCCAGCCCGGGCATGGCTTAAAAACCAAGGGTCGGGCGTGTATTTTTTTGTCTTTGAGACCCAGGGTGACTGTACAACAGACCACAGATCACAAGGCCATCAGCTGGAGCAGCATGCTTCCAGTAGGCATGGGGTTACACAGGGCCAGTCTCTTAAAAACAGGACAGCACAGAAAACCAGGAGATTTGACAGTGATACTAAACTAAAAATTTCTCCGAAACTATTTTAGACGATAATAAAAAGAATTCTGCTTATGCATCCAGTAAGGACAGATCCACTAGTCAGAACCTGGGAGTGGTTGCCAAGCAACTCAGCAGTTCCTCCGTGGGCTAGATCCTAACAACTCTGAGTGGAACTGATGGTAGAACCTTTGTTTGCATAGGTCCATCTGACCCGAACAGAAGTGGGCAGCCTAGGAGGGGGCGGTTCCGATGCCTGTTCCCTATGGTGGGATGCCACGCTCAGTTAACACAGGGGGGAGGGGCTTGGTCCTGCCCCAACTTAATGTCCCACAGGAGTCCTTACCTGTTGGGAGGACTGAATGAAGGAGTGGGCTGGGGGGGGTGAAGTGGGAAGGTGGGAGGAAGGGGGGAGAACTGTGGATGAAATGTGAAAGAAAATTTAAAAAGAAAATTAGAAAAAAAAAAAAAAACTAAAGTAGCCAGGCAGTGATGGCACACGCCTTTAATCCCAGCACTTGGGAGGCAGAAGCAAGCATGTCTCTGTGAGTTTGAGAACAGCCTGATCTACAGTGAGTTCCAGGACAGCTGGGGCTACACAGAGAAACCCAGTCTCCAAAAACCAAAACCTACAAAGAAAGGAAAAAGGAAGGAAGGAAGGAAGGAAGGAAGGAAGGAAGGAAGGAAGGAAGGAAGGAAGAAAGGAAGGAAGAAAGGAAGGAAAACAAACAGATTTCTATTGTCTACTTAATTTTTCTGTTAAGTTTTTCCTCTGAAAACTTCTTTGACTGTAGATTGTAAATGGGTAAAATTTTCTCAAGAGACATGTAGAACCAAAGTGTCATCTGCTAAATGCTTATAAACTACGTGACATCTTATCTTAACTCACAGGGACAAACTAGGTGAGACTCACCTTGGGAAGGAAGGGCAAGAATAGCATCCTCCCCTGGAGGTGAATCACTGCTCCCGGCTGGGCAAAGCAGGAGGAAGTGAAACTGAGGGAGTACTGGGGAAAGCCAGGCTTCTTTGAGAAAGGACCTACTAACCTATTTTATTTGTTGACTAGTTTCTTGGCTTTCTGATGCAGAATCTCACTGTGTACCTCAGGCTGGACTGGAACGCACGGTTCTTCTGCCTCAGTGCTGGGGTTACAGATGTGTACGACCATGTCTGGCGAAGACACACTCTTTGTGAACTCAACTGATCATAACTGGGTTGTAGACCAAAGTGGGGGTGGGTATTGTTCACAGAAGTACTTTAAAGTAGGTTGGGTTTTAAATGGTTAATTTAAATGCCCTGAGAGGAAAAGCAGTTTTCTTAGGGTATTGGCTATGTATTGCAGTGCTGACTATGTATGTGATTACTCTTAAGCAAGAAAAAGACACAAACAAGCCGGGCGGTGGTGGCGCACGCCTTTAATCCCAGCACTCGGGAGGCAGAGGCAGGCGGATCTCTGTGAGTTCGAGACCAGCCTGGTCTACAAGAGCTAGTTCCAGGACAGGCTCCAAAGCCACAAAG
Source organism: Chionomys nivalis (assembly GCF_950005125.1). NCBI lineage: Eukaryota > Metazoa > Chordata > Mammalia > Rodentia > Cricetidae > Chionomys > Chionomys nivalis. The sequence continues at coordinate 51,806,898 of NC_080092.1, read as the reverse complement.
AAACCCTGTCTCGAAAAACCAAAAAAAAAAAAAAAAAAGAAAGAAAGAAAAAAGAAGAAAAAGACACAAATATCTGTGGTGTTTTAAAAGGATTTATTTGTTTGTTTGGTTGGTTGGTTGGTTGGTTGGTTTTGGATTTTGAGACTGGGTTTCTCTGTAGCTTTGCGGTCTATCCTGGAACTGGCTCTTGTAGGCCAGGCTGGCCTCAAATTCACAGAGATCCATTGGTCTTTGCCTCCACAGTGCTGGGATTAAAGGTGTGTGCCACCACACACACCCCCAGCCAGGATTTGTTTATTTATTGTATTGTATTTATTTTATTTTATCGTATGGGTGTATAAATTTTGGTGTACCACATCCATGCAGTGCCTGTGGTGGCCAGAAGAGGGCGATGGCTATCCTCTGAAACCATGTGGGTGCTGGGAATGAAACCCTAGTCTCTGTAAGAGCAACAGGTGCCTTTAACAGATTCATTGGTCAGATTAAGAAAGCTTTATCTCCTGTCAGACAGGGCTATCCCTATAAAGCAGGGTTTGAGAAAATGGCTTTGAACACAGGAGAAAGTGGGGTTTATATAGCCCAAAATAACTGCAAGGCTAGGGAGTTTTCAAGGGTTTTAGTTGTGTAGGAATTTGGCTGAGTATCTCAAAATTATTTAGCAGAAAATCTAATCTTGGGGTGGAGGTCAGGATGTTGGGTGTTGAACATGTCAAATTCCAGACTATAGATCAAGTCATGGTCAAACCCAAATTTTACAGAAAACAGGAATGATCTTATTTCGACCTTGTAATATGATGGCTTCTAGTGTTAATATGAGGTCAGGCTGGTCCATCATGATCCTTTTGCTTGTCCACTCTAGAACATTTGAAGGCCAGAATGCTTTCATGAGGGTGGACTGCTTCTGAATTGCCTGATAGGACTTCCTGTGCATAGCAGGTATAGTATTCTCCTTCACTGATTTACCAAATAGAGAATGGCAGCAATTTTTCTTTAAGAATAATAAATATTTATTTTTATTAGACATATATTTAAAAATTATACTACCCTAAAATTAATCTCTCTTGAATTTTGGGGTATTTATGAAACTGGAAAGAAAACCAAGAGTGCTGAGTATGTCTTATAAAAGATTCTCCTTTTATGGCCCTGGCACTTCTGTGGCTGTATTTCACGGCCTGTGACCCTATTCCACAAGACATGTGGATTAGGACAATGATGGTCACATACCTGTCTTAGTCATGGTTTAGTCACGAGAACAGACACCACCCTTGGGGTTTCAAGACAAATAAAGAAGAGCTTTAATAAGGAAAAGTGCTTCCACGGGAAAGTTGTGACCCAGGCAGAGGAGATGAGGTAGTGGAGAGAGAGGTTAGGCGCTCAGAGGCAAGTACTTCCTACCCCAGAGCTGAAGGGACGAGAAAGTAGGCTTTTTGAAGTGAAGTCGTGGCCAATCAAAAGGAACAGAGCCGAGAAGGGGAATTTCCTAATTGCAGCTGGAACCCACAGGGAGGGTCTGATTAATGGGTTCTGAGGCACGCAAGAGAAACAGCCACAGCTGAGGACTCCAGAGGAATCAGAGAATAATAGCCCAGCCCACAACTGTCTAAGGTCAGTCACTAAAACAGAATGTGAGGAAGATGGGGCGCGGCTTAGTTGGTGGAGTGCTTACCCAGCACACTGGAGACCCAGGGCTTGTCTCCAGCCCTGCACAACCAGGGACTGTGGTACAAGCTGGCAAGAGGGTCAGAAGTACAAGATCATTTTCAGCTACAGAGTAGGTTTGAGGCCAGCCTGGGCTACATGAGATCCTATCTTTTAGAAAAGACTTGTACAAAACAACTTGTTAAGGTCAAAAAAGAGGAAAAAGACCAAAGGACTTACTAAGCTAAAGGTCACCGGGGAGAAATGGCGATTGATTTCAATACAAGAAATATCGCAGGCTGAATACGGCTCAGAAAAAGAATCCCATACAAAGGTTATTATGGACAGTCATAAAAACAAGAACATAACGACAACATCAGATTATATTATACATAAAGGTTACATTTCTTGAGTGGGATCATTTGTTTGTGGTTGTGTTAGACAGCACCCCTGTTCTCAGGAGGAAGATCTGAAGAATTTGAAGGTACAGAAACAACACCACACTCCGTCCAGCCAGCTCCATGTAGGTAAGCGGAGATGGTGAACGTGAGACCAAACAAGCACTCAGATGTGCGCGGTACCACACCCACAGCTGCCCTGGGGGGCTTAATGTTCTCACCCTAAAAAGCAGGAGAAAGAGGCTGAAATCAAGTCTTCAGTTCCTGGCATGGCATGAAGGGGAAGAGACCAAATCAGCTCATTCTTGGGAATTTGACACTGAAAACTCATAAAGGATTTGCTAGCTAGTAACAGAATTTGGAGATAACAGGAAAAAAGTAAAGATAAGCAATAGCAAGCTAAACTTCATGCAAACCTAACTGGTTAACTGAGAGAAACAAAAACCCAGCAAACTGTTGGAAAAGTCCCTTCTGACCTGTTGCTTTTCCCGTCAAGAGTAAAGTCTGTTTGTTTCGAGCCAGCCCCGTGGCTTGCTTGGACCAACACAATAGGCCACGTGCTGGTTCCTAACCATTTGGAAGCCTGACATCTTCTACTTTTCCTCTCTTGGAGTCGGAGCCGCCCTCTGAAGAAGGCTGTCTTTCTGGAGAGAGTGAGGGTAGGGTTTTTAGCTGCTCTCACATCTCAACCAAAGCAAGATCCCCCTACTCCCACCCCAGTCAAGCCAAGCCAGCCATCACCTCATGAGCAAACACAAGGTGTTCCTGCCAATCTCTCTCAAATTACAGCATCATGTACCAATAAGCGAAGGATGCTTGCTATTTAAATCAGCAAATGGTGGGGAGATCTGTGATACAGCCAATAACCAAACAGACAGATGCACCAAAATGCCCGGGAGGCAAGTGGAAAATTCTTTTATATTCTAGATAATCCTATGTTTCGGCTCAAGACAGCTCCTTGTTGTGTGTGTGCTTTTTGAGGCAGGATTTCTCTGTGTAACAGCCTTGGCTGTCCTGGAACTCACTTTGTAGACCAGGCTGGCCTTGAACCCACAGAGATCTGCCTGCCTCTGCCTCCAGAGTGCTAGGATAAAAGGTTTGAGCACTTCTTATTTCTTCTTGTCCTCTGTTTACTCCCCATTGCACTGACTTTAAAATGATGTGCTATGCTGTGCACCACACAGATAGGAGGGAAGTGAAGCCAGCGGCAGTGTTTACGCATGACAGGGAGGGGGGTTATGAGAGGGCTTCTACCCACTTCGTTTAGAGAGCATGGCAGCTCATTAGAGTGCTCAGCCCTCCTCAGCCACTGTCACTGCACCGTCAGTGCCTTGTGCAGAGTCACTGCCATTTTTCCTTTCCAGGCAATAGAGCGCTTAATTTTACAAAAACGGAGTGGAGAGCAAGGAAAGAAGCTGGCACTGTCAGAGGAAGGCTAGGAACGGGGCAGCTAAACTAGCTGGCAGTCTCTGGGTGGTTGTCTGACTTGGCCTTCTCAGCATTCATTAGAAGCTTTTGTGGGCAAGGCGTTGTGCAAGCTGGTGAGTAACTCCGGGAGACAGGGCTTGGCACCATGGAGACACGCAGTGACACAGGAGCCCGGGCCAGGCTTTTGATGTTTGGCCAGGTCACAGTCAGAGAGACAAGGTTGTTCATTTGACTCTTCCCTCTACCTGCCAGGAGAGGCCAGATCTGCACAGACAATACACCCAGCCTGGATGAAAGGCGGGGACCTTGTATTAGTACAGAGAAAACCCTGGCTCACACTCTAGGTATATTGACCTAGGTTTAAGAGTCAATGTGATGAACTCAGAATGGTGGTATGTGCCTGTAAGACCAGCACTCAAGTGAACTCAGAATGGCGGTATGTGCCTGGAAGACCAGCACTCACAGAGAGGAAGACCCACGAGTGCAAGCCTGGGCTATGTAGTAAGAAAAAAAGAAAAAGAAAAAAGAAGAAAAAAAAAGGAAAAAGAGAGCGAGTGTGGCAATAGTGGGGGAAGTGGTGATGGGAGGGGGGGGAGGAGCCCTCCCTCCTCCTCCTCCCTAGCCCCTCCCTATACCCCCACTCGCCTGGAACCCTGGGAGTCTGAACCACACTCTGAGGGCCGTCCTCACTACCATCCTGTGAAGGATGTGTACGTGTTGTTTCCCAGGCTCTTCTCTGCTTTGTTCTCTCATCTGAAAGGTCCGCCCTCCGAGACATTCTTGAGGAAGTCTACATGAGAAGCAACGCTCACATATGGGAATGTGTTTTTATTTTGTCCTTATAGTTGATTGATAATTTAGTTAGGAACAAAATTCTAGGGAATTGTTCACCTTCAGGATTTTGAAGGCATTGCTCCTGTCTTCTTGCTTCCAGTGTTAAGTGCAGAAAGTTATGTCTGCATCCCCATCCTCTGTACGCCATCCCTATTCTCTTCCCGCAACGCTCGCCATCCCTCTGTCCCTCCCTCTCTCCTTCTCTCTGTCCCTCCCTTACCTCTCTCTTCCTCTGGCCCATTAAGATCTCCTAGAAGAGCAGATTCTGAAATTTCATAACAATATATCTAGATGAGCTATTATCATTCATTTTTCTGGGCCTTTCAAAGATTTTTCACGGAAAAGGTCATTTCTGAGATGGTAATTCTCTCTCTCTCTCTCTCTCTCTCTGTCTCTCGTCTCTGTCTCTCTCTGTCTCTCGTCTTTGTCTCTCTCTCTCTCTCTCTCTCTCTCTCTCTCTCTCTCTCTCCCCCCGGGGTTTTGTTGTTGTGTGGCTCCTTCCTGCTCTCTTTCTCTAACACCTGTCATGCAGATATTAATCCTCCCAGGCTTCTTCTCTATTCTTATCTTTTCATTGTCTTCGTGTCCCTTCTGTCCTTCTTCTAGATTTCTTCAAGTAATTCCTCCAGCTACTACTGTTATTATTACTCGTGTGCGTGTGTGTGTGTGTGTGCGTGTGTGTGTGTATGTGCGTGTGCGCGTGTGTGTGTGTGTGAGAGAGAGAGAGCAGGTGCATTCGTGCTGTGGAGCATTTGTGGAAGTCAGAGGCCAATTTGCAGGTGTCAGTTGTCTTCCATCTTGGGTAGCAGGGATCGCCTTGTCGGCCTGGCCTGCCGCCCTTCTGTCACGCAGTGTGACACCCGGCTCTGTTATCCTGCTTTAGTATCAAAGGATGGCCTTACCCTCTCTATTACAACTGTTATCCTGCTTTAGTGTTAAAGGATAGCTTTACCCTCTCTATTACAATCATGTCCTGTTGTTGCAACATCTGTAGATGTCGGTCATTCTCTTACCTTTTCTGAGTTTTTTTTTTTTTAACACTATCTGTAGCAACTGGGGGTTTTGCTTTTATTGGGGGCTCTATCTTCATCGTCTGAAGCAACACCTGGTCTCTTTGAAGACCTGCTACGTCTCATATCCTCAGTTCACAGGGTGAACTCACCATTTGCTGATTCTTTTATCTTTATAACATACTTGACCTGCATGGGCTTCAGATTCTTCACCAATAAAACAAGGATGATAGAAGCTGTTTCATGAGGGTTGCCCAAGTTCTTCCCTACATCATGGACCTCAGACTCATAACTGGATACAACTGGCTCAATAAATTTCCGCTGTCGTCAGCATCACATCGTTCAGTGGCATTCACAGAGCCTCTCAGCCAAGGAGAGGGTAAGTGGTCCGCAGCCAATGAGTTGGAAAGAAAGTCTTGTTGGCTTTCTGTCAGTTCATTAAACTGGTAAGAACACAACCCCAGGATAGGGCCGTGGTGGTGCACGCTTTTAATCCCAGCACTCGGGTGGCAGAGGCAAACAGATCTCTGTGAGTTCGAGGCCAGTCTGGTCTACGTTGTGAGCTCCAGGACAGTCAGAACTACGTGAGAGACCCTGTTTTAAGAACACAAACAAAACCTCAAGCCCAGAACTGCTGACAGTGCCTTTGCAGCACCTGTGGAAAGTCTGTTAAGAGCAAAACCAAAGTAAATAAAATCAAGTGAAAGGCTGGGAACATAGCTCACAGGCAGGTACGAGGGACACTGCTCAACTAGAGGGCGGAGCTAGGGTGGGGGCTGCAGAATCGGGATCTACTTTTGCTGAAGGCATTACGACCCCTGGACTTTCCCAAACTATAGGTCAATACATCCCTTTTTTTTCTCTTTCTTATGTCATTTTTAGTTGAATTTTCAAGTTTGCTATAAGAAGAATCTTTTTGTAGTACTAAAAAAAAATCAAGAACATACATTTAAAGCCTATGTATTTAATTTGATTTGACCACATTCTCATACTATTAAAATTAATCTTCAACATTATTTTCTGTCTGGGATTTTGCCTTATGATGCCCATTTTAATGGGAAGATAATTTTTTTTTTTTTTTTTTTTGGTTTTTCGAGACAGGGTTTCTCTGTGGTTTTTTTGGAGCTGTCCTGGAACTAGCTCTTGTAGACCAGGCTGGATAGGCAGATAATTTATTAAAATTTTAATGCTATAAATGAGGATGTCACTAAATTTCCGTGCATGGCATCATTGTTTCCTGAAAACAAACTCCCCAAGGTGGACCTTCCAGGACAAAAGTTGCACAGGATACTAAGAGTTTTGCTACATGGAGAAAACTTGGCACCACTCCCCTGGAAAGGTAAACCTGCTTCGCCCTCAGGCTGTGAGCACAAGAGAACACCTGTTCTCTCTGCATTGTCTGCCGTGGTTAATACCTTCCTTACTCTCTGCCAGATAATAATATGCACAGTGACACTGTATCTCCTTCTACTCCATGTTTCATGATTATGTGAATCACCAGCCGGGGCTAGACCTGTACATAGTGTCCTCTTGGCTAACCTAGGTGACCTGGTAATTAGTTCTGGCATTCTGTTTGCTGTGGTTTCTTAGGCTTTATTCTAGTCCTGCAAAAGTAGAAACAGAGATTTAAACATGAACAAATGTGGACAGAAGCTTGAGTTCCACATGTGACTCTGGCCAACTTAACCCTAATCCTGAAAGAGGATGAGGTGACCCAGAGGAAAGTGAGTGAGACTCCAGTGATCCTAGAACGGCTCAGCCTGTGGGGACAGGGGTTGAGGATCCTGCAAAAGTGACAGACACGTGAAGCCCAAACCAAAGGAGATGCTTGAAAGGGTGTTATGAAGGCCTATGTCCCCCTAAGTTCCCCCTCTACAATCCCATTGAGGCTAGCACCTTTCCCAAGCAAAAGGCAAGCAATTTATGCTTGGGAAGAGGGAGATGGTCTAAGCTTGGAGAAATTGCAGCAGAGGGAATGGGATGAGCTATGGGGCCGACTACAAGAAGACTGAGTGAAATTCTATACTCTGAATCGTGCAGCTCCCAATCTTGCCCCAGGCTACCCCCTGACTTGCCTGCAGCTCACGTTACTGTAATGTTAAGTTGGGAACATCACCCCAGCCCCTGGCATTCATCCTAATATTTCAAGCAAGGAGTAGTTACTTAAAAATAAAGAAGTAAAACTGCTGAGCTACCAAGCTTCTCCTCACCATACTTTAAATGACAATGGCTATCAAATAATGAACTCAACTCCCAGCCGGGTGGTGGTGGCGCACGCCTTTAATCCCAGCACTCGGGAGGCAGAGGCAGGCGGATCTCTGTGAGTTCGAGACCAGCCTGGTCTACAAGAGCTAGTTCCAGGACAGGCTCCAAAATCACAGAGAAACCCTGTCTCGAAAATAAATAAATAAAAATAAAATAAATAAATAAACTCAACTCCCATAGCAAAAGACAAAGGGAGGAAAAGAGGGAAGGAGGGAGGGAATGAGTGAGTGAAAGGCAGAGTCTCCCCGCATTCCCCCTGTACCCCACTTAACACTGCCTGCTTTAGCTCCAAGTAAGCCAACCCCACCATCAATTCCAGTCTTGGTTTAACTTCTTCCCTGTACCTAATATTTCAGGATAAAAAGGGACATTCACAAGTCACAAGCTTTCTTCCCTATAATAGTCTCTCATTTGTCATATGCTAAAGCAGAGTAAACACGGGGAGGAAAGGGTTTATTTGGCTTATAGGCTAGAGTCCATCATCAGGGGAAGTCAAGGCAGGAACTGAAGCAGAGGCCATGGAGGAATGTCGCCTACTGTCTTGTTCCCTATGGCTCACTCAGCTTACTTTTTTAGACCACACAAGACCACAAGCCTAGGGGATGGCACCACCCTCAGTGGGCTGGGCCCTCCCACATCAATCACCCATCAAGAATACCTTCACAGACTTGGCTGCGGCCAAGCTGAAGGGAGTTGTTTTCTCAACTGAGCTGAAGTTCCCTTTTCCCAGATGACCCTAGCTTGTGTCAAGTTGGCAAAAACAAACACACAAAAGAACAAATAAAACCAAAACAAAGTTTATTGAAAAAAAAATCACCAGTTCCAAGTTTGTAACTTAACCAATTCTAGACAACATTTCTCTGAGCTGAAACCTATCTTACTTGCAAATCCTGAACTAGTGCTCACCTCCGCAGCAATCGGCTACAGAAAGGCACAAGCCTGCCTCTTTTCTTCCACTCATCAACTCGCCCGCAGAGGATGGCCGAAGACCTGGGGGAGGTGACAAAGGAGTGGATGAGCAGTTCCTTCGGATGCCTGGGAGCCCTTGAGACTCAAATATCAAACTTAAGAATGGGACAAAAGCAGGGGAAGGACTGACTTCTCCATTTGACCAAATGTTCGGGACACTCCTTTTGGGATGAATGAGGCTGGAATTTGCTCTTAGAATTAACACACATTCTGACTATTTCTGCATCTACCAGCCATCTGTATATAGCCCGTACCTGGGGACTATGCCTCAGTCACCGGCTCTCTTCCCTGCCCCTGGAGAAGTGCCTCAGCCACTCTCTCTATGCTGACAGAGCTGTATTAGGGTTCACTGCGTGACAAGAACACCACTGACTGAATCCAGCCATAAGAATCCTGAACCTTCCTTGGGTTTACCCTCTTGTTTAGCTTCTTTAGGATCACAAATTATAGACTCAGTGGCCCATATCCATGGCTAGAAACCAATTATGAGTGAGTACATCCCATGATCTTCTTTTTGGGTCTGAGTTACCTCACTCAGGATAGTATTTTCTATTTCCATCCATTTGCATGCAAAATTCAAGAAGTCATTGTTTTTTACCGCTGAGTAGTACTCTAATGTGTATATATTCCACACTTTCTTCATCCATTCTTCCATTGAAGGACATCTAGGTTGCTTCCAGGTTCTGGCTATTACAAATAATGCTGCTATGAACATAGTTGAATAAATGCTTTTGTCATATGACAGGGCATCTCATGGGAAATAGACAAGATTGCCGGGCAAAAAATTGGAATCTTGGGGGTGGGGTGGGATGGGGGTGAGGGGAGATGGGGAAAGAAAAGTGTGAAGGAGGGGCTGGAGAGATGGCTCAGAGGTTAAGAGCATTGCCTGTTCTCCCAAAGGTCCTGAGTTCAATTCCCAGCAACCACATGATGGCTGACAACCATCTGTAATGGGGTCTGGTGCCCTCTTCTGGCCTGCAGGCATACAGACAGAATATTGTATACATAATAAATAAATAATTTTTAAAAAAGTGTGAAGGAGAGGATGAGGGGAACTGAGGGAATCGGGGTGATTGGGGATAAAGGAAGGTTGGATAGGGGAGCAGGGAAACTCATATCTTAGTTAAGGGAGCCACCTAAGGGTTGGCAAGAGACTTGAACTTGGAATGGCTACAAGGTGCCCAGGGCAATGTCCCCAGTTAGTTCCTTGGGGCACCTGAGGATAGGGAACCTGAAATGAAGCTATCCTATAACCATACTGATGAATATCTTGCATATCACCATAGAACCTTCATCTAGCGATGGATGGAGATAGAGACAGAGACCCACACTGGAGCACCGGATTGAGCTCCCAAGGTTCTAATGAGGAGCAGAAGGAGGGAGAACATGAACAAGGAGTCAGGACCATGAGGGGTGCACCCAACCACTGAGACAGTGGGGCCGATCTATTGGGAGCTCACCAAGGCCAGCTGGACTGCGACTGAAAAAGCATGGGATAAAACCGGACTCTCCGAACATGGCAGACAATGAGAGCTGATGAGAGGCCAAGGAGAATGGCACGGGGTTTTGATCCTACTTCATGTTCTGGCTTTGTGGGAGTCTAGACAGTTTGGATGGTGACCTTCCTAGACCTGGATGGAGGTGGGAGGACCTTGGACTTTCCACAGGGCAGGGAACCCTGACTGCTCTTGGGACTGGAGAGGGAGGAGAAGAGGAGTGGGGGGAGGGGGAGAGGGGCGGGAGGAGGGGGAGGGAAATGGGAGGCGAGGAGGAAGTGGGAAAATTTTTTTTTCAATAAAAAAAAAAAAAGAATCCTGAACCTTTAATATGAGGCTTGCCTGAGTGTGGTGGGTTAAAGACAATGGGCAAACGTGGATTTTGTCATAATCTCTAGGCTGCTTTGGCATGAGAAAAGATACAAGATGTAGAGAAACTAAAGGATCCAACAAACATGTAAGAGCTAAGATCGGAGCTCAAGAAATGGCTCAGCGGTAAGAGCGCTGGCTACAGAAGGCTGGAGTTCAGTTTCCACCACCCACACGGCTCACAACATCTGTAACTCCAGTTCCGGGGAGTCTGATGACCTCTTCTGACATCAGGCACACAGGTGGTACACATATATTTACGCAGGCAAAACACTCATACACATAAATACAAAGCAAAAAGAGATAAGATCGGAAAGCTGAAGGATGACTCCCGTCGAGCTAGATGTGTGGTGGAAGTGTAGAGTATTGGGGGATGCTGGAATAAGGGTAGCTTTGAGAAGGAAGATCATGACTGTAGGTCAAATATGTAAGTCTGAAGTGGTTGTTAAGATTTTCAAAATAATATCTTGACATAGTGTTGTGTACCTGTGACCCAGCACTTGGCGGGGCTGAGACTGGAGGATGGTGAGTTCAAGGCCAGCCTGGGCTACAGGACGAGAGGCTGCCTCAAAACCTAGAGTAAATAATTAAGAAGTTGACATGCATGAGGGGGTCTGATCTTTGAAGCAGAGGTCTGGGCTGGAGGGAATGAGGGAAGTCTCTTAATTCCCTTCCCCAGGTAATGTAATTCCACCTGAGGCTCCCAGTGGCCTATTTTAAGATAAAAGTTTCCAGCAAGACACAGAGAGCTATGCTCTCTAGCAGTAACAGAGCGGATCACAGTCAGCTTGAAACTGCTGTGAACATTGGCAACAGACAATCAGAAAGACTGGAATTCTCCACTGCCTTCAAGCCTGTACGTCTGGACTGCATTGCAATCTGTGTCTTTATTTTAAACTTTTATTAAAATAAAGCCAGGCAGTGGTGTGCACCTTTAAACCCAGCACTTGGGAAGCAGAGGCAGGAGGATCTCTGTGACTTCACTCTGTAGACCAAGTTCCAGTACAGGCTCCAAAGCTGCATGGAGAAACACTGTCTCAGAAAACCAAAATTTATTATTATTATTATTAAAAATTTTAAAATAATATATAATGTATATATACACAGAAAATCTGCCCATATATTTTGTATACAATTCAATAAATATTCAAAAGCTTAATATAATTGTATAATTAACATCAAAGACCCAAAGCTCTTCGTGTTGTTTTGGCTATTAGAACAATGAAAATTTGAAGTTTAAAAGTTCTCATAAAACCAGACATGATGGCACATACCTGTAATCCCGGTAATAGGAAAGGAAACGGGAGAATCAGTAGGTCAGGGCTGGAGAGATGCTCAGCCGTTAAGGGCACTTGTTGTTGCTCTTCCAGAGGACCTGGGTTCCATTCCCAGTGCCCTCGTGGTGGCTCACAACCACCTATAGTGGGATCTGATGCCCTCTTCTGATCTCTGTGGGCACCAAGCCTGTATATAGTGAATATACATGCATGCAGGCAAAACACCCAGACATAAAACTTTAAAATCTAAAAAAAAAAAAAAAAATACATTCAAGGCCATCCTTGGCTACTGGAGACCCTGTCTCAAATAAACAAGAGAAAGACTCTCATCCAATTGCTTAATCCATTATCAGAATTTTATTTCTCATTCCGTTCAGAACTTAGCCTGGCTGACATTCAGAACCTTGTAAAGGAGAATTCAGAGGAAGAGGTCTGGGTCTTTAATGTTTGCCTTCATTTTTTTCCTTCCTTTCCTCCATGTATCAACGTTCACTGTCTCCTCCAGAGTGAGCATGGAAGGGTGGCCAGGGAAGGGACAAATGTCGGGTGTCACCCTGAGTCCCAGTCCCCACAATGTAGCTCAAACTGCATGAGCCTTTCGTTTGACTTGTTTCATTGACTCCACTGGCGTCCGGCATCCAGAGAAGCCAAGTCTCCTCCCAGAAGGCACAGCTAGACTGTTTCTAGCCCGCTTAACTTGACCGTGCTGAGCTACTGACTCCCGCAAAGAACACTAAACACTCTCTTTCAACTAATCCCTTTTCTCTGTTAAATAGTCCAAAACTTACCCAGCCATATTTGTAAAGTATAGTACAGAAGACTTTACACACGACCATTGCAGTAAGTACAGGGGCCACTGCAATGGGGTCTCACGGTGGCAGAAGGACAAGGTTCAATTTCAAATCCAGGCGGGATGGGAAGTGGAAATTTGTACCCAAAGAACAGTACTGGAGTCTGCGAGTCAAAAATCACTAAGAGGAAACATCAGTGTTTTGGGGGGTTCTGGCTAAATTATCCTAATTCTTGATGAAGCTACACCAGGGTGAGCAGATGTCACTTGAGCCATGGTGGTGGTGCCTGGAAGAGTTCTCTGTCAGTATCTGTAGGCAGGCTTCTGATTCCGGGGAGGTTCCGTGAGCTGACTAGCAGAGTCTGTGGTGGGCTGCTAAGAACCCACCATGCTGGTTGCTGTGTACCTCCCCTTCTCCCTGCTCTCGACAATAAATCGTGTTTCGTCATGCCCAAGCAGCTTATGCACGAGCCCCAGCTGTGTGTCTGGCCCCTCTGCATAGGCTCCAACACGCCTCCAAGCGTGACCCACAGCTGCTCCCTCAGACATCAGAGGACCTTCAAGAGCGGGTAGACCTTTTCTCTGCGTTATCCCTCTTTGTTTTCGATTGACTGGTTGGTTGGTTGGTTGGTTGGTTGGTTGGTTGGTTGGTTGGTTGGTTGGTTGGTTGGTTGCTTGGTTGCTTGGTTGCTTGGTTGCTTGGTTGCTTGGTTGGTTGCTTGGTTGATTTTGAGGTGCAGCCTTACTCCACAGCCCAGCCTGGCCTTGCGATTCCTGAGTGTCAGGGTAACAGAAACACACCACTGTGACCGCTTACAAGTGGATTGTGACAACTACCTCAGCCTTGCAGATTTAAAAGAAAATGCAAAACTTCCAAACTTCAGAGCACCACTCTGGGGACTGTAAACTGGAGGCTCTGCACACCATTCTTGACTTCCTGAGAGTGAGAAAAGGCACAAGTTCTAAGAGTTCCCCCCTAAGGGAGAACACAAGCAGTAGAGAGACAGACAATAAAGAAACAGGGTGGTCCAGAGCTGGATCTCAAGCTGAGCTTACTGGCAATGATCTTTGTCTGCTGTGGCCAGTCAGTGAAGGCTGGAGGACATAACTAGTTCTTAATATGTGAAGTAGCTGGGTGGTGGTGGTGGTGGTGGCAGGTGCTTTTAATCCCAGCATTTGGAAGGCAGAGGCAAGCGGATCTTTGTGAGTTCGAAGCCTTTAGCCTGGTCTACAGAGCAAGTTCCAGGAACGCCAAGATCACACAGAGAAACCCAGTCTCAGAAAAACAAACAAAAGTGTGTGTGTATGCACAACGAGAACCTTTTCTACTTCCCCTGGCCTGGAAACTTGGGATAAGCATAGCTAAGGCATCTGGGAACCACTAGGAGCAGGGAAAGCGGATAGAGTTCAGGATGCTGACTTCAAGGACCATGAAGAATCAAGGCAATATGGCACCACAGAAGGGAGAAAATTCAAATCCAGTGGTTCACCCTTATGAATTTCCTGAAAAGAGACTCAAAATAGTTGTCATTTTAAAAGCCCAGTGGGCTACAACTTAGAAAAACAGCTACGTGAAAGCCGAGGAGCAACATAAGCGACAGAAGGCACTCACAGAGGCAGACACTGAGCCAGACATGGCTGAGAGGCCTGGAAGCCCAGCTACTCAGGAAACTGAGGCAGCAGAATGAGAAGTTTGAGGCCAGGCTGAACAACAGACACAAAGAGAGAAGTGGGGGAAGACAGGTCCCCGAGTCATGAGCCTTCCACTCTGAGTTCCTCAATTATAATGCCTTTTTATACGTATTTATTTATTCTGTGTCTCCGTGTGTGTGCACACCAGCGTATGCACCAGGCATGCACTTAGCCAGAGGACAACCTGTGGGAGTCAGGTCTCTCTTTCCACCACGTGGATCGTGAAGATTTGAACTCAGAACATCAGGCTTGGCAGCAAGCACCTTTACTCAGTGAGCCATCTCACTGGCCCTAGAATTTTTATGCATTTCACTTTTCTTGTGACTGCAGAACAAGAAAAGACACATCAACAACCCCTCTAAATTTAGCTTTATTTATGCATCTCGATCCTTGCAGGCAGGTCTTCAAGTTAAGCACTAGAGTCACTGCATACAAAGGGTTCCCCATATGTTACTCTAATTCCTCAAAGATATTGACCTGTAGCCCCTAAACCATTAAATAGGGGTACTATTATTTATTCATGCGGAAGTGAAGAAGCGGAGGCCTAAGGTGAGGCATCTAGTGGAAGTGTAGACGGAAGGGTAGACAGGCTCTTGGTCTGTGCGCCTCCACGTAGGAGGGCTGTGCCTTTGGCTGTAACCTCTGCTAATTTTATTTTAAGACTAGCCAACTATGTTTGTCTATATAACATGTTTTAAGACATATTAAATTGAGGACATGCCAGTGGGGATCAAGGTGTGTAAAATATAGCCTTATTAAAAGGGGGGGAACTAAACGGAGGGGAGCATTTTAAAACAGAGGGAATTAGGTTAAAAAGAAGGGAAAACTGATGGTAAAAATCACACATGCACACACAAACACATACACAGAGAGAGAGAGAGACCTTAACTGAAAACCACTCTACAAACACCAATAAATGAAATACTTAAGAGAACCAGAAAGCCCAGTGAATTCCCAGTTCCCCCCAAATGGGTCTATGGATGAACACACCAGTCAAGATCCGATGAACAAGAGAATCTCAATTTTTAAAGAAGAAGGCAAAGAATCCAAAAGACCCAAAACAGCCACACTACCTGACCTCCAGACCTGCAGAGAGCTGGCAAATTAGTCTGTGATCATATAGCAATGAGGCAGAACTATGTGCACAGCAAGGGACATCACCACCAGTGTAATTCTGATGTAACAGACCCTTAGGTTAACGGAACAGAGTCCAAAACTAGACCACACATACACAGTCAACTGAGTTTCAAAAGACCCTGGAGAGATCACATGGAAAGTACAAAGCACAGAGCTTAACCCCCACCTCACCACACAAGGTCAGTCAGAGCGGCTTACAAGCCTTAATGCATGGGTCAAGCCTACAAAACTTTCAGACAGAAATGTAAGAAAAAATGTTGTGACTTCAGCTTTGCTCATGTTTTCTTAGAACATAAAAATATGAACCACAAAAGAAAAGTTAATAAAACACACTTTATAAAAATTTTAAACTGCGCTCTACGAAAGCCACTATCAGGACGTTGAAGATAGAAGGCGTAGACTGGGGTAAAATATTTGTAAAACCTGCATCTAATTTAAAAAGTTGCACTCCAAATACATAAAGAACTTTTGCAACTCTATAGCAAGAAGGCAAACAGCCCAATTTAAAAACAATTAGGCCAAACATTTTAACAATAGACACTTCACCAACAAAGATAAGGAAGTGGCAAATTAGTCCATGAAGACATATTTAACATTACAGCCACCAGGGAAATGCAAATAAAAACTAGAATAACTAAAATATAAAAGACTGCCGGAGGCAAAAGCTGCTGAGGCTGTAGTTTATCTAGAACACAGCAGGTGGGAAAGACAGACAGACATCTGTAGAAAACAGCTTGACAGTTTCTCATAAAGTTCACCAGGATTGCCACGTGACTCAGTGATTCCACTCCTAGGTGTTTACCCAACAGAAATGAAAACACATGCCCACAAGAAGATCTGATGCCATATATTCATAACAGCATTAAACTGTGTTCAAAGCAGCAGCATTTCATAAAGCCCAAATTTGGAAACAGTCCAAATGCTCCTAATAGGTAAATGGATAGACAAACTGCAGTATGTCTATATGATCAAACAATGCTCATCTATATAAGGAACGAATGTGATGGGCCTGGCGCCACAGGCCTGTAATCCCAGCTACTTAAGAGACTAAGGCAGGAGGATCACGATCATGTCCAAGGCTATCTTGGGCATCTGAGTGAGGACCCAACATCTTCTTCTGACCTCTATGGGCAATAAGCACATGGTACACATACATAAACACACGCAAAATGCTCACACATAAAATGAAAAAGTGAAATAAAAACATCTAAAACATTTTAAGAGTTAACTGTGGTGGTGTACAACTTAATCTCATCACTTGAGATGCAGAGACAAGCAGATCTGTGTAAGTTCAAGGCCAGCCTGGTCTACATAGTAAATTCCAATCATGCCATGGCTATATAATGAGACCTGTTATCAAAACAGATAGATAGATAGACGGATAGATAGATAGATAGATGATAGACAGACTGACAGACAGATGACAGATACAAAGATAGATGATAGACAGATGATAGACAGACAGACAGACAGACAGACAGACAGATAGATAGATAGATTTAGGAAGCAGGGAAATGAACACGAATAAGCTTTAAGTGAAATCAAAACACTCCTTCCTAACTCTGCCACTAATATAACTTAAAACTAGAGACATTATAGTAGAGAGGAAACTAGGCATGATGGTACACACCTTAACTATAGAATTTAGGAGGTTATAGCAGAGAGATAAGGAATCCAAAATCACCCTTGGCTACACAGTAAGTTCTAGGCCACCCTGGTTTATGTAGACTGTCACAAAAGGAAAAAAAAGTTCTTTAATTTTTGTTTTGTTTTTCTGAGACAGGGTTTCTCTGTCCAACAGCCCTGGCTATCCTGGAACTCACTTTGTAGACCAGACTGCCTCTGCCTCAAGAATACTAGAATTAAAGGCGTGCACCACCACACCCAGCCTTTTTACATTTTTTAAAGTAGAGATAGAGACCTGAAAATCTCCATGGCAAATCTCATGGAAAGAACATGGCATCAGCTCCCTAGTTGTGGTTGTGGTTGTCTAGTTGTTTGTTCTGTTGGTTGTTGTTGTTGTTTAAATTTGAATGGTTTATTGCCTATTTCACAGATTTATTGGTATCCACTTCACCTTTGAACTCTATACAGAGCAGGTAATCATTAAATGTTTGTTCACATACTTAGAGGATTGTTAGTTTTTTATTTGTGTGTGTGTATGTGTGTGTATGTGTGTGTGTGCACATGCTATTATGCATGTGTCCATAGATGCCAGAAGAAGAGCTAGATCCCTTGGAGCTGGAGGTATAGGTGGTTTTGATCCACTGGAAGTTGATGATAGGAACCAAACTTGGGTCCTCTGGAAGAGCAGCAAACACTCTTTTTTTTTTTTTTTATAGATTTCTGCCTCCTCCCCGCCACCGCCTCCCATTTCCCTCCCCCTCCCCCAATCAGCCAGCAAACACTCTTAACAAGGGAATTCTCTCTCCAGTCCTTTGTCTGGGCCCTACAGATCCAGGATTGGATGTTAGAGACGCTCCTGTAGACACCAGTGATCAGTACACACAAGCAAAAGTTCCCAGAAACTTTCTCCTGAGAAAGACCTGCAGCAGACCAGGAAAGGGAGAGTCTAAGAAGACAAAACCCTTCCGACATGTTCAATAGTGCAACAGTGGTTTGAATGTTACGGGAGCAACCAACCTCAAATTTCCATTTGGGTTTACGGCCCACACCACAGGACAGAACCATGCTTGGAACTGAGGACCCCACCTAGAAACCATGACCGGGAGGAGGACCTGCTACTGTTATTTTTGCTAAATGGGCCCACTACCAAATAGCCTTCTAAATACCTGTTTTGACATCCATAGATTAAAGTGGTTCTCAACCCTCATCAGGACAGCTTCATTTTGAACTGAGTACGAATCCATTCAGAGCCCTGCATACGAGAGCAGAAGGTGAGTTACTGTGTAGTCTGCAGCCCAAATGATACATCTGTTTCATGCCCCTCCACACATTGCTCAAGGAACACTGCAGGAGGGGGATGGAGAGAGTGAAAGAGCCAGAGGAAACAGGGACTGCTGAGAAACATCGTCTTCAGGACATGTCAGAACCATTGTACTCACGAACTTACAATGGCTGTGGTTGCCTTCTTAAGACCTTCTCAAGGTCAGTCCAGTCAATATTCCATCAGAGATGGGGAAAGTTCTCACAAATGCACCCCTTGGCTGAGGAGCTGTTAATCCCACAAACAAGAGTGAAGACCACTACCCAAATGCTTTTCTCAAATTATGCAAGCGTTATTTTCTGTCAGACAGGGCTATCTCCCTAAAGCAGGGTTTAAGAAAATAGCATTGAACACAGGAGAAGGTGGGGTTTATATTAGCCCCAAAACTGCAAGGCTGGGGTGCAGGGGTTAAGGGATTTTATTTTATTCTATTTTATTTGGTTATGTAGGAACTTTGCAGGACATTTTGGTTTACCAGGGTGGAGGTTAGGATGTAGGGTGTGGAACAAGTCAAAATCCAGGACATGGGTCAAGACTTGATCAAAGTCAATTTTACAGAAAATGGGAATGAACTTATTTTGATTTTTAGTCTTAAGATGAAGTCAGGAGGGCCCATCAGAGCTTCAGCAATTGAAGTCTTTGGGGGTAGGGAGAGTCAATTTTATCAAAGAACCTCTGCCGGACGTTCACGCTCCCATAGATGGTCCTGCACCCATGTACATAAAGATAACACTGGACTCAGGGAGTTCTCAAAAGAAAACATGAAGTTGAGAGGAGGATGTGGGGGAATGCTGGGGAGGACTTGGAGGTATGGGGGGGTGATATGATCAAAATACATATATGAAATTCTCAAATGAAGACTTAAAAACAAAACGTTTTAGACAATAATCATCCTGTGTCAGCAAATACCAGAAACCGGCCACAGCCTGTCACCCCGGATCAGCCAGGGCTTAGTGGGGAGTCAGACTCCTGCCACCTATGACGAATCATATGATGCCAGGGTGATATCAGGAAGACTCAGTGGGTATCCGGCACTTCATCCTCACGTGGCAGTGATGAGGAACATCCTTCAGACATCCGGGATCCCACGTGGTAGTGATGAGGATCATCCTTCAAACATCCGGGATCCCACATGGTAGTGATGAGGAACATCCTTCAAACATCCGGGATCTCACGTGGTAGTAATGAGGATCATCCTTCAAACATCCAGGATCTCACGTGGTAGTGATGAGGATCATCCTTCAGACATCCGGGATCCCACGTGGTAGTGATAAGGAACATCCTTCAAATATACGGGATCTCACGTGGTAGTGATGAGGATCATCCTTCAGACATCCGGGATCTCACGTGGTAGTGATGAGGATCATCCTTCAAACATCCGGGATCTCACGTGGTAGTGATGAGGATCATCCCTCAGACATCCAGAGAAACCCTTTGGGGATCCTTGGCTTCCATCCCATGAAGCAGGAAGCAGGTGCTTTCCCTTCTCATAGGGGTCAGAGTGGCCGCCAAGGGAATGCTTTTTAAAAGGCATGTGCTGATTTCTGTGACTTGAAAGGTTGGGGTGGCCTGAGTACAGGTACAGCGAGATCCAGGGATTCAAATTATGTCACCTCCTCCCTCTCCCCCTCCTCCCTCTCCCCCTCCTCCCTCTCCCCCTCCTCCCTCTCCCCCTCCTCCCTCTCCCCCTCCTCCCTCTCCCCCTCCTCCCTCTCCCCCTCCTCCCTCTCCCCCTCCTCCCTCTCCGATTTGTTTTCCCCTACCTCCCCCCCTTTAAAATGTCAGGGGGAACCACACGGGGCTCCTAGGCTTCCATTTCCACTAAAGCAGGGACAAGGGACCAGTCTTGTTTCTGCTGGAATCAGGGGAGGATGCTAAGCATTTTCTCTGTGCCCCTGATAGGCCTCCCTCCAACTTCTCTTCTTCCACATTTTCTGTCCACTCTGGTAGGTTCTGAGCAGGGAGAGTCAAGTGGACTCAACAAGTCTATGGTCTACAGCAGCCACAGCTGAAACAAAGACTGCATTCTATTTCCATCAAAGGTCCAGAAAAGTCCTCTTTGGCTCCAGTTAGCCCCTCTGGCCACGTGCCCATCATCTTATACAATCCAACAGGGTGTGGCACCTACGTCGCTAGTTTCTGTGGATTGCTGAGCAGGAGGTAGGCAAATCCACCAAGCAGCCTGAGTGTCATCAGCAACACCAAGGAGGACTCTCTGCTGGCTGAGTGAGTCTTCAGACTCCACTGTCCCCCTAGATAAGGACAAGTACCTCTCCATTAAACCTCATAAGGTGCCCTGAGGAGCCTGTCATGGGTTAATATTGTTCAAAATCACGTAAAAGATTGTCTGACTTGGCCCGGAACAGTGGCAAAGGCCTTTGATCACCAACAGATCTCTGCTAGTTTGCGGTCAAACTATGCATATGAGCTCCAGGACAGTCAGGGCTACATAGTGAGGTCCTGTCTCAAACAGAGTCTGACTCAAAATAAGTGTCATAGAACTGGGGCCTGTAGCATGGATGAAGGGTCCTGGAGAAAGGAAGAGGCATATCCTAACAGGGAGAGTGGAGGGCTGAACAGATTCAGTGTTAAAAGGAGTGTGACCTGATTTGTACCGAACTGGTAAAACAAGACACACTGGTGGAACTCCTTTTTGCTGTTTTGATTCATAGTTTAATAACCACAAGACTGTTTTGAAGTGTCTGCTTAATCAGGAGTACAGACTGGGAGGGAACAAATCCTTAATACTGGTTACAAGACAAACTGGACACCAAATTCTAACTATAAAGACAAGAGTTCCTGGAGAGACGGCTCAGTGGTTAAGAGTGTTTGCTCCTCTTGCAGAGGACCTGTGTTCAGTTCCCGGTATCCATGACAGATGGTAGCTCACAACTGCCTGTAACTCCAGCTTCAGGGGACTCTATGGATCCCAGCAAGCATCCAAACACACGGAACACACAGAGACACAAATTTTAAAAAATCTTTTAAAAAAATAATTAACCACAAAAAGACTATTATTAGTGACTCAATCATGTGCTATCAAATAGAGCTGCCTCTTGGAGGGCATCTATATTAGGTTGACAGGGAGCTGAAGCCTCTCACATCAAAGGGAAGACAGAAGACTTCCTGCTCGGGTAGAAACAGGACTATGCCCTGGGGCACAGTAGCCACAGAGGCCCTGCCCACAGGGAAGAAGGAACATTTGTACCTGGCACACAAATTCCCCAAGTATCTCACAACACAACCTACCCAGTGCCAGCATTCAGTAGAAACAGAGATGGCATGAAAACCAGACGGCAGGATCGCCCCCTCCACCCACTTAGGCTGTGAAAAACAAGACAGTATTTAAAATTGCATCAGCCAAGACATGGGAAGGAGAGCTTTCTCTTTCTCCAGAAACCCAGAAGAAAAAAAAAGTATAATTAATACCATCAAAAATAAGGGTGGATGTGGAGGGGGAAAATTTCCCATGTCCCCTCCCTCTCGTACCTAGACAAAGAATTACTGGCAATTACTGACTGCTGGGAGAGGAAGAATTAGCCTCTTCCAGGGGTGAGCCCCCTTATTGATTATCCAATACAAAGTGGTCAGCCCTGAAATCAAATACATGCAAACAACAAAATCGGACTCAGAAGGTTGTAGTTAAATATTTCGGAAAACATATACACACATACATACATGTAAGTAACAGTAAAAATCAAAGAGATTATTAATTTAAGAGAGGGACATGAAAAGGGATGGAGGGAGAGGATAGGGGAGGGGTTGGAGGGAGGAAAGGGAAGGGGTGCTGTATACTCCCATGGCAGCTAAGTGAGGGGCCAGCCTCCAGTCAGCACCAGGGTCTACAAAAAAACAAAAAACAAAACAAAAAAAAAAAAACAAAACCAAAACCAAACAAACAAACAAAAAAAACCCCACAAATGCAGCTAAGGCTAGACTTTTCTACCTGAGGGGTAAATAAGCAAACACAGACTTCTGACTTCTTTTACTTTATCTTAAATATGCTCTCTAAGGCTGGGCAGTGGTGGTGCATGCCTTTAATCCCAGCACTCAGGAGGCAGAGGCAGGAGTATCTCTGTGAGTTTGACGCCAGCCTGGTCTACAAGAGTGAGTTCCAGGACAGGCTCCAAAGCTACAGCAAAATCCTGCCTCAAAAAACAAAAAAACGAACAAACAACCAAACAAACGGCTCTCTAAGAATCTGTCTCTGCCCAGCTACCTTCTTTACACACAGCTACATATCTCTCTTTACACACATCGTCTCTCTCCTACACGATCGTACATCTCTACACACAGCTACATCTATTTTCACCAGGCTGCATTCTTTCCCTTACATGCCCTTCTCTTCTGAGTCTCTTCTCTGTGCACCTGCATCCTCCTTGCCTCCCCAGTTTCCAATCTCCACACAGCACAGCTGTGCATCTCATTCACACAGCACAGCTGTGCATCTCCACCACACAGCACAGCTGTGCATCTCATTCACACAGCACAGCTGTGCCTCTCATTCACACAGCACAGCTGTGCATCTCCACCACACAGCACAGCTGTGCATCTCATTCACACAGCACAGCTGTGCCTCTCATTCACACAGCTATGCATCTCATTCACACAGCTGTGCATCTCATTCACACAGCTGTGCATCTCATTCACACAGCTATGCATCTCATTCACACAGCTGTGCATCTCATTCACACAGCTGTGCATCTCATTCACACAGCTATGCATCTCATTCACACAGCTATGCATCTCATTCACACAGCTCTCCACCACACAGCACAGCTGTGCATCTCATTCACACAGCTGTGCATCTCATTCACACAGCTGTGCATCTCATTCACACAGCTCTCCACCACACAGCACTATACACCGTTCCTAGGCACAGTTCCTCTACGGAGCAGCAGCTCTCTCACACAGCTCCCTCTCTCACACTCGCACACACTCACTCTCTCACATGGTGCACGCACACACACACTCATTCTTTACTGACTCTTTCACTCATTCACTTTCTCACAATTCTTCTTCATCTTTCAAGCCTTCTCTCTCTGCCCATTCAGCTACATCCCTCACTCGGCACACACACACACACACACACACACACACACACACACTCACTCACACCTCTGCCCAGCTCTTTCAACAGCAGCCCTCTACATAGCTCTACATACCACTCCTCTCACAGCCAAACTCTGGACAATTACATGTTACATGTTCAGGGCCTGACCCATTCTCATAGCACAAGATAAGTCACGTAGTTTCTCTTAGGTTAGCGATGTCACATTGGCAGGCCAATGAATAGAGCTTGGTCATGCACATAGCTCACAGTTGACGAAGGTTCCAGACAGAAAATGACATTGGAATTTAAGACTTAACAATAACAATTAGATTGGTAAGGAGTATGTGCAGAAAGTCCATTACTGCATGAGGCTTATGTCTACCAAAGTGACCTCAAGCCTGACCTTGAGTTAGCAACAAACACCTCAAAAATGACCTCATGTAGCTGTCTCTATGGGCAACCAGATATTTGTCTCCTGGGTCAACCAGTTTGTTTTTGAATATGTTCTGAAGTCCAAAACTACTTATCTTTGTGACTGAGAAAACTATTACTTTCCTATGTCAGTCTGAATAATGAAAAATACCCTAGTGTTATTTCTATTCATCAGAATTATACAGATTAAGCAGAAATCATCTTCCTGACTACCCAGAGTTATATATGTGCTCAATAGATGGAATATTTATATGAGATAAACACACATGCAGTGGGAAAACACCCATAGCTGTTATTAGGGAAGGAATGCAGTTCTTAGGGAAGAAATGAAGTGACACATGAGAGAAATTACAGACAGGAGCAAGCGGCCATTTATAGCCAGTGACCCATGGCTTTGTCTAGTAGGGCTCCACAACAGGGAGTTTAAAGTCTGGTGGGTTGACTTGTTAAATATCAGTTGTCACCTGCTGTATACTTCCACGGCAGCACTCAGCAAAGGAGTAAAGTGATACAATTCTATTTTATTTTAAAATGCACCCAAATAATAAATAAAAAAATAATGGTGGACAATGCAATCGTGACAGGAACTGGAATTCACTAAACGAAACAATTAGAGGCCTTGGAAGTGGAAGATGACAACTGGTGGAACAGGAAGGTGGGCAAAGCTGAAGAGTCAGCTGTTGCCCTAGAAGACCTGGCTGCCAAATTCTCTAAAACTGCGACACCCAGAGATAAAGGTTTATAAATGGAGGGAGGAAATACTGAAGAAATATGAAAAGTATGTCTAAGAATTCTAACATTAATCTAAAAGTTCAAAAAGAAAAGATGAAAAACAATAGGAGGCAAGACACTCTTTTAAGAAAGAATGTTCTTCTGGACATGGTGGTTCATGCCTATAATCCCAGAACTTGAGAAGGTAGGGTTGGGAATTCAAGGTCATCACTGGATACCTCTGAGCCAACTTTCCATTGAGAGGTCACAAGTAACTTACTTGATAACCATAGGCAAGCAGATGATACTTAGCATTGCACATGCTTCTGTGACTGCAATACCTCCTAGTAAAGGAGCACAGGATGATCCAGATGGAGCGGCCTCTTCAAATTGGTCCAGGATGTCTCCTGCAGTTTTAGTTGCATCAAAATCTAAATCTGCTTTTTTAGTTGCACTGAATTCAAGGATTCATTAACATCATGCCAAATCCCTCTCAGATGAGTTCTAACCTTTTTTCCATCCATTAATACTTTTAATGTGAACAGAAGTGGTTACAAATAGTAACTGGTCAATACCATAATTCTAGTATGATAATTAACAATGGACACACAATTGGTTGAATTGCAACCCTTATAACTTAGTTCTAATCAAAGGAAATGTTTTATGGTGAGGTTCTGAGTCTTTTTCCTCTCCTAAAGTCTAATGCATTGCAGCTACCAGCTTCCAAAGATATGTTTGAGCTGCTTCAGTTCCCCAGTACCGAATGCCAACAGTAAAGCTTTTATTCCACTCCTCGTATACCGGAGGGACTTTAGTCACACATCACCTTCATAATAGTGTTTGATTGGATGATGTGAATCAAACTCTCGACAGTGTCTAAGCTATTCTACTCTTGTATTGTACGATTTTGACAGAATCCCTTCTTTGAGCTTTAGTGTCTGAGTATAAACCTGGAATAATAACTTCTCAGAAATTTGTAGGAGTAAATTAGACACATTGATTTTCTTAGTTCAAACACACCTTAGTTCAAATAAAACCTGTATGGTTTCATTTGCTTGTTTTTCAGACATGATCTCAAGCCCAGGCTGGCCTTGAACTCCTGATTTTCCTGCCTCTGCCTCTCAAACCTGGAGATTATAGGCAAGCCCCACTACCCCCTGTCTTGTTCAGTTATAGACACTGGAAGAAAACAGTTAACACCAGAGAATTTGATCTTGGAAAATCATTGGTTTAGTTGTTGTAGATGCCTTATATTTAACTTACCTTGAAGGCCATCTTGGTTTTGGAAACATGGGAAGCAAGGCAGACCTTAAAAAAGAAATAAGATTGTTTAAAAGGTAAGTTTTTTAACATAATAAAATAATATTAGGACTTACTTGGGTATAGTTCAGTGGCAGAGTACATGCTTAGGTTTATGAGGCCATGGGTTTGGTTCCTAGCACAGAGAGAGAGAGAGAGAGAGAGAGAGAGAGAGAGAGAGAGAGAGAATATTAACTGCCTTCAATTATGCCATTACTGAGGAGAAGGCCTGCAAATAAGACAAAGCAAAGCATTTTCAGGACACGGCATCTACGGTGTGGGGAATGTGGGTGTTGTAAATCAAATCAGCCAGAGGGACATTTCTGATTACAGGAATGATTAAAAACATTTTAAGAATATAAATGGCAACTGGGCATGGTGTCACTTCCTTGCTGTCAATTTCACAGGAGCACACACACACACGCACACACACACACACACACACACACGCACATGCACGCACACCACCAGACAGCTTACAAGGGCTCATCCCTGATTTTCTATCTACTGCCACTGTTGGGTATTCCCTTTGCTTCCCTGTCACGGGGAGGTGCCGTCTCCCTGCTATTTAGAGCCGCGTTTCTCTGCTCCTGGAGTCTTTAAGACATTATTTTCTAATTGCTACCTGTTCCACCTCATAAAAATTTAACACCTTCAACACGTTTACCTACTGTGCTCTTTGGGGGGGCACAAACTACGGGAATAGCTAAGATGTGTTGTCCTGCTTCCCTAATGAGAATTCATCACTGTGAGCCCATTCTTCTTCCACACATTCTCAGAATTTTCTCTCCGCCTACAGCAGTGGTTCTCAACCTGCGAGTCGCAACCCCTTTGGTGCTGAACAATCCTTTTACGGGTATCAGCCACCCTATATATCATATGTGCATCGTGGTTCATAACAATAGCAAAATTACAGTTAGAAGAAGCATCAGTGAAAATTATTTTATGGTTGGGGGTCACCACAACATGAGGAACTATATTAAAAGGTCCCAGCAATCGGAAGGTTGAGAACTGTTGTGCTACAGGGTCTTCCACCGCTTCCTACAGGGTCTTCCGTCCCTTCTGC
Source organism: Chionomys nivalis (assembly GCF_950005125.1). NCBI lineage: Eukaryota > Metazoa > Chordata > Mammalia > Rodentia > Cricetidae > Chionomys > Chionomys nivalis. Next base: position 51,780,087 of record NC_080092.1, on the reverse strand, counting down.
CTCTTGCTCGTCCTCCTGATCGCCCTCTCCAGCTCTCCTCCCGTCTTCATCGTGGACTTACTTCCTGGAAGACTCACTGTGCGTCTGCCTGTCCTTTGCCTCTGTCTCCAATGAACTCTCCTTCTCCATGAACGGAAGAGCCCAGATCTCTGCATCACCCTCAGAGAGTCATCCATCTGCGCTCCCAGGTGAGAGAATGTTAGCTGTGATAGCCCGGTGAAAGCAAAACCAGGTGCCGAATGAAACTTTGCCCCTGCTCTGTGGAGGCATGATGTTGGAAAGTGAGAGTTGTATATTTTAATAGGGCATGTGTGATGGTTATGTATACCATAACCAAAATAATTAATACATCTACATATCATCTAGCAGACATTTTATTCTTTGTATACCTGGTATTGTTTATATTATGCTTATTTTAAAATGAATACTGATTCCTTATGAGAACACCTGAATTCTCGTAGTAAAATTCAGGCATACGTTATTATGTTCTGTGCAGATTTATGCATCTTATAAGTGAGGTCTTGTATACTGTGACCAATATTTCCCCTTTTCTTCTAACCCCGAGTGCTGCTGCTGCTTCTTCTTCTTCTTCTTCTTCTTCTTCTTCTTCTTCTTCTTCTTCTTCTTCTTCTTCTTCTTCTTCTTCTTCTTCCTCTTCCTCTTCCTCTTCCTCTTCCTCTCCTTCCCCTCCTCCTCCTCCTCCTCCTCCTCCTCCTCCTCCTCCTCCTCCTCCTCCTTCTCCTCCTCCTTCTCTTTTGGATTGTTGAGTCAGGGTCTCTCTGTGTAGTCCTGGCTGTCCTGAGACTCAATCTGTAGACCAGGTTAGTCTCAAATTCACAGAGATCCACCTGTCTCTGGGGCATTTTCTTTGATTGCAAACTTTGATGTAGGAGGGCTCAGTCCACTCTAGGCAGTGCTGCCCCTAGGCAGGTGAACCTGGGGTCTACACAAACGAGCTGAGTAAGGCACAGAAAGCGACCCAGTGAGCAGCTTGCCTCCATGGTTTCTGCCTCTGCTCCTGCTTGAGTTCCAGCTCTGCCTCCCCTCAGTGCCGACTATGATCAGGGTAAAGAAGCAACAAATAAATAGAAAACCAAAAAAGAAAAAAGTCCCTTTCTTCCTCAAGTTGCGTTGGGTCAGTGTTCCATGACAGCAATGTAAATCAGATGAGGACATGCTAGCTCCCAGGAACCATTTGACTGTTAGTTCAACTTTTCTTTTCTTTAGGTTCCATATAAGGTGGAAAGCAGCTAAGGAAGTCACCAGTGTCTGTCTCTGCCCCCCACATACACACAAACACACACCACCAACAAACCGATTAACAAAAATAAATAAATAAATAAATACATGAATCATATATATATAACTACAGAGCTCCAAAGATTTCTGTAAGATGAGTCAGGCCACACACACAGAGCCCTTTGTCTCTGAGACAAGGTTTTACTATACAGCCTAGCCTGGCCCTGAACTCATAGAGATATGCCTGCCTCTGCCTCCGAGGTACTGGAATTAAAAGTGTGAACCAACCACGCTCTCTAAGAAAGCTATAGGAAAAAAGGGTGGGGGGGACAGTATAGCATGGGTTTTTTTCTTTTCTTTCCTTTCTCTTTCTTTTTTCTTCCATGTTCACTATTTTATTTATTTCTCTCTCATATATTACATCCTGACCACAGTTTCCCCTTCCTCTTCTCCTCCTAGTCCTCCCTCATGCACTCCTCCTCCATTTCCCCTCAGAAAAGGACAGGTCTCCCAGGGATATCAACCAAACATGTCTTAACTAGGCTTTTTCTTTTGGGCCACAAACCAGCTCTCAAATCATGACACAGAAACTCATTAATAGCTGTTACTGTTTGGCCTAGCTTAGGCACATTTCCAGCTAGCTCTTTTAACTTAAATTAACCTGTTTCTCTTTACCTTTTACTCGGAGCTTATTACCTTTCTTATTTCTGTATATCTTACACTGCATCTCTATGCCTGGCTGGCTGGCAGTTGCCTAGCTTCTTGACCCAGGCGTGTCTGGCGTGTCCAGCATGTCCCTCGTTCTCTCTTTCTTTTCTCGTTCTTCCTCTTCTCTCTTCTTCGGAGCCTAGATTTCTCCTATTTATTCTCTCTGCCTAGCAGCCCTGCCTATCCCTCTTCTGCCTACTTATTTGCTGTCCAGCTTTTTATTAGAGCAATTGGATGTTTTATATAATTAAACAAATGCAGCATAAACAAAAGTAACACACCTTTACACTTAAAGTAATAGAACACAGCTTTGCCTAGGTAAAGTGATAGTCTACGACACGTGGCATATCAAGCTGCAATAAGATTAGGCACCTTCTCTCGAATTAAGGGTAGGTGAGTTAACCCAATGGGAGGACAAGTGTCCCAAAAGCAGGCAAAAGAGTCAGAGACCACCCCACTCCCACTGTCAGGAGTCCCACAGGAGCCAGGCTAAACAAATGAATAAAATAATTTAAAACAACCCACCAAATAAAAACAACCCTCCTGGTCTCTTCCCTGGGACTTGAGTCCCCCATGTATACTCTCCAAAGGCACACAGTGCTCTCCTTCCTGGTCCTTCCTTTTCCATGCCCTCTTCTCCACTCCAACACTCCCATCATACAGAGTTGAGGGTGAAGGAAAAGGGAAGAAATCTTCTACATCGTTCAATATTAAGTCCTCTCCGAAAGACTGAGACGTCTCAGGAGAGGGCTGCATCAGCAGAAGAGCACCCATGATCCCAAGGGAGAACCCTCCGCAACTAGACTCAACTCCAGCTCAGGACACTGTCGGAAACCAGCCGACCTGTTCAAACGTGGATGAGGAGTTCGTCCTGAAAGGTGGAGTAAGGATTGAGGAAAGAAATAGACAAGAGACAGAAGACAGAGTTGGGAGGGCATCCACTGAATACTGTATCTGCCCAAATTTATTTCTTATAGCTGGAATATACCCCAAGCCAAAGGGGGAGGGCAAAAGACCTTCCTAACAGGACACAAGGAACAAACGAGTGTTAGCTAATTTCTTAATCCTCAGAACGGCTAATAACCACACCCTAAATTAAACATTCTGTTATCTGGCCTTGAGGATCAAGGTACCTAGCAACCACACCTTAGATCAAATATCCAGTTATCTGACCTTAAGGATCAAGAATAGGTTTGAACTCTCTAACCTTAAGTCAAGATGGAACCAAGTCAAATCTGTGGGCTCCCACAACACTGTGGATGGATGGAAAGAGCCTTGACACAGCCACCTAGTGCCACAGTCACGCTTGGGGACCCTGTCCAAACTCGTGTGAACCCGGAGTTTGGAAGCTCTAGTTTGTGTCTCTGCTGTGGCCTATTCAAGGCATCCCAGAAGCACTAGGGAATGACGCTATTAGATTTCACAGGACAAAGTTTCCCTTGCCACACCACCAGACACCAGATACCAATGACCACACTCAGAGAGGGAAATTATGGTTGTCCTACAAGTAGAGACAGGTGGGTATCCAAATTAGTAATTAGAAAAGTAAATATTACATTATCTGCTTTGAAATCATATCCTATGGTCACACGCTTAAAATTACATGGTTAATAATGACTTTCTTATGAGCAAATGCCTCAAGAAACTAATATGAGTTAATATAGCCCATTGCCATACATGAACTCCAAGGAATAACACAGCAAAGACACTAGAGGCATCACCCCAAGAACTGACTGCAAAGTGAGGCACACTGGCCTGGGAGAGAGAACAAGGATGGGACTCTTGTGTTTGGAAAAAGTTTTAAGAAGCATCTTTGGCTATGGATTCAAGGGTCACCCTGCTCGTCCACATTCCCGGGGCATAACCCAGTGAAAGAAGCTTTGATCAAGAAGTTAAAAGTTGCAGAGACAGGTCATGGGAATGTAGGAGTTGGCTTTTGGCGCAGACAGCAGGCACTGGAAGTCTGGACCAAGAGTTTAAGCTTTGAAGTGTACACCTGTGCCAACGTGAACTTCCCACTGCAAAGGGCCAGACCAAACCAAGGCCTTGATCCTTCTTGTGCCAAATGTAGGTAGATCATAGCATCAGAGGACAGATTTCAAATATGATGCTGAATTCTCTTGATTAAAAAGTAAGGAAAGGAGCTAAGCATGGTGGCACACACCTTTAAGCCCAGCACTCCGAAGGCAGAGGCAGACAGATCTCTGTGAGTTCTAAGCCAGTCTGGTCTACAGAGTAAAACTCTCTCAAATAAATAAATAATAAACAAACAAATAAATAGGATGGGCGGGAGAGAGGAAGGGAGGGAGGGAAGCATCTGAGAGGATGTATTGGAAAGTTCTTTTCTATTTCTGAGGAAGTTGTGTGAATCTACAGACCTCTACAAGCCTGGAGCCAGCTTTATTACTCAGGAATGTGCGTCTCAAGGACTTGGTAGATTTGCAGTATGCATGCAAAGGGAGACAGGGCCTCTGTGTCTAAGCTTTGTTTGAGGGGGTGAGATCCTACCTAACTCAGACAGGCACTTCCTTTGCTCTGTGAACTAGTCTCCTCTCAGAAAAATACAGGAGGAGTTTGTTTTCTCACTAATCCATCTAGGCAGACACAGATGCTCACTCCAGTTCCCAAGTGGGTCTAGGATGTGCTGTGTATGACACAGGGCACCATCAAGTCCTCGTACCTGAGGCTTGAAGGAGGGGCTCATCTGTTTTATTTAGAATTTGTTATTTGTTTGTTTATTTTAAACTTTGTTTTTATTTTATGTGCATGAGTATTTTGCTTACGTGAATATCTGTGTACCACGTGCATGCCTGGTGTCCACAGAAGCCAGAAGAGGGCATCAGATCCCCTAGGAGTAGAGTTGTAGATGATTATGAACCATCCTGGGGGTGATGGGAATCGAACCCAGGTCCTCTGCAAGAACATCCAGTGCTTCCAACCTCTGAGCCATCTCTCCAGCACCTGTAACCCAGACCAGCCTGGAATTCCCTATGTAACATGAGCTGTCTTTGAAATGTTGACGGCCCTCCTGCCTTAGCCTTTCAGACACTGGCATTCTATGTGGGGTACCTGCCTTGAGGTTAGTTGTCATTTACTCTGGGGACTGCAGTGGGCTGTACCTGTGTGTCTGTATGACGTTCCTCTCATCTTCGCAATTTCTTCACCTGTGATGTACATCACACTCCTATTTAAGGCTCGCTCTGTAAAGAAAGTTGTCTTCTTCCTCTGCTACTGTTATGGAGAGGTTTCCAGGGTTGGGAGAAGATTTTAATATATATGCTCCCCGACTTGAGGCGTAGCTCAGTGGTAGAATGTTTGCGTAGCATACATGAGGTTCTGAGTTCAGTACTCAGCACTAGATAAACAATTACAACTTGAACGTATCTTCCCAGTCTACCACATTGCTTGAAAACCAGTGAAAAATGAAGGAGGGAGCAGGACTTGGGAAATGAGATCCTAGTGGGAGGCAGGGCCAGTGGAGGAAGCAGTGGGTATAAGAACTGGAAGGGACTTCCCGGAGGGATGCTGACGACCCATAGTGAACAACAGTAAGTTAGTACAGAGGGCTGTGTGTCAAACACTGTGCTAAGTGTTTGAACATACTAACTCATCACGCCTATGCAGCATCTCAGGTTCTCTCGCTCTGCATGTGACCTCATAGCACACAGAAGCAGCAGAGAACTGGTCCCAAGACGCTAGAGAAGCAGTTTTGAATTAAGGAATCATTTAGTAGATGTGAACCAAACTCTTCGAGAAGGCAAAACGGGATCAATGAAAACGTCCGAGGAAGAGGACCACATCCTGCGGGTATGAACCATGGGGAATGTACAGAAAACGTGACACCAAGACATTGAAAGAAGGGGGTCTGTCACTTGACAGACACCCAGTCCAGAACACAGAACGTATAAACAGAAACGGGCCTAGATGTAAAACAGTAATCTACCAAGGACCAAACATGCTTTAAGGTCTGGAGGCTAGAAACCCTGAAGACTGTCCCTACCAACAATCAGCATGCCAGGTCCAGGAAACGGATCTGCCTGGCCCTAGCCTATCCCAAGCCAACAAACTATAGCAAAGAATCCCTAGCAGCATCCCTCTAAGTTCACGGCTTTCTGAGACCCAAGACCAGGACATAGCTTGGGAAGAAAATCCAACCTGCCATCCACTGAAGAAGACTCACTTTTCTTACCTGAGAGGAATAAATTCACGGGACCCACCCATACCTGCTGGATGCCAGGCTGCGGTTCTTGGGTGCCTGTCCTTTTCTGCACCCACTGTCTGAATGTAGACATTCATTGTCTCTGGTCTCCCTTGAGATGTCTGGCCCATGATATCTAGCCTATTTGAAATCTTAAAGTCTTGATTGATATTCAGGTGAGTGGGGGAGAAGCTGAGGGTGGGGGAAGAAGGGAGGGGTGGGATTTTAAGTCTGAAAATGCTGTCTTTTCAGGCTCAAGGCAGCCTGGGGATCCCTGGGGATTTATTGAAGGGCAGATTTCAAAAGCAGTAGAGAGCAGGAACAGGGTTGGGGAGAACTGCAGCTGGTCTAGCAACTGGGGCATCCTCCCCGGTTCACCTTCTAGAAGCAGTCCTCTGGTTTCAGCCCAGAAAAGAGACATTTCCCCCCTCCATTTGAAAACTGGGTTCAACCCCTCTACAAGTCCTCCTAAAGACCCAGAGGCCTTGGGAAAGCTCCTAAGCCCTCTTGGCTCCAGCCAGGATGCTCCAGCCCTGAGAAACCCCTATAAGTAATTCTAGGGCAGCGGTTCTTAACTTGAGTCGCGACCCCCCTGAAGACACTTTCACAGGCATTGCCTAAGACCATTGGAAAACAAGATATTTACATTACAGTTCATAACAGTAGCAAACTTAGAGTTATGAAGTAGCAACAAAAATTATTTTATGGTTGGTGGTCACCACAACATGAGGAACTGTATTAACGGGTCGCAGTATTGGGAAAGTTGAGAAACGCTGATCTAGAGAGTCCCCTGTCATAGTTAACTGTACCCGCCCAACACGCGCGCGCGCGCGCGCGCACACACACACACACACACACACACACACACACACACACACACACACGGCTAGAGCACCTTCAGTTTCCCTCACACCAAAGCTAACTCAAAGGCACAGCCCTTCCCCAAAGCCGGCTAGACTAGCAGGTTCAGGCTAGTCTAGGGCGGGGACTAGGGAGGAGTGCCTAGAATTGTGAGGGCGGGGACACAAACCCATCTTTTAAAGCCTCGGAACTGGCCCTGAGGCCACGGTGGCCCTGGGCGGTCTTCGAATTGAGCTTCACTTGGGTTGCCTCCGGAGAGGCCAGAGAGCGCCATGGGCCGCTACCGCGTCCGTGTGGTCACTGGGGCCTGGCTCTTCTCCGGATCCCTCAACCGAGTGGAGCTGTGGCTGGTTGGGGCGCATCGGGAGGTGAAGCTGGAGCTACCGCTGAGGCCCGCGCGGGGCAAGGTTAGCGGGCAAGAGCTGGGTCCCCCAGTGTCCGGGCTGGGCGTGGGAGGTTGGCAAGGGACAGGAGGCTGTGACCTCACGACCGCAGTGGAGTTTTGTGGAGGTAGAACACCGGGAGTGAGGTCAACAACTGGCATGGGCTGGTCTCCTTTTCCCGGACCCCAGCCCAAGCAGCCTCTGATTCCTCCTGAATAAAGTGCCCCAAAGCCGATGTAAATACAGGACTTGTGGTCAGTCGTGAAGCTCTTCAGAGCTCCAATGTAGTGGGAGCTCAGCGAACAAGAGACAGGTGATGATGATGCTCCCTGGTCAGCGCGCTGTCGGCTCTGGTCTCCCCACAGAAACGGAATTCCTTAGACCCACCAGACAGGTTAGGGGTGGAAGAGGGAGGGAGAGTGGGAGTGAGAGGTGTTTGACGGTTGCGGTAAACTGAGGCTCCACAAAGGGCGGTTCCGTCTCTGAAAGGCTTCTCCCAATTCCTGCTACTAAGTCTGGCGAATCTGGTCCCCACAGGAGGAAGAGTTTGACTTCGATGTTCCTGAGGACTTGGGGCCACTGCAGTTTGTGAGGCTGCACAAACAGCACACAGTGGTGGACGACGCCTGGTTCTGCAACCTCATTACAGTTCAGGGGCCCGGAACAAGTGCAGAGGTGGTGTTCCCCTGCTACCGCTGGGTGCAGGGAGACGGAGAACTGAGTCTGCCGGAGGGGACTGGTGAGCAGGCAGCAATTCACCTTGGGCAAGTGGGCGAGCATCTGAGGGAAAGGAGGTGGGCAGGGGCAAGGTAAGGAGGGATAAGGGGGAAGTGGGGAGAAGAACCTCAAGAAAGGATGGACAGGCGCTGGCTGGTACAGTGAGTTTCCGGGATGCAAGTGAGGAAATGGGAAGAAGTTATGAATTCCCCAAGGGTCTCCAGAATAAGTGATGTTGCACTTGAATTAAAGAGGGTACTAAGCGATCTGGAGACCCTGTTTTCCTAAATAGGAAGTAGGTCACACAAAGAGAAGCAAAGAGCAGGATGAGTTCTGTGATCCAGAACAAGTTAGGACAGGGACAGGTGAAGAGCTCACAGAACAGGAGATTGACAGCGAGCAACAGACAGACAGACAGCTAGGAAGGGATGACGGGCAGTTGGTTTGATTGGAGTAGTGGGGACCACCTGGCAGCAGAGGGCATGCGTAAGAGTCACAAAACTTCAAATATTTACCATGGGAAACAAGAGAAAGAGAGGAAGGAAACCCAGGGTGGTACAGGTGGAAACCGGAAACAGCACGTTGAGACAGGTGGACCTAATCAAGGTGGCAGCAGGGACAAGTCAGTAACTGGAGAGTGGAGATCTACTCCGAAAAGTGAAGCCAGGCGAAGAGAGCAAGGGTGAGGGTGTCCGGATGCTTACGATGTGCGGTCAGCCAGCCAGAGCAACAGGCAGCAATAGATCGCTGCAGTGTCAGGGACCAAGATTTTATCACCTAATTAGGGTGAGATCCCCCAATTCTAGACATCAATGAAATAAGGTCAGGAAGGAGATTGTGAGCTTAAGGTACAAGGAAGCATGGCAGATATGTGGTCTGGGAGGAAGGTGTGGGGTGAGCCCAGGCAAGACCCGGATGAGTGCCTGGGGATCAGTCAAATGAGGCAAAGCCAGAGATAAAGACAACAGAGCCAAACAGAAAACATGGACTGGCTACAAAAAAGAGGACAGGAGACAAGCGGAAGCGTGCTCAGAACCAGACAAGAAGCATGGCTAATTTTGACTTTCCCTAGCCCGCCTGGCAGGAGACAATGCCTTGGATGTCTTCCAGAAGCATCGAGAAAAGGAACTGAAGGAAAGACAACAGGCCTACTGGTGACTCTCAGCCCACAGCCTCCCAACTGCCCCCACCGCTCCCTGCCCCACCCCCACCGCTCATCTCAAGCTGAAGCGTTGTTCCCAACTTCTAGCTGGGCCACCTGGAAGGAAGGCTTACCCCAGACCATAGCCGCAGACTGTAAGGACGACCTACCTCTGAATGTGAGATTCCATGAGGAGAAGAGACTGGACTTTGAATGGTCATTGAAGGCAGGGTAAGGAAAGGGCTAGGAAGCTTCGGGCATGGGAGCAGGGGGACCAAAGCGCGGTGGTATTTAGTGAGAAGCTAAGGGTCAGATGATGGGGTCATGTCTTAACACCTGTCCTAGGGTTCTGGAAATGGGTCTCAAACGTGTTTACACCCTCCTGAGAAGCTGGAACCGTCTGGAAGACTTTGATCAGATCTTCTGGGGCCAGAAGAGTGCCTTGGCTGGTGGGTGGCTTCCCCAGATCTCCATAATCTCCCAGTGGTCCCTTTTCATTACGAGGCATGATTCCTGGAGCTCCTTGGCAAATTAAAATATATTACGATGATATTCTCACAGAAGCCCCCAAAATGACAAAAATAAAAATGGCTGAGCGTAGGATATTCTAAATCCCCGAGGTCCAATGGGAAGAACAGAGACATCTAGGCTGCAGTAAATTCCCTCCTTTCTGTGCCCCACCCTTGCACCACAGAGAAGGTTCACCGGTGCTGGCAGGACGATGAGCTTTTTGGCTACCAGTTCCTCAATGGTGCCAACCCCATGCTGTTGAGACGCTCTACCTCTCTGCCCTCCAGGCTGGTACTGCCCTCTGGGGCAGAGGAGCTCCAAGCGCAGTTGGAAAAAGAACTCCAGGTATCTTCTCCCTGCCTGGCACTGCCCTCTCATTACTAGTGTGTAAGACCTAGTGAGGTTGAGATGCCAACATCAGATGGCAGAAAAGAAGGGACCCCTTGGTGCATGCCTTTTGCTAGGAAAAAAAAGTGTCTGAACAATGGTGACGTCATATAAAAGCCACAAGGACTCCTGTATGAATGGGGGAGAGAGATGGATCCCTAGGACACAGACTGGGTGCAGAGATGTTAAAAGGAATAATGATACACTTGCTGCTGAAATTTTTCTGGATTCCAGTGATCTTGGCAGGGAAAAGGCAATGCCTGCCTGCGCTGTGGAATGGGGAGGTTTGGGAGGTTTTCTGAAAAATTTAGGAGTTGAGTTTGGGAAGGATGGACTGGTCACTGGAGGATAAGCTGCAATGTGCTCATTGGCAAAGAAAGCTCAGGAGGCTCTCTGGAATCTTCCTCATAGAGCGGAAGAGGGATTGTTGAGCTGATGGGAGCCAAGAACAGAAGGCCACCTGGGACTGATAGGACAGGGGACTGACCACCTGCACAGGGAGTCAGGGTGCTAGTGCTTGGGAGACAGACTGGACTGGGCAGGCCTACCCCGAACCCAGATCTGCTACACATATCCCCACACAAGGCGTCTACCCTCATCTGGGTGGTTTGTGTTCTGGGCTGTTACCTTAAGATTAGAAGAACCAGACCAACCAGACACTGTAGCTATGACAATGGGACTCTGGAACCGATGGACAACAACGACAAGAAGCTGGTGTGTGACCTCTGAACTCTAAGAATGCATGCATTCCTTTCTCCAGAATGGTTCCCTGTTTGAAGTTGACTTCATTCTGCTGGATGGGATTCCAGCCAATGTGATCCGGGGAGAGCAGCAGTACCTGGCTGCCCCTCTTGTCGTGTTGAGGATGGACCCCAATGGGAAGCTGCTGCCCATGGTGATCCAGGTAAGCTCCCTGAGTACTTCATTCCTAATGCTGGTCTCGGTCACTTAAACCTCTGCATCCAGAAACCCGATGTCCAGGTGCTTGGCTCCCCGGTCCTGTCTCTTCTGAGAGCTACCCTCCTTTCACAGCCTAGTCCCCCCAACTCATCCAAATGGAAGTGCTTGTTCATGAATCACAGAAGCTGCGGGGTGTGGTGATGTATACCCATAATCCCAATACTCTGGAGGCAGAAGGATCATGAATTCAAGACTGCCCAAAGATAAATGACAAGTTTTGGGCCAGCCTGAGCTACATAGTAAGATCTTCAAACAAACAAATGGCCTCTTGAGTCCTCACCCTATCACTAACAATACTCAAATATCAGTGTGCATCTCATTCATCTCAGGTACTCGTGAAAAGCACAGGTTTCTGGGTTGGTGTAGCTCAGTGCACAGCACTTACTGCACGCGGCATCTAGGTGGGGCAGAAGGGGGTCGGAAGTTTGTTAAATCCCACCCCCAGACTTTCTGGTTCAGTGTATCAGAAATGGATGTAAAAAGTGCTTTTCTCACAGGTTCCAAATTAATGCTAAGATTAAGTAGCTGAGGACCACACTGAGAACCATTCTTTAATCTCAGTGTTCCGTGCTTCTAAGTATCCATTGTTGCTTGACTCTTTCGCCTACTGCCATCAATCATTGATCAACACTGCCAATAATCTTCACATCCACCTGTCCAGGTGTGCTGGTCTCTGAGACAGTAGTTGGCTGGCCTGGACTTTCCCATGTAAACCAGACTTGAAACTACAGAGATCCACCTGCCGCTGCTTCCTGAGTGCAGGAGATTAAAGAGGAACCACCACACCTTGCTCCCATCCTCGCAGCTTCCGCTCTCCTTCATCACCTGCTCTCTGAGCCTCTTGTTTACCCCCACACCACCACTAGGACCTCCTTTCTGGACCCCTGCTTCCTGTCTGTCCTGCATTCAGCCTGCCCATCTTGGCACTCCAGCTAGGAGAGCAGAATGACAGGTTTCTCATTCCTTCCAATTGAGTGTGAGGCACTGGAAGGAACCAGTTTAGCTTAGTCACGGGTCTCTCCAGGAACTGTGGCCGTGTCGTACAGAGGGGGAGTTCCACCAATGCTCAATTTCTATTTCTCCCAGATTCAGCCTCCCAGTCCCAGCTCCCCAGTCCCAACATTGTTCCTGCCCTCAGATCCTCCACTGGCCTGGCTCTTGGCTAAGATTTGGGTCCGAAGTTCAGATTTCCAGCTGCAGGAGCTCCAGTTCCACTTGCTGAACACCCATCTGGTGGCCGAGGTCATCGCTGTCGCCACCATGAGGTGCCTCCCGGGACTGCACCCTATCTTCAAGGTACAGACTCCACCCTCTGTCCCATCTCCCTTAGAACCTAAGTAAGATGTTCTGAGACAAAGTCTCTAGCTGGAACTGAAGCTCACCATTGTGGCTCGGCTGGCTGGTCAGCAAGTCCAGGGGATCTTCCTGTCTCCACTCTCCACAACTCAAAAGAGGTAGATACAACAGCAAAACTCTTCATAGGAATCGCTGAGTGAAAAGCGGGGGACAGAAACTGTACCAACACCTTGGAACTTACTTTAATCAAGCTGAGTCATTTAACACCTCTTAAGGACCATGATGAGGGCGATCCCTGAAATTCTCAAACATCTGGCAGTGTCACTGTGGCTTACAACACAGCGGAGACTCCGTCAGCTGGGAGTGGAGGGAGCCAGGTGGGGGTGGGGGAGACGGCCAGTGGATAAAAGGTTTGCTGCTCAAGCCTGAGGACCTGAGTTTGAATCCTCAGCACCCACGGAAAACCCAAGCATGGTGGTTCACCTATAGCCCGAGCAGCCGGTGGTGTGAGGACAAAGGAAACCAATTCCAAAGGTTGTCCTCCAACCTCCACAGGGGCACAGTGACACACATGGGCCCATACACACAGTCTCAGGCAAATAAAATAATGTAATGAAAATAAAAAGATTTGAAAAATCTTGATAACATTTCACATAAAAAGATCACAAAACTGCAAGCACGCCGGGTGGTGGTGGCACACACCTTTAATCCCAGAGGCAGAGGCAGGCGGATTTCTGTGAGTTCAAGGCCAGCCTGGTCTACCAGAGCTAGTTCCAGGACAGGCTCCAAAGCTACAGAGAAACCCTGACTCAAAAAAAAAAAAAAAAAAAAAAAAACCTGCAAGTATATAAAAGGGGGCGATTGTCAGGCTAGGGTAAAGGAAAACGGGGTGTCTGTTTTAGCTACATGGTGTAAGGGGATGATTGTCAGGCTAGGGTAAAGGAAAACGGGGTGTCTGTTTTAGCTACATGATGTAAGGGGGTGATTGTCAGGCTAGGGTAAAGGGCTACATGGCGTATAAAGCACTGTTGGAGTATTCAAGGTGGGAACGTGGTAAGGAAGACAATTAAGTCCCAAGCCTGGCCAGTCTAGCTGTGACCCCTTCGGGTAACACAGGCTGATTAATAGAATCCTGGATTTCATTTCCTCCATGATACACCTGTACCTGCATCTTCTATTCCGTGTGTACAGTTAAAACCTATACTCACACTTGACACTTTCCCCTCTGGCTCAGTCTCCTTCAGTCTCCATCCGCCCTAACGATTACATCCCATGGCAAACTGCTGTTTGTCACAGGACACACAGTAGGGCTAAATGCGCCGATGTCCCAGAGGTACCTTACTTTGACAGTCAGGGTCTAAGTCCTAAATCATACCTTGATATTTTCCAAACGTCCACTTTCTTATTTTGTTTTGATTTTGAGATGGGGGTCTCACACAACCCAGGCTGGCCTCCAGCTCTCTCTATCCAAAGACCTCCTCTGTCCTCCTCCGTCCACCTCCCTCACGCTAGGATCAGAGGCATGCACACCATACCCAGATTATGGAGTGCCAGGAATTGAACCCACAGGCTTTGTTCGCACTGCTCAGGCATTTTGCCAACCAGGTTACATCTGCAACCTAGCTGTTAGGTTGTTAAAGGACAAATGGCATAGGCTGTAATGTGACACATGCTAAATGCTATCTAAAAGTCCTTGAAATTTTTGTTTGGGGTTGTTCCCAGTCATCTTTTCTTCTCCTGTGACTTGGGGCATTCTGTGACACTCAGAATCTTGTGTGAGTTGTCCAAAAATATCTCAGACTAATGTGAGTTGCTTTGATATCTCAAAATCAAAGAGATCACTTGAGCCATTCCTGTGTTTGGCTTGAGCAATTCAGATAAATACAAAATTAGATGAAATATGAATATTAGCTGTGTAAAAAAAGAAGACAAAAAAGGATGTATGAGAATGAGGTGGAGTTTTATGAGAGCCGAGGAAAACAAGAGAGGAGACCCAACAGTACCATCAAGGCAGGGGACAGAATGGATGCTGAGACTTCTGCTGTGCAAGCAGACAGCTTCATATACCCTCCCCACAAGCCACTCCTGAAGAAACCCAAGTGTCAATAGCCGAAGAATAAAGGTGCAGTTTTGATAAGGAATAGACAGGGCTAATTTAAGCTATGAGGATATAAATGACAGAATATAAGAAAATCAAAAGGCGCTGAGAGCTCCTAAAAGACACCCACACTCAGGGTGGAAACAAAGAGAATGAATAACAGCTACTATTAGGTATTACAAACACACCACCTACATAGTCACACATGGGAGCAGCTCCCTCAGGTAAGAGCCTACTGTTGCCCCCTGTTGGCAGGTTGGAATATTGCATGCTAAGTAGTAATTAACTTGGTACCAGAGTGGTAAGGTGTGGTTTGAAATCCTAGTCACCACGGCTCTAGAGGACAACTCCTGAGGAATTTAGAGAATGTGAATAAGTGACCAGAGAAGGAAGAGTCCAGTCTGTCAAGGCCTCGGCATGAACGAAAGCACCAAGAGGACAGGAGGACCTTACACTTGGTGTCAGGTCCTACAAGGAAGGTCTCAAGCACAGCCCCCTTTAATCTCCACCCCAGCTCCTAGTTCCCCACATCCGTTACACTATGGAAATCAACACACGAAGCCGGACCCAGCTCATCTCAGATGGGGGAATATTTGATCAGGTAAGGGTCGGGGGGGTATGGTGCCACCTCATCGCCCGGCTTCCGTTGATGGTCTGAACACTTGGGGATGCCAGACCAACTTCTGTGAAATCTCAGTCTTAACCTATGAGTCCTGTCCATTCATATGTGTGACTTCAAACCTGAAAACTCCATGCCTGAGCGCCGTACAGCCCTTGGCTTTCTATCCCCGCTTCATCCATCAAGACTTGTCAACTTTCTTGTCCCAGGTAGTGAGCACAGGTGGAGGGGGCCATGTTCAGTTGCTCACTCGGGCAATGGCTCAAATGACTTACTGCTCCCTCTGTCCTCCTGATGACCTGGCCAACCGAGGCCTGCTGAGAATCCCAAATGCTCTCTATGCTCAGGACGCATTACAGCTCTGGAAAGTCACTTCCAGGTGAGTGAGATCTGGCTTGCGACAAAAAGTGTCTCTCCAGAGGTGGGGGGAAGGAACAGGTGGGGTCAGTTGTCAGGTTTAAAAGGAGAGACTAGACTAGGGGCAGGACACAGGCGAGGACGGCTGTCAGAGTGGAGGCTGGGGATCTGGAAGAACCAGGGTTTTGTCCGGAGTGACTAGCAGTCATGGGCAGTTAGAATGACTAACTTTTACCGCTTCTCCTTACATCAGTATATCCAAGTCCTGGGGTGTTAATCACGGGATGCTTGTTTAGCACGAGCAAACCCTTCATTTTGATCCCTAATGCTGCAATAAATTAATTACTTGAATTTTTAAATGAAAATTAAAACTTCAAAACACAAATGTGGTAGGATCCAATCCAGGCACAGTGAGAGTCAGCTGAGAGGTGGCCCCAGAAAAGAGGTGCAGAGGTGAGAGGTTGGAGCCCATGTTCTCAGCTCAGCTTCCTTCTCTGGGCAGGTATGTGGAGGGGATGGTCCACCTCTTCTACCAGAGTGACGAGATTGTGAGGGGAGACCCAGAGCTGCAGGCCTGGTGTTGGGAGATCACTGAGGTGGGACTGTGCCATGCCCAGGACAGAGGTAAGATCTGTCCCAGCAACAAGCGCCCCTCCTCAGACCTGGGGGACAGAACTCTCCAGTCACACCCACCCTTCCGTTCATGACAGCATCCTCCATGTCTCCAAACACCCAGTTCATGACAGCATCCTCCATACCTCCAAACACCCAGAAGCATCCTATACCTCACTTGTTCTTCTAAAGAGGCCCCAGCCATCAGCTCATACTCAGTTATATCTAGAACCTGCCATAGTTATATATTGGACTCAGCTAGAGCAGAACCACAGCCAGTGAGTTCTTCCCAGGCCCTGCTGGGGTTTATGGAGCTCTACGTTCATGGTTCCCTATTTTTCTACCTGGAGATATAAATGGAAAAAGATTTCCCACCAAAGCCCATCATGTCCCACCGTGGCTATTCCTTTCCCTCCTGCCTGCTACTGTCCATGCACAGAGGGTTCTGGCACACTGTACATTTGCCAAACTGCGATGTCATTCTTGATGCCAGACAATACCATCTGCACGCTATGGCTCAGATCTGAATTCAGGGGCTCAGGTTTCTTCGGTTAATCTGGTCCTCACTCTCCAGCACCCCTCCCACCAGTCAGGGTGCAGCCACTGCTTGCAGTCAACTTCCATCCTCCTCCCTAACTCCGGAAAGAACTAGCCTTTCCTGGGCTAAACAGAAGGCTTCCGGATCTGAGGTTTCTTCCAGCCACTTCCCCTCCACACTTGAGACTACCACCTTGAATCCCGTCCACTGCGTCTTAATGGCACAGTGGAACCACCATGGCCTGACCCTGCAGTGCAGCAAACACCTGTCCCCTGAAGAAAGCCTCTCCTTGAGGAAGCATGGGGTTTACCACCCCTACTCTTGCAGGACCAAGCTCTCTCTAGTTTCTCAGTCCTGATCCTTTGGCTTCAGACGTCCAGAAAGACGTCTCCTTTGCCATCTCCGCAAGCACTAGCTACATCTTGAAATTCACAATAAATATTCAGCGTCTCAGTCTGCTGGGACTGAAATAATGAAGTGGAACAGACGGTGTGGCTTACACATCAGAAGTTTATTTCTCACCACACTGGAAGCTAAAGTCTCAGGTCAGAGTGCCAGCATGTTCGAGTCCGGCGGGTGCTCTTCCAGGCGACACAGGTCACTCTCATGGCACCACGTGGCATAGAAAGAACAAACTAGATCTCTGTCCTGTCTCGCAAGGACACTGCCATCACTCAGGGAGCTCTAACCTCATAACACGGGCAAGCAATTTCAGAATAATAGCTTAGGGGTGGAAACACATCCATTCCATACCATAAATATTAGCTTTATCCTCACAAACAGCGACTCAGCCCCTCCTCTCTCTATTCTCTCTCAATGCACAGCTCACTTTTGCCATGTGTGCTGCTGCACTTAGAGGAAGTGTGCTAAAATCAACACAGGTGAGAGGAGAGCCGCCGGGAGCTGCGTTCAGAGCCAGTCTTTCTCCCCCTGGACAGCCTCCCTTTGATGTTCTTATCAGAAAGCAGATATAATTATGCGGACCGGCTCAAATCAAAGCTCCCACGTGCACTGCAAAATAATTGGCATGAGGCAAACTCAGAATTTTGTTTAGTTTTGTTGTTTTTTTCAAGACAGGGTTTCTCTGTATATCCTAGCTGTCCTGGAACTAGCTCTGTAGACCAGACTGGTCTCGAACTCAGAGATTCTCCTGCCTTTGTGCGCACACACACACACACACACACACACACCCGCCGAGTGCTGGGATTAAAAGCTTCACCACTACCACCCGGAAGGACTTTGTTTTGAGACAGGGTCATTTAGCCTAGCTGGGTCTCAGACTTACTTTGTAACGAAAGCTTGAACTCATGTTCTTCCCGCCTCAACCTCTGAAGTGTTGGGTTACAGACGTGTGCCACCAGGCCCAGCTCAAGACTTCTCTTATTCTCCATTGTATAACTAAGAGACTATAATTCCTTATCTAGAAATAGGAAAACAAAATATTATTATTATTTTGGTTTTTTGAGACAGGGTTTCTCTGTGTAGCCCTGGCTGTCATAAAATTAGCTCTGTAGCCCACCCAGGCTGGCCTTGAACTCACAGAGATCCACCCACCTCTGCCTCCTGAATGCTGGGATTAAAGGTGCATGCCACCACCATCTGGCACATCATTAATTCTTTTTTTTTAATTAATTTATTATGTATACAGTGTTCTGCCTGCATGTATCCCTACAGGCCAGAAGAGGGCACCAGATCTCATTACAGATGGTTGTGAGCCACCATGTAGGTATTGGGAATTGAACTCAGGACTGCTGGAAGAGCAGCCCGTGCTTTTAACTATTGAGCCATCTCTCCAGCCCCTACATTAACCGACTAGGGATGACTGAATGCCCAGCCCTTAATCTTCCACAATAACTGTATCTATTATTTGCTGAGCACTATCTAAAAACAGATCATTTTAATGCTTTTTTTGTTGTTCGTTTGTTTAAAGACATGATCTCACTGTGTAGTCCAGACAGTGGTGTGGGATGGCCAGGAACTCACGAGCCTCCTGCCTCTGAGCTGGGATTACATCACGCACCACTGCGTCCACTGTGCAGAGGGAAACTGGAGTGTGGAGAGGTGAGGTGACTGGCTGGTCTGACGCTGGGACCCCGACTACAGAATTATTTTGTGGCTACTTCATAACTGTAATTTTACTACTGCCACAAATCAAAATGTAAATATTTGACATGCAGGGCATCTGATATGGGACCCCTGTGGGGGCTGAAACCCACAAGTTGAGAACCTCTGATCTAAAGTAACCAAGATGGAAGAAATTAGGCCAGTGCTGAAACCTATATCTGATACAAATATAGCTACATAAATTAAACACACACACACACACCCGTTCTAAAATACAGAGCATCCTGCGTTTCTTTCCTCTTACTCTGTCGCCTTTAAGTCCTGTTCTTTCCCTGGCCAGGTTTCCCTGTCTCCTTCCAGACCCGGGCTCAGCTCTGCCATTTCCTTACGATGTGTGTCTTCACATGCACGTCTCAGCACGCCGCCATCAACCAGGGCCAGGTATGGAGCTCAGGGCCCCAAGAGCGCGTGTCTGGACCTTGGGCTATCCAAGGGAGAGGTGGGAATTCAAATCCTAATGTCTGGGTGCTAGAGTAGCTTTTTTCCCCAGCTGGACTGGTATGGCTGGGTACCCAATGCCCCATGCACCATGAGGATGCCTCCACCCACCAACAAGGAGGAGGTGACTATGGCGATGGTGATGGGGTCCCTACCTGACATTCAGAAGTCCTGTCTGCAAATGACCATCACATGGCATCTGGGTCGCCTCCAGCCAGACATGGTGAGTAAGGACCAAGGAGAGGGAAGTAACAACTGGGGAAAAGGTATCAGCGTGAGGGGCTGGGTGTCTTCGGGCTGGAAGCTCAATGATCCATTCTGTCGTAGGTACCTCTAGGACAACACAAAGAAAACTATTTCTCAGACCCCAGGACCAAAACTGTGCTCAGTCAATTTCAAGCAGATCTGGGAAATTTGGAAAGAGAGATCATAGCCCGGAATGAGCAACTCGACCTGCCCTATGAATACCTCAAGCCCAGCCGCATAGAGAACAGCATCACCATCTGAGCCCGAGCTGCCAGCACTCAGAACAATCCCATCAGCACCAGGGCTGCCACTGCCCTCTTGATTCTGTGCCGTTTTACGTCTGCTGCTAAGACTAATTTCTCCCTCAACTAAACACACTCCACATCAGTATTCTGCCACAGGGCACTAGATGTTCTGCTGTAAAGAGGAATAGTTTCATCTCTGTAGGCCATACACGTTCTACCACTCTTACCTAGCTCTCTCCCTGTACCACTAAAGCAGCCACTGACATTATGAGTGTGACTATGTTCCAATAAAACTGTGTGTGGACACTGAGATGTGAACCTCACAAGTCACCAGATAGGATTTTGGCTTGTTTTCCTTCAACCATTTATAAGCAAAAACAATGTCAGGTGGTGGTGGTGGTGATCAGCTTTAATCCCAGCACTTTGGAGGCAGAGGCAGGCAGACTTCTGAGTTCAAGGCCAGCCTGGTCTACAGAGAAAGTTACTGGGCAGAAATCCTGTCTCAAAAAAACAAAACAAAACAAAAACAAGCAAACAGATTAAGATAAAAGTGCACAATTTCAGATTAGATCTGGTCTAACCTCATACAGGCCTCAGGCCAGAAATTCCAGCTTAAAAAGCATCCAAGAGGCTGAAGAGAGGAAAATGATATTTCTGGGTGAAGTCCACTATTACAGCTTAGTCTCTTCTGCCAGGAGCCAGCCCTCATACTTGATGGCCAACATGTAAATTCCTGACTCTCTTCCTTGACAGTTTCCCCTCCAGCCCTATTTTTCCAGTTTGAACAAATACCCTGAATATCCCTAAAGAAGGGTGTTACTGGTCCTAGATAAAAAGCTTTCTCCAACAGCTTCCTTCTGCAACAGTCACTAGGAGAAATGGAGAACCCTTGTCTCAGGCCTGTAACACCCAGTAATCACTGTGTTTCACAAGTTATCTTTCACAACCATTTTGAGACTAATATCCACAAAATAAATTTTAAAAATGTCACAAGAGCCGGGCGGTGGTGGCGCACGCCTTTAATCCCAGCACTCGGGAGGCAGAGGCAGGCGGATCTCTGTGAGTTCGAGACCAGCCTGGTCTTCAAGAGCTAGTTCCAGGACAGGCTCCAAAACCACAGAGAAACCCTGTCTCGAAAAACGAAAAAAAAAAAAAAATGTCACAAGATTCTAGTCCATGACAGTGTTCCTCGGTTTGGTCCTGGAGTCTCGAGATTAAAATGTATTCTCGCAATCATTCTGTGACTATTGTCCTTACTAGCATGGGTACACCAATCTTGGTGCAAAGTTTTTATTCATCGGTGGCTTTGAGCTTGAACCCCAGCCCTGGAGAGGAGGGAATGTTCTTTAAACATCTGATTACCCCCAAATTGTTACCAAATCTGTTTTGGAAAGGAAGGCTTTTTTTGTTTTGTTTTGTTTTTGTTAGACAGGGTTTCTCTGCAGCAGTCGGTCCTGGAACTAGCTCTTGTAGACAAGGCTGGCCTCGAACTCACAGAGATCCACCTGTCTCTGCCTCCAAAGAGCTAGGATTAAAGGCGTGTGCCACCACCGCCCGACCTTATTCTTGGTTATAACATATCTTGTGGTGGTTTGGATGAGAATGGCCCCATAGGATCATGTATTTCTGGTCACCAGGGAGTGAAACTGTTTGAAAGGATTACAAGGATTAGCAGGTGTGGCCCTGAGAGAGGAAGTGTGTCACTGGGGTGGGATCTGCCAGGCCCAGTCAGTGCTGCCCTCCCCACCAGATCAGGATGTCTGTCTCAGCTACGGCTCCAGGCCATGC